>NW_025336045.1:4165133-4326014 GCF_004798865.1 Varanus komodoensis
ATACTTTTTGTTTTTAATTGCTTGACTCATACGTATGGGAGGGGACAAACTGTGAAGCTAAATAAAATTTAAAATACCTATAGAAATAAATATCCATACAAGGAAAGCTTGCTGAATATTAGAAAGAATGGACCTTCCCAGATTGCCAGAGGTCACTAATTCATCTGAATATATAGCAAATAATTGCAACAAGTACTGAAATGAATAAGTACCAGCTAACACTAAAACCTATGAAAGTGATAGATGATGGATTTTTCCACAGCCATTCCCGTCTTATTAAAGATGTAAATCACTATGCAGTAATTTGTAAAAGTGCAAAAAAAAACAAAACAAAACCAACAAAACCTCAAGACAAAATGAGGCACATATTTTATAAGTCTGGGTTTCTTTAAAGCAACAGCAACAACAACAATAACAACAGCAACAACAACCCTATGTATTCTCATTTCTATCAGGTAATTCAGCTTCTTTCCATATGGGCTAGTAGTGTTCTCATTCGTATTCATGAATGAAAAAGTTATAAAACAGATTTTCAAGCTATCTTATTGAGAAATGATGATTTTAAAAATCCTCTTGCTGAAACCATATGCTCGCGTGGAAAATGACTGGGCAGAACCCCAAGTACTGCAGTTGAAACCCTGAGAGTTCAGATCCATATGCGGTTATGTTCTTTGACCAGAGCCTTTGTGTGTGCAGGGGGCGGGGGGGGGGGTCCCGTTGGCCCTCACACATGGACAGTATGCCTTGGGCTTTGCAGGGACCCCGGATGATGGGTAGCATGGGCTGGGCTCTCAAAGATTGGCCAGAGGAGGCCAGAGATGAGCAAAACCTTACAGCTATATGCACTTTCAGTTGTGTTGCAGAATGGAGAGCCAAGTACCGTGCAGAGCTTTTCCTTTCCTCTTTTCCCACTACATAACCTATAGCTGGCGGTGTGCTATGATGCACTAACACAACAATATGGGTAGGAAAATCTGTTTTCTTTAAATTTTAAGAATAATTTGTTTTCCCTGGTACACTCGCTCCTTCCTTTCAACACACATAAAAAGCTCTTCATAAACAGAGATGAAATGAGAAGGTCAGCACATAATCTAAAGAACACATTAATAACCTGGAGTAAGGAATGATACGTGCATAATTCAAGAAGAGCGGTGTAGTGGTGTAGTGAGAAGAGTATTGGACTAGAATTTGGGTGGAGAGGGGAGAAGAGTATTTGGACTGGAACTGATTCCCCCCACCTGCTATGCAGCACCCTGGGTTACCTTAAGCCAGACCCTGACTCTTCCCCTACCTCACAGGATTGTTGTGGTGATAAAATAGAGAAGAGGAGGTTTGTGCAAGGCACCTCGGGTTTCTTGCAGGAAAAATGAGGGATACCAAATACAATATGACAGTGATATGGCAGTCCAATGACTGGGAGCCAGCAATGGACTGGACCTTGGGAACACGGTCTTTGCTGGGGAAGGAGGAGCTGAACCTTGCCCAGATGTGTGGGGAGAGCCCAGCGCTGACATGGAGAGTGAAGAGATCCCGGCACAGGACCTCTTGTGCAGCGTGGATAACAAGCCTCTTCAAATGCGGGAACCAGGCAGGAATTAAGTGCACTGTTCCCTAGTGTACCGGCAAAAGCTCATGTGTTCCTTCACACTCGTGATGCTGAAAGCAGAGATCCAGGTTTGTTTGTTTGTTTTTGTGGCTGAGACTTGATGATGGGGCTTTAGTAAGGGTTGAGTGATGGGAAGGGTGGGCAGGGTGCTTATCTATCTATCTATCTATCTATCTATCTATCTATCTATCTATCTATCTATCACATTTGGCAGGCTGCTTATCTATCTATCTATCTGTCTATCTATCTATCTATCTATCTATCTATCTATCTATCTATAGATAGGATAACTGGGATACCAAGGCTGCCTCAGCTTTATAGATAGCAGCCCACGTGCCCCTTCGACACAAGAAAGGAGGGATCTGTAGTGAAGCTGGTAGAGCTTCACCTTCACCTTTCCTGTGGTAAATCAGGCTGGGTGGGGTGTGGGGACCCTTCTGCTCATTCTACTGCATGGGCCCTAGTTGTCTGCTCTAAGCACCTGCCCTGAAGGCACAGCTGCGAGGTATTCTTCTCACTCCTGTCATCCCTTGCACCCACATGGGCCCACATGTGCGTGGGTGCGCGCGTGCACCCACACACTATATGAGGTCTTTGGGTGTCCCCAAGCGAAGCAGAGGATATCCTGGCTTCTTATTCTGGAGCTGCAGTAGCAGGTGTTGGGGGGAAAAACCCCTTTCCATCCTGTGGATGCTTGAATGTGGAGCTAGCACCCTTTGGGGAAACCACAGCAAAGACAAATGGCTTTAGGTTCTGCCATTTGTCAGTGGGAAATGTTCATAAATGCAACTCCTCTTTGCAGAGCTGATTAATATTTCAAATAAATGAGTACCCCACAAAGGAGAACTTGCTGTTCATAGTGATGCAATAAATTACAGGAGATTACTCCAGAGACAGGTTTGGGAAATGAACAACACTTTTCACATAGGCCTGGATGTCTGCATTCTCCAAACAATCTCCGTTTACATTCTAGCCTATCTGTAGCATCAGTCCAGGCCATTTCAATTTATTAGCACTGAAGTTCTGGTTGTCGTTGGTTTGGAATGTAGCCTTTGGCATTCTCAGCTGAGGCCCTCTTGAACGCAGAGAGAGAGAGAGAGAGAGAGAGAGAGAGAGAGAGAGAGAGAGAGACCCTCCATGCACACTCTCGTCAAGCTTCAAAGAGCTGAGGAAAGACAGCAGCAAGAAAAAGTGTTCGGTGTACTCTTAGGGCTGATTCCTACAACATAATCAAACCGTCCTCACCACCAGCAGCCTCTTCTGGACTCAGCTATATACATGCATGTTATATACCCATACTCCTCTAATGGATACATGGACATAATGTGTGAACTGGGCAATCTAGTTTGTCAGATCTAGCCAGCAGCAAAGCAAAGGGCTTTAAAAGAGTTATTGAAAGAGAAATAAAACAGACGTTCATTTTGCAAATAGTCCCTGTTCTTAAAACTGGCCAGACTCCCACAAGTTGCAGATGTGCTTCTATTGCTCCTCTTAACTTCTTGGCTGATGAAATCTTTCCCAGAGCCCTTCATTTCCCGAATCACCTGTTCTAAAGTAGATATTAAAGTGGCTTTAAATGAGGTCTGTACTGATAGGATATGTATTGATACTGAGTTGGAGCCAGGCAGAGTCATACTTGGAGCAGGCCTATTGAAATCAACAGGATTTAAATTAGGCATGAATGACTTAAATCATCATCATCATCATCATTTTAGTGGTTCTACTCCAAGTATGACTACATGGATCCCACAGAGGGCTTTGTTGTTTTGTTCCTGCTTTGTTGAATAGCATAATTAGAAAATATTTGTTTAAAAACCTGATCAAATTATGGACTTACTTCCTTAATGACCAAAGTTTACCAGGAAACAACCTTCCTACTCAACTCCATCCCTGCACAAGGTTTCAACACAACAAAAATGAGAAAGTTATGTTCAAACCAGACACAGGAAACTGAATACCAAAGCAAACAAATAAACACACATTCTCTCTTCTTAAATTAAATTGAACCATTTAAGTCATAACATGGGTTAGTATTGCTTGGCATACTATCATTATGAACATATCTGTTTTATTGGTAAGGGCACTGAGAAGTCTTTGTTTAAAATGATCACAGAACTCCAATTCCACATATCGGAGAGTAAATCCCATTGAGTGAAAAGGAGGGGGTTGTACATGTAATACAAATGTACAGGATTGGGCTATTAATCTTGTAGACACTTAGCATGCTGGAAGTACTTAATGGCAACTGAAATGCTGACTGCAAAATAATATTGTCGTCGCTTTTAAATGCATGTTATCCAAAGTGGTGAAAATGCCAGTTCCTAAATAAATATAGCAGCTGACTCTGAAACAAACAAATGACATTTCCTTTGCTCTTGGAAGTCGTAACCACTAACACAGGAGGGAAACCTGGTATGCTCAAGCAAGGAAACAGCCATTCTGTGCCATCTAACAACTTCTGAGTTAGCACCCATTGCTGATCATGGACCCAGGACAGCTGTAGCTCAGCCAAAGATGCTTGGGAGAAGTGCAGTGGGCAGGATGTTTGGACTGGTCACAGAAAACCCAGATGCAAAATCCTGCTTAGTTTTGAAGCTCATTGGGTGGCCTGGAGCTTTCTTTCAGCCTTATTGTGACGCCAACACAATGCTGGAAGACGGCTGCAATGCAGATGTAGCAAATGAACCCAAACTGACAATTGCTTGCCAAGGGTGGGCATCATGTGACCTTCCCATCATTCTTATTGCTGGCTGGGGCTCTTGGGAGCTGTAGGCCAAAATATCAGGGGGGTCTCAAGTTACCCACCCCTACTACTAGCTCAGTTCTCTGAGTGCTGCTCCTTATGATGTAAAATGACACAATCCATGCACACGATGGAGGTGACAGCAGGCCTGGGGGATACCAAAGTTTGCAGAAGTAAAAAACCAGAACCCTAACCAGGGGAGATCATACTTGGTAGCCACAGGACACTATTGAAAGGGGGAAATGGAAAAAATAGGCAAGGAAAGGAGAGAGATTCTGAAAAGGGGCATGGCTGGCAGCCTGGCTAGCTGGCCGGCCAGCCAAACAGGAACACTTCACACTACACTCACACCTGTTCTAGTAATCCCAATGCTGGAGATTGAACTGCTATAGAGTAAGGACTTTCCTATACTGTGCACTCAATATTCCCTGCTCACAGTTGATCACAGGTTCTTTAGAAAACCTTGTGAACCTCCAGTTTCGGGTCTGTGTCTAACTAGCACTTTAGGGTAAGTTTTTGTACTGCAGGAAAAATGCTGCATTTCATTGTAAAAGTAAAGGCAAAAGTATAATTTCTCCTTGTGTATGTGCTCTGTTACACTATACCACAGTGCCATTGAAAGGTTGTGTAATGTAAAAGCAGGAAAGGAAATGCACTGTATGTAGTGCTCAGAACTCAGCTTTGCCACAGAACTGAAAGAAGATGTAGCAGATCTATAGACAATTAAAAGCTTCCTGTAGAAAAAGATTCCAATGATAATTTGTGGAATGAACTGATGAAGCTTCAGCCTGATATTGGAAGTGAATTTAATGCCTAAATGCTACCTTGTAAATCTGGGAAATAACATTTCCGGGAGAAGACTAAACTGATCCTTTGTAGTGCACATGTTCTATACACAGGAAGCTTCTTATTCAAGCATGGATTTCCTCCTCAGCAGCTTGAAATGGTTCAGTCCAGACAGGCTCTATCACTTGTTCTGGAGAATGTATAAGCTCCCACCCCACATACCCCAAGTGGACAATGCAATGTAGTCCATGCTCTGAAATACGATTTCTGAAAAGCAATGTGAATAAGGTCTTCTAGAAATATCGGTCATGGAAACTGGTCAGAGATTCTTATATGAACTAGGAAGTCACAGAGGCTTCAGTTCCATAAAGCAGGTTTGCAAACAGAACCAGCACTTTCCCGTTTTTCTCAGCCATCTGTTTTTACAGTGGAGAAATTCAGAAAAAGCCTGCCCGAAAGGAACAAAGCCGGCTTTCCAATCTGGCATCCCTCCTGTGCTTTTGGGAGCAAGCATGCTGCAAGTAGAACCCCAGGTGTGTGCCACATGAGCAGGTGAGGAAAATAAAATATGCCTGTGTGGGTTGTGATGACAGTCCTGAGTCCATGTAAACAAGAATGCACAGAGAAGAGCACAGTCATCCCAGGACATCAGAGCTCCCCATCTGCAGAAAGAAGAAGCCCTCCAAAGGCACAGTGCCTGCACCTTCTCTTTCCTGGAAACCTACTTCTCCTTGACTCTCCATATGTTGTTGTTTTAAGCATTCGCTCCCTCCCAAATTAAATTCTCTTTAGCATGTGCACACCTTTTCAAATACAACATGCAGTTATATGGTACCACAACTGAGCTAGCAGTTCTTAAAGGTTCTTCTTCATCCCATATACCCTAGAACCAGACAACCAGTTAGATGGACATAAGGAATTTTGAATAATCATTCAAAAAACCCACTCAAGTCCAGGTGTTAACAAACCATCAGCTATAATAGAACTTTGCCAATTCTTCCTCAACATACACACATTAAGCATTTTGGTTACAATCTACTGTTTGGGAAGGCTACATGGGTGTATAACATATTTTCCCAGAAAACCCTCATGTTGCTGCTTGTGAGCATTTTGAGCAGACTGGGGAAGCTCATAAATTATAAATGTATACCATTCACAGTTGGTTCAGGGTTAGAGTTAGGGTCCATGATCCAGGTAAGTAGAAAATGTGTGCGGATGGATGTGCAGCCCCATGTTCCGATGGTGCTTGGTGTGAGGTGTTTCAGGGCAATGAACTCAACTCATAAAACCAGTTTTCAGGAGGGAGAACATACGCACTCCAGCCAGAGACAGTGAGGTATGTGGCTCGATTGGACTTCGTGTATATTTCTTAAGTGTTGCTCTTACAGAAGATTTTGTAGTCCTACCAAGCTGCTTGCCAGGGCTTGTGCTGATTTTCTGTACGTGCATACAGTATTTGACAAGACCCGGCATCCTTGCGTTGAATCCGGCAGTGGCTTTCCATCAGCAGAAAGCACCTATACTTGCACAAGTGAGAACACCCGCCTTGTTGCCAATCCCATGTGTCTGCTTCCCACAAACCCTGCAGGTAGGGGAGCCTTCTGGAACACAGTGGGATACTGTGCAAAGGACTGAAGTGGGTAGAGAGATTGGCAAATGTTGGGTATCCTGATTTGTGCAAAGGCAAGCACTTTCCACTAAGGAAAACATGCCACTGGTTGCAACCTTTTGTATTTTATACTTAGATATCCAGACTCAAGGATAAATCAGCCCTACAGCCCAACTTGAACATCCAAACTTAAGTTTCCAGACTGAAGCATTTTTTATCCGGGAATCCAAACATGTAGGAAATTGTACCCTTAGTAGCAGAACCATACATGCAGTCCAGTACTGGTCTTCAGAAACTGAAATTAAGAATCCAATGCAACTGTATATAGATAAGCAATTATTTCATTTTAATACAGATGTGGTCAAATTGTTGCAGTCGTCTGAATAACTGATCCATTTGGGAATTGGAATACCCAGCGATGACTCATCTGTTATCTTTCAGAGAAAGAGATAGAGAGATTTTTTTGTTGTTGTTGTTACAGAGGGAAGAGAAGCTCTTAGTTTACCATGAACTCATAAGACCAGTATTTTCTTGAGGGCTGAGCTTGTTTAATCTCCTCTTTTAGGGTTCAGTAATAAAGTGCCAAAAGGAACATCGCTATTACAGAGTCACAAAAGAAAAATGGAGGCATACACTTCAGGATGGGAGGTAAGATGTTTTTTGGATTAAAATCGGAACAAGTTGTTACATTCTGTTTTCTGAACATCCATTGACTGGTCAACACTGAGGACCGTTGCTAGCTCAGGAATTTTTCAAATTCTTCCCATTAGCCTTTATTTGATATTTTATGTTTCCCCTCATAAAACCTTTAAGCGAATTAATTGTGCCTGTGATGTTTGTTTATAAGTGCAGCTGGCTTACCTTCAAGTTTGCTTTACAAATGTGATGTCTGAAAGATAGCCTCATAAAATGGATGGGTGGATCTTCAAACAAGCAGTCCTTTATCAGAAAGGAAATCCAGATTAAAGTTATAGGAGGAAACATTGCCCATATCTTATAAAATGGTTGTTTTTGGTACAAGGGTTGTACACAGAAACAAGCAGCATTAACTCTTAATGACTTTTTATAGACTGTATATGATCTATACACACACACATATTCTCTGCTTTTTAAAACTAGATGCTCCCAAAATACCCCTAGTAAATCCATTGTCCATAGCATGAGGATAATGCAAATGGTGTAGGAACCGCTCCTCTGTATGTCCTGGGAGTTTTACAGTGCAGGATAGTTTCCTTATTAGCTGGGAAGGATGGGTGAAGTTTTAGACCAAAGGAACTGCTGACTATAAAACCAGATCAAAAAGGCTTTATTTTGAAAGAGCACCTTTAAAGACTATTTGAAAGATACACTGTTCAGCTGTTAAATGTCTTGTAAGTTTTCCAAGTTTTTTGGTGAACCTTCTTCATAAAATCTCTATTATTTTCAACGAAGATTAATGATAGGGTTATTAAAAAATCAAAAAGTTGGACAGATTTGCTGTGATTATGAATAAGGGTCATCACACTACATTACTTTGGAATGTTTTTATAAGTTCAGTGGGTATAACTATTTTTGGGTTCAAGTAGACCTTATTTCTAGTCTGCTTTTCATCTTTCAATAGAATCTTCCCCCCTTCCCTTTTCCACACAGAAAAACAAATAGAAACTGTATTGGCAAAATTACGGCTGACGTTATATCTGCACAACTTCTTTGGATCCGCCTTTGCATTGTCTTGGAATAGTTTTACCAAGCAGATTCAGAAAGGTCTGTACTTATTCAGACAGGAAAAAGCCAGCTGCCCATCAGTGTAGTTAGAGATGTAGGTAGTATGAACAGATTCAAGGAGTTGTTGTATATATTTCATTAATGGGATCATCCAGGTTAGTACTCATCACTGTATTCCATGCAAATTGGGCAGGGATGTGGTGGACTAAAAGAAATTAGGTTTCCAGGAACCATGCAATGCAGTTTCCCAGGAGTGTGTTACAGAGAAGACTATGGACAATTTCCCAAACAGGTATCTTTCCCACCAGAACAATGCTTTCCATACAAGACACAGCCACAAGACAGCACACTGTTCCAGGTTTTAAAGTCCATCACTGCTCATTCCGGAGGGTAGCAGGGTTAAGCATTTGCCAAAGTCCCCAGTCTATCAGAGGCCCCAGTGCTCAAACAGTGCTACCATTTCCAGTATGCACAGAGAACAAATATCAAAAGTAACCTGAAAATTCTCAGTGTGTATGTCCAGCCTCTTCTGGCTGATGGGGTGCCATTGAAGAGGCCTGCTGGAGATCCTCTCCCCCAAATCTTGGCGCCAGCTCTGATCTCAGTCCCAGCCATGTTCTCTAGAACATGCCTCAGGATCCTTTGCAACACCTGGAAAAGCTGAGTAGATATTGTCATTGTATTATTAGGAAATCATAGTTGGCACACCTGGATGGAATTAGGTGTTCCTTGTTATTCTGTTTTTGTTAGGAAAGTGTTAGATTTAAAGCTAGACTTAATTACCATGTTACAGAAGACCTAGAGGATTGTCTAGCTCCCTGAATGGCATATCCTCTAAGGCGAGGGAGGGAAGAAAATAGATCTCCAGGTTTGGACTTCAGCTCCAGGAATGTCAGGAGCTGGTCACGCAAGCATGAGTTTCTGGGATTTGAAGTCCCAAACATCTGGGGATCTATTTCTGTCCACTTCTGTTCTGAGTCTTTCTGCTACAGCAGTTTAGTGCCTATGCCATCCAAATAGGTGTGATGCTTCTTAAACCTATCCTTAAAATGTTTCTAAGCTTAGAGATGGGGTATGTCTTCAGAACTCTATGGATATGTCTTGCTTTCAAGAAATATTTTCTGTAATGGAAGAAACCGTTAAGCAATATTATTTATTGCTATGCCGAGAATTTGGACTTTGGTTGTTCAGGCTTCAAGGATACTTAAAGAGTTTTGGAAAGTCCCCATCAGTGATTGCACAAAAGGTCAGGCTGGTTTTCAGAGTCTCTTTCATTAAAACGGCATAAGAATCTGATCTTATGATGAAATCTTGGGATTCTATCCAGTAACCATGCAACATGTATGTTTTCAGATAAAATGAGCAGAAATATGAGTGCTGGAATGTACCACAGGCAGGTGTTTGTGGAGCTTAAAATACGGGACACTGGGATTCCTATCTGGGTTCATCTGTGTGAACCACAAGACCACAACTTGTTGTGTGGTCTCAGGAAGATCCATACCAGGAGTGCGCAGCAACTATTCACCATTTTACAAACATTCCTTCAAGGGTTCAACTACAATTTTCCACAAGCTTTTTTGTTCCCTGAGATTCTCCTTATCATCTCCTTAGAGGAAACCAAACAAAAAAGCCGATTTACCATTTTTCTCCAAATATTCTCCACCATTGCTGCGTGGTGGACACTATTTCCATCCTCCAAGGGTTTGAAACAACACCGGGTCTAAGGGGGCATTGTGGATGATTCAGAATGAAGTCTGGGCTGTCATCACAGTCACTACTGTTGCCTTGATGAACTGTCGGAAGATTTCTCTTGCCCCTGAGAAAATTCGGTGAAATGGTGCCCACAGTTCCTCTGCTCACAAAGGAGGTGGGGCATGTGCACACAAACCTAATTCACCATTACAGAAATTAGCGTACATCTTTCCATAGCAGCTGTGCTCCACTGAAATTATTGCAAGCAATCCAGCAGTGAAGGCATTTGACCTCAAACGTGCCTTCATGAAACGTATAGCAACATGCGTGCTTTTATCTCGATTGGCAGGCTCTGCCTACATGACATTGTCGCCACATGACAGTCGCAGTGCTACACCGTGCAAAGAGTTTGAGCATGACGCATCCTTGGTTGCAGGGCATCATGGTATCATTTGCAGCTACAGAGGAGTCTCTGTACATCAGTATCTGCTGCAGCAGGAGAGTAGGCAGTGACCATCTGCAGAGCACCTGGCTGGCCAATTACTCTCACCGAGAGCCCCCTTTGTAGGGCCAGGCACATTGTGCCTCCCTCTGAGGACCCCTCAGAGCGAGCCTCCAGCCTGGCCCTCTGGGGAGCAGGGCTGTCATTCCCTTGGTGTGACATTTGCTTCACCAGGATGGGACAGTCTTTCGAGTGGCACCAAGGCAAGGATCACTCTGGGGACCTGGGCCCATTGCATGCCAGTCACAGAAGCAGCCAGTGGAGCTCCCCAGACTGGGCATAGGGTGGCTGTGTGATCCATTGCCCTTCTGGATGTACCACATAAGGTGGGGGCTTACTCTGCCCCATGGAAGGGCTAGTCCTGGAGGAAGCCAGGACTGGACATGGAGTGCCAGATATGTTTAGACCTGATCAGAACCAAAGTGGTGCTATTACTTTTCATGAGCTGGAAACTGTGGTTCTATTAATACAGCCTAACATTGCAGGCACTCTTTTTGCAGCTAGATCAAATGGGTGAATTGTGTTCAGCTTGTGATCAACTACAGTCCCAAAATCTTATTTATTTATTTATTTATTTATTTATTTATTTATTAAAACATTTTTTCATGTATAGTAAATGTGCACACAAGTATCCCCCATCCTGTACCTGTACTGGATTGTTTTGCCTAAATGCAGAACATTCATCTGTTTTAGTTCATAAGTTTTTCATTAGTTTCCACCCAGTTTTCCATTATGGTAATTTTGGAAATGTATTATCGTCTTCTGAGATGTTTGCTATTTTTCCCAGGTTTGTATCATCCACAAATCTGATAAGTTTTCCACCACACTTTCATTTAAGTAATTGATAAAATCATTGACGAACAAAACTCTGCAGCACTCTATGTAACCTCTCCACAGTTTGACAGGGAACCCGCTGAAAATCAAGCCAGCCATATTCTTATCTCACCCACTTTCAAGCAGGTAGCTTGCCAAAATATCATGGGAAACTGCCATGGCAGTGAGTGACAGGAAAGATAGGAGGTGATGTGAGAATTACCCCACACCACTCAGCAGCCGCAGGCCCCAGGAAGCTCCTTTCTGCACACAGATGGCAGCATGGGAAGGGACACTACCTGGCCCACTGGCTCAGTCTGATGGCGGATGGAGAAAAAACTCAGCTGAACCGAAAGTGATTGCCCTTCCCTCATCTAGAGGGCGGTGCAACTATATACGCATGTAACACAGTCAGGCACAGAGAGCACCTACCACCATCTCCCTCTCAGGCTAAATGTGTGTGCTTAACTGGGACCTTCCATCTGTCCGTCCAGCTGCCATGAGGCTGTGCTTCCTGCCTCCAGGACCTCATGCTTGGCAGACAGCTCCACAAGCCCAGCTGCCTTCTTCCTTTGACAACGAGTAATGGGTGAACTTGCCTATAATCAATTCATTATTTCCTTGCAAAGTAAAAATTTAGCCATGCAAGCTCGAATGAGAGACCTCCTTTCATTCGAACAGTGTATGGGTTCTGCATTTGTAAGTTTCTGTGCATGTGCCGTATCACACAGCTTCTCTCAGGCTGAAGCCCAGAATTATATAATATGCTATGACAACTTGCAACAACATGTTGTGTACTCCTTCCTCATGGGTTGTTTCTATATGGCCTTTCTGTACAATGTTTACTCGCTGTTGCTGATTGGTTTATGGAGAAGAGAAATACAGATTGGTACAGGAAGGTGTGTACATTTCTTCACCAGACATGTTCATGTGTGTACATGATTCGCTTGTGGAAAGAGCTCAAATGCCAGCCTTTCCCTAATGGGTTAAAGAAGGATCGTAACATTTCCTCCTGAAAGAAACTAATCAGTTCAGCTTATAAATAGAAATGCCATCATTGAGTTGCAGACTCTGCATGCTCTGTGCTCTCTGGAGCACACAAGCTGTTCCAAGATTAATAATGAATTCTGCCCACCATGATTCAAGCTCACTGCTAAACTGAGTGCTACACGTGCATGAGTTTCGACCAAGGAGTTAGCCAACTGCAAGAGTGGTGGCATCTCTGCTTAGCACATATACAGCAGTGACAGGGTGACGATGGAATAGAAGAACCAGAGCTCCACAACCTCTGCGAAAGCCGAAGAAACTGGAAAAAAGAGGCTCTCAGACCTCGTTTCATTTCTGGGAGAGAGTAAAAAACAAGTTGCAGCAGTGAAGACATCTTTGTTCAGGTGTTGCCTGGATGTGCGGGGGTTGGATTTCAACTGAGTAAGAGGACGGGGCTGTGCAAGGAGGCCCTGCCCCTCTGTACACAAAGCCCATCCTTCTGTCCCTGACCTTGCCATGTAGAGTAGCAAATCTGAAGAGGCAATCTAGTGTGGGTGAACATGAGGAGTCCTCCCTTCGGTCCACCCTGCTCAATGTAGGCGGGTTGAGAACCGGGGCAGCAGAGCCCGGCGTGCACAAGTTCCTGAAGGTTTAGCCAACACCAACATCCTCACCAACAGCAAGCTCACAGACTCCCACAGACTCTTTGGCATGACTGTAAGGAGATCATAAGTTTTGGCTTCAGTTTTAGCTTAACCACTGTGGTTAATCTAACTTTGGTTTGTTGAGACAAGGTATGTCCATAAACCATAGTTCAAAGTAGGCTTACTTCAGCAAACTGTTATTTACATTAAACCATAGTTTAGCCAGACTGGATGTTTGATAATATTTAGTTTTCATTTATTTATTGCCTATTTGCACACGTTTACATGATTCTCTATCCTGTAAACAATCTTCAGAGGGTTCCACCCTTAAAGCATCTTTAAAATACTTTGCTTTCCTAGAAAGCAGATGTTGCTTCATCATACAAGTCAGGATAAAACAGTGACACATTTTAGGCTGTAATTTTAATAGAACATATTTTTTAAAAAAAGGTGTATGATTACTCTGTCAAGAACCTAAAGAAGGTGGTTTTGGGTTTTATGAACAATAGACAAATAGACTATCAAATGTGGGTAGGGACTTTTAGAAGCCTTTTTAACATTAAACTTTGTTTCTCCGCTTTCTTTTTTCCCAATAATCTTTGCTTTAGTTCTGTAAATCCAGAATTAGGATTAGACAAAATAATGGAGAGATGCTTCGGTATGTTTCAGCAATGCATTTATTAAATGTGCATCAGTTCTGTGTAATATATGTCTTCTAACTCAAAGAAAGCATATTAATACACTAAAAATAGTTTAAAACAAAAAAGAGGCAGATACAACCATAGCTCTACTGGGTCAAAACATGACTGAGTTCACTTAGTAACCACCACCATTCTCCCCCTAAGCAGAGATCACCCTCAGTACAAACTTGTGGGCGCAAACGTGAATGACTGTTCAGGAGGTGCGAAACCAAGGTATCCCATTACCAACATCCAAGCTTCTCCAAAATTACACTTTGGGATAATTATGCAGGAATAATATCCCTTAAGCAGGTTCTTTAGATATTAGCCATGTCAAGTTGTACATTCTACATTTACAGATAATTGTGAAGTAAATATTTGGTAAATGAAGTATTTTACATCTGTCTTGGACCAAAGCAATCCTGCTGTCAGTAATACCACTAAACACTTGTAAAAGTATGCCGGCCATTACAGAGTTATGTGCTCTTGGCATGTGCAGTCTTTGAACTCACGTTACTGTGCTGCCAGTAAAAAATATGTTCATTTTATCAACTGGATGTCTTTCAGTTATACAATTGCTGCCTGACAGAGAAACAATTTAAATAGATATTAAAAACCTCCATTTAAAAAAAAATATTTATTCTGCACCAAATGGCCATAGGTTGAAATTTATCTAAGCCTCAGAAAGGCACCATGGACCAAAGCTTTTTGAGAAGAAAGATGTCCTGCAAAAACACTACCCATATTCCTTTCAGTGGGGGTTGCCCGGGAGGCCCTCCTGTTTTGAGCAATCCCAAGGAAGCATTTCCATGAAACCAACACAAAGCACGCAAAGCTTAAAGAGGGGAGAAGCACCCGTGCACTGAGCTAATGTCTATCTGCCTACCTTTGAAAGACAGCAGATGGTTCCTAGAGGGAAAAAGCCTCACTCTTCTCCCTTGCTTTAGAAAAAGAAGACTATAGATTTCAGAAAGACTTTGAGTGCTCTGAAATAGGGTTAAAAAAAGAAAACCAGGCAGAGGGGAAATCTTGTGACCTTGACGACAAGCTGTTAAAACAGAAGTGACTGGGTTGGGCGGCGTGTAGGTATGTTTTTAGTGCTTTCCTTTACCCCCTTCCATAAATACGGTTAAATTATGGTTGAGATTGCTCATATGCATTCAAGTGCAGCTGGCAGACATCTAGGAAATTGCTTATTAATGAAACAATAGCATAAGTCCTGAATCACAAGTCCAGGACTATTTCCACCAATGTGCAAAACACTATGCTCTTGCTGGTCCCGTTCTTGATGTCAGAAAGCATGACAGAAAATCCATTTTCTTTGGATGGAGGAATGTGCAGAATATACTGATGAACCATTCGCACTTTCATGCCTCTGAGATGTCTTGGTGTACTTTTGTGTGTCCCACGCTTCATGGAACTAAAGTTAAGGAGAACATGCTCCCTAGGAAAAAACTTCACAAGGAAACAGCTCTAACCACATTAGGGGGTGGGAGCAGTACCTTGACTATCAAACAAGATTTGGATGTAGCTTCAGTTGAGGAAGGAAGGAGGACTTGTCCAAAGACAATAAACAGAATTCTAAAATCATATGGGGATGTCTTGTGGGATGAAGATTGCCTGAAAAGTGAGCTGCAGCTTGAGGCTGGAACCATGTTGCCTGCCATTAAGAAAGCTGCCTGCTGCACTTTACCATCCCGTAGTATGGAAGCAACTAGGGAAAAGGCAAATTAACAACATTATAGCAGCTGTAGACTTCCTGGGGAAGCACCATGATAATGTAGCAAAGCCATCAGGCAAACTTTGCTTCTCTGTTGACCCAACGGTGCTGAACCAAGAGCTAAAGAGATGCCACTAAGCACTATCCACAGTTGATGACGTATAGCCAGAACTTTCAAAAGCTAGGATCTGTAGACCTGGTGGTGTAAGAAATGGATTTGGCAAGATTAGATTGGACGAGGGCTGTAATATGGAGATATGTAATATGGAGAGCCAGTGTGGTATAGTGGTTAAGAGCATGGGAGTGGGACTCAGACGATCTGGGTTCTAGTCCCCGCTCAGCCATGGGGCCAACTGGGTGACTTTGGGCCAGTCCCAGACTCTCAGCCCAACCTACCTCACAGGGTTGTTGCTCTGGGGATAAGATGGAGGAGGAGAATGATGTAAGCTGCCTTGAGCCCTTTGTAGGAAAAAGGCCCGATATAAATCCAAAAATAAACAAAATAAATAAATAAATAATATGCTTAAATGTTTGCGTGATTCGGATAGGTTTAGATACCAATGGGAATTGGTTGAGCTAGCAATCTTGAAGAATTCTTAGAACATTTTTAGAAAATATATTAATAATAAAATAATAATGGGAGGTGGTCGGATTGCAGATTATTTGTGGTTAAGAGTATTTGTTAAAAACGGAAGATTCAACATGACTACAGTAGTGGAAGTTAAGGAAATCAAACTTCCAGAGGGAACTATTCAAAAGGGAACAGCTCCAACTTCATGGGTGCTTTTACTTTTGTTCTGAACTAAGTTTTGGTTGTATGTTTAGCTTGCACCTCATCTTTCTACTTATCACATAAGTATCTATTGCAATCATTACATTATCATCGTCAGCAACCGCAATACATTTTCAATGGTCTGCCTTTTTAGTGATGCATGATGAGAGTCGGTGTCCTGTGTGAAGGCAATGCATGAGATACAGGAAGTCACTGGTTCAAAGACTCGGGCTCACAGCAAGGATAGGCGTGGCCGAACACCCACCCAGTGCCCATGCCCCAGCTAGGCCTACTAGCCAGCGTGCCCAGGGCTCGTTCCTCCCCATGCTGACTCGCTTGCTCACCTGCTGCTCCTTGGGCTCTGCCCATCAAGCAAGCAATTGCAATGATAAGAAAGAGAAGGAAGAATGGCAGAAGTATCTGGCAACAGTGCTGATGAGAGGCGGGGGCCACTGAGGCTGTATTAAGGAGGAGCCCCAAAACCTGGAGCCGGCACGGATTCCACTTCAACCACAAACCCGTTATCTGTGGCAAGCCATTTTTTTCTCCAGCTCTGCTCCAGTGTGATAATACTTCTTTGGAGCTAGGTTCAAGTTGGGAAGTTGACATTTAAAATATACCTCCACTAGGAATCTGCTATATGACTCCAATGTGGCCCCTGTATCACTCAGCTTTGGTGCCCGTTCCTTATCTGCCAGGGGCAATAATGACATTGACTTCACTTACAGAATTGTTCTAAGGATTGCCTGGATAATTGATCTAAACTCCTTGGGACAGTCAAAACTCATGCTATATGAAGTCTAAGTATTATTATTTTAAAGCACAATTTGGAATAAGGGAGACCTGATGAAGAACATTGCAGATTCGGTAGCTTCTTCAGGTTGGGCTAACGAGGAATCTAGTCAGTGGCTGCGTTCAGACACTACAACAAGCCATAATGGGGGTGGGGGGTACCATTGCTGGTCTGTTTTGTTGTCTGAACCCAGTTGAAGTATTTCACTGAGGTAAGTTTGGTCTTTAGAAACCATGATAAGGAGGAATGTTTCGTCCTATACTAGTATTGGTTTTTCTGTACTACCATGGCTTGTCATTCTGTCTGAACCCAGGATTCTGGTTTCTTTAGTCCTGGTATGTAACTACCACAGAATCCCCTAGAAATAGTAGCAACTGCAGGAAGTGTCCCAGCCATCCAGCCTTTATGTGTGGACCAGTGAGGAAGAAGCAGGCAATACAGGCAAGGAGCAATGCAGCTTGGGATTGAATTTCAGACACAGTGGCTAATAGGATAGGTGCCAGCAGTGGGAGAACTGAGAGAGGAAGATGGAACTCATGATAGTGTAGAAACCACTTGATTGTCTATTGGGCAGATCATGTTTAAAAAATCTATAAACCGTGGTAACCATGCAAAGATGCTTGTTGTACTGTGTGAATGCAGCCAGTTTTAACCATATTGAGGGAGGGAGGGAGGGAGGGAGGGAGGGAGGGAGGGAGGGAACAAGGCTCTGAGTCAGGATAAGGCAGCTTCCTGTGTTAGTGGCCCTACATGAGTCTTGCTGCACCAGCCCATGCTCTAGGACAGTGGGGTTTGCGACTGAGTGCAGATTCAAACAGAAGTCTTCCCAGTCCTTTATCCACTATTCCCCACTGACAAGCTCTGGACTATTTTCAGATTTTCTTCAAATTGTATGGAGGGAATAGCAATGTCAGGAACTGTCTTCTGCTAGGATATTGACCACTGTCATGTACATGGGATTATATCTTCAGTATATGTCTAATAAACCTTAAATGTAAAAAAGCAAGCAGCAGCAGCAACAATACAGAAATGCCTTCTCTGGATGCCATGGAGTTTCCTAGAGTTATCTATCAATCCTGGGTGAGTGGACTGCACATCAAGGGTCAGGTGCCAATTTGGTTGGCTCCCATGCATCTGACAACTGGTTGTACAAATATACTAGCAAGATCAGTCCTGGAGGAATAAAGAAAAAAAAAAATAAGGAATGGTAACTCCAACCCAAACTACAGTAGGAATCCTTTCTCTTACTTTGCTTTCTGCTGCATTCCCCAATTTGGAATTATAATTGCTTGGGAAACTAGCAAGCACCCTGAACAAACAACAGAAGAAGAATACTATATATGAATCTCCTGTGTTGTTACAACGCCTGGATCTCAGTATCAGGATCTTAACAGAGATAAAATGCTAGGCTAACAGAATATGGGTTTGATGCACACACTAAGGGTATCCTTACATTAGCTCCTTTGTCTACCTAGTCCTAGCCAAGTAAACAATATCATGATTGATCTTTCAGTAGAATGTAGTTTTCTACAGTTTTCTTAATTAGATCAAAGGGTTCTTTGAGTCCAGTTTCCCATTTCTCACTGGTTTCACCAGATGCCTCTACAAAGTTCATAGGCAGGAAGTATAATACTGATATTATTACTTATTTCCATCATAAGCAGGTGAAGCTGTGGATATACTAAACTGGTGCATGGCTGTGACAATGTAATGGATGAGGCCTAACAAACTAAAGCAGTACAGACAAGAGTGAGATGCTGTTGGTTGGTGATCCCTCTGTCTGGATCGAGGGTGTTCAGCCTGTTCTAGATGGGGTTGCACTCCCCCAAGGTTTGTAGCTTTGGGTTTCTTCTTGATCCATCTTTGCCATGTGACCTTCATGTGGCTTCAGTGGCTTAGAGTGTCTTCTACCAGCCTTAGCTGGTGGCCCAGCTCTAGCACAATCTACTTGGATGCAATGCTCAGCCTCTAGGGACGTCTTCCAAATGCTGACTCCAAGGGGTCTCAAAGGGTGGCCACAAGGGGGAGGCTTTCTCTGTGGTGGCCCCCCATCTATGGAACAACCCCCCCCCCACTACTATGGGCCACCTGGCAACAACCTTGTCAGCTTTTCATTGCCAGGTTAAGACTGCTTTTTATGCCGAGGCTTTTAAAGATATGCTTGGTTATCCAGGGACTTGAGAGTATCACACATCCCAGATATTTTTCTTCTACAGGGTCATTCTGCACCACACATCTTAGCTGTTTAATTTGTGTTAATGTTTCTTTGATAAGATTTTATGGAGTTTTCTTGTATTTTATTGTCCAATTTTTAGGGACTGTTGTAAACTGCCCAGAGAGCTTTAGCTATGAAGCAGTATAGAAATGAGATAAATAAACCATCCTGATGGCCTTTCCATCTAGTTTTCCTACTGAAAGATATACCAGCATTAACTCTTATCCCCATAGAGACTTAGTCTCCTTACATTGGTCTATTCCTTCTTAAAACTATTTAGTCCAGTGACCACTCTTCCATCTTGCAGAACTAGCCTACCAGTAGGGATAATGAGGTGACCACCTCACGCCACAGAAGCTGGAAATGGGAGCCGTGGCAAATATTGGAGAGTTGTGTGCTCCACCTTGTGGCCCGAAAGCTAGCATGCTGCCCTCAGTTGTGATGAAGGACGCTGTCCTGTTGCTCTTGTTGAAATAAGAGTCCCCTGACAGTCCAGTCCAGTTGGCTTCTCTTCATTGTCATTTTGTTCTCCTCAGGCAGCAAAATGTCTTGGGTTGGCCCTGTTATCTTGGAGCAGATTTTCCTTTAATTAATTGTGAAGTGCTGCACTAATAAGCATTGGCTGTCTGTTTCTGAAAGTTTTTCTAAAGCTGCATAAGGATTTTCTTAAAGGGTTTTTGCTGCCCCTTTCACTGAAAATGCTTGAAACTAATGTTCAGATCTGTTTATTATTATTATTATAAAAAAAACAAAACAACAAAAACAAAACAAGTCAGTTCTTCTCTGTAAGGACAGTGCTGGTTACGGCCCTCCATTTTTCCTTGAGGAATTGTGATGCATAGAGTCACCACAAATGCCCAAAATTAGTTATTGTATTACAAAATCATTTGAAAAAGAATATTGTGCATGATGACAAGTAGCATCATACTGACTCACTTTCTTTTCTTTATGCTGATTGGTTTCAGACTAAGTGACAAGCATATTTACAGAACTTTAAAAATTAGCAATTATTTAATAGGGAGTCACTGAAGCAGTCGGTGTGAGCTTAGGTGGACTCCGGGGGATGGTGGAGGACAGGAAGGCCTGGAGGAGTGTTGTCCATGGGGTCGCGATGGGTCGGACACGACTTCGCAACTAACAGCAGCAGCAGCAGCATTGTTCTCGATGTGTTGTTGTTTTCTCAACACCGCTGTTGTTAGTCAGGATAGCAAAATCACACAACCACTGTAAGAAATTCTTGGATTCAATATAAACATGTATTATTCCTTTAAAATACATTAATGGGAAAAGAAAAAAACTGAGGAGGAATTATTGGAATGAAAAACTGGAGAAAGAAAGAGTCAAGGTTTGCATGTTTTAGTTTAGTTTAGTTTAGTTTAGTTTAGTTTAGTTTAGTTTAGTTTAGTTTAAAAAACAGAGAGTCTCGTAGCCCCTTATTATCCCATAAGCCCTTGTGGGCTTCAGTCCACTTCATCAGAGGCACAAAAAGTTAACCACATTTCCTAGTATACAGTTATATACACAAGGGGTATGAAGGAATCCCTGTTGGAGCTGGGAATCCAGCAGATTCCCTGGACTTGGCTCCCTGGGTGCTGGTCCGCATTGTTGCAGCCATTTGTGCTGCCGCACCTGATGCAGAAGAGGGATGCTGCTTGGGCAGCAGTCACGTGGGACAGCCCAGGAATGCAGCTCCATGCAGCTGCATTGCCGCACTGATGCTGGTTGTGCAGCCTTCGTTTGCAAACATCCGTGGACTTTCATGGTTAGAGGGGTGGAGTGGAGCTGCAAATACCAAAGTCAAAGGGAACTGTAGAAAGGAATGCATTCAACCAACAGGGTCGACTTTTTTGCCCTTTTAGGAGACCTTTCTCCATTATACTGCAGGGTATTTTAGGTGCTTTTCAGGACGTGTAGGCTGATGGTCAGTCGTGTACTGAGCAACGCCTATGCCTTCAACTTAAAAGGCTGGCCTGGATTGTGCCCAGAACTCTCTTGCCACTTGATTGCCGGAAAAGATGCATCAGGGTGGATAAACGGCCTTTCAGGAGAGTTTATCTCCTATTACTGATCTTTACTGTGAAACCCTGATCTACTTACAAGGAGCAGCAGGATTTCTTGAAATATATTTTGAAAGCCCCCATTGCCTGAGAACCTACTAGTGCTCATTACTGGTCTAGTCTGCCTTGCACTGTACTTATGATGACCTTTGAGAGAAATTCTGCAATATACTGTAGACTCAATCGTTCTTGATTGGGAATTGCGAACACATGGCACCTGTCAAGTTTTGAGCCATGTAATTAATACTTTCTTAATTTTTTCCCTTTTAGAAGGAAAGTGTTGATGCCTAAGGGCCAGATTCTTTTAGAGTCCAAGAAACCCTGACCTAAAGTTCAAATTCTTTTTGGAAATGCTTTTATTTTCATTGTTTTTAATCAGCAAATGCTTCATTCCAATACAGTTGACTAATTGGCTTTGAATAACACTTAATAGTAGTTATATGAAAAAGATGAAAAGAATTGCTTTTCTTTTTGCTCAGTGAGTTGGATGACTAATGAAAGGCCCACTGATTTCACTGAGTCTGCTCTAAGTATGACTAAGTCTGGATCCAACCCAGTATGCACTTAATCTGAAGCACATCTGAAGAATGACATCTCATATGTATTTTTGACATGGTGAAACCAACAGTGATCGCAATCCCCCATTTTATTCCTTTATGGTTCCATAGGTTCACTCTGTTCTGTGTCTCCTCCCAAATTCCAATTTAGCTAGGAGAGTTTCTCACGTTGATTCCAGAAGTGGAGTATAGCACGCATACTTTCCCACATGCATACTTGCCATGGGCATCTTCCCTGCAGTTCTCTGTGCCCACGGGGCAGCTGCCTCACGTCGGTCATTTGGCACTCAGTAAAATTTCCATGGTGACCTGCTTTTTCTCTGACAACCTGCTGAGAATTATTCCTAGTTCTGTAGGAGCAACAGATGCAATCAGCTTCAGAGAGAGCAGACATTTCATGTAACACTGAATCCGAATACCGATTCTCATCCCATCCCTTTTCCTCCTGCCAGATCTTCAAAAGGAAAACTATGTACATCCTCAAACAGCTCACCTTCAGACAGGCCTTTGCTCATGCTGTTAAAAAATACACCTATGGTATGTTCTTGCACATTTTTAAAAAGTGACATACTTTGGATGCTTGCCAGAGGTAATATTTTAACCCTTATTTAAATTGAAATATGGGGTCAGTGTTTAATTCTAAGTGGGTTGCAAATGTACACTATGCATTAAATAGAGAAACAATCCTCTATCACAGTATATCACTGTGTATTAGCAGCAGCAGCTGTGTATTTGTCTCTCTCTCTCTGTGTTAAACTTTTCTATGAACATAGTTTAAATTGAATACTATGTTATATTACTCACACTTTAGCTGACCTTCATAAATATCAAATCCTTGGAATCGAATGTCCTGACATTTAATATGTTCCTGCAGGCTAAACAGGACCACATTGCATTAGAAGGTCACATGTCACCCACAGCTTTTAGAGAGACTTATCATTTTAATGAAGATACTCAGCTCACATCAGGTAATGAAATTGAGAATGAGTCTGCCTTCCTGAAACTTGCTGAGCTTCCTTTTGGTATTGCACATGGGTTGCGGGGTTGGGTGGGAGAAAGAAATGAGGCATTTCCAGAGAAGTGTGTAGCTTTAATTACTATATGTGCTAAATGATCTCACTTGGAAATGGCTTATAAAGGTGATGAGGGTAAAAGAAATTAAAATCTCTCAGCTGACTTAAGGCTGGAGCTGTTCAAAGCTGCTCAGGTTTATCCTCGGCGCCCAGGTTTTCATGGCTGTGCTGTGCAAAACCAAGGGTCTTCTTGTTAGAGGACACAGTGGGAATTCTAAGGGTGCTTCCAGAGGTAAGGCACCTATGAGAAACCTTGTGTAGCTCTTAGGAACAAAGAAACATAGAAAAGCCATGCTGGACCAGACCAAAGGTCCTTCGAGTCTGGAACTCCACACACATGGTGGCAAACTAGCTGCCCACAGGATCGCTCAAGTGGGATGAGTTCAAGGCCTGCACCGGCCCAAGCTCCTCATCAGCTGGTGCACGCAGGCATGTGACTCTGGTGAAGGAGGGAGCACATAGGCAGCAAGGCTAGTAGCCACTGATCCTTCCATGAATGTGTCCAATCCCTTTTTAAGGCATTCTAAATTTGTGGCCATCACTACTTCCTGTGGCAGTGCAGTCCATAATCTAACCATGCATGTGTGAAGAAGTGCTTTCTCTTGTCTGTCCCAAACCTTCCCCCAGTCAGCTTCACCATATGACCCCAATCTCGAGTGTTGTGGGAGAGTGAGAAAATGTCTCCTTTTCCATTCGCTCTACTCTGTGCATAATGTTAAGCACTTCTATCATGTCTCCCCTTATCTGATTTTTTTCCTCAGCTGACCATTCCCAGGTGCAGCTGCTACTCGCAGGGGAGACTCTCCAGCCCCTTGATCGTTCTTCTTGCCCTTTTCTGTATTTTTCATGGCTCAATAATGCCCTAGGTGAGGCAACCAAAACTGAGCACAATCCTGTAAATGTGGTCTCTTCAAAGACTGGTACAAGAGGAATAATACCTTGGCAGCTCTATTTTCCATTCCATTTCTATTTCTGCCTAACATGGAGTTTGCCTCTTTTTTTCCTTTTTTCTTTTACACTGGCTGCCCGCTGGGCTGACATTTCCATTGAGCTGTCCACTACCTCCCCAAGATCTTTCTCTCTCTCGGATGGATGGTTTGCAGCAAAAGCTAAGTCAGAACATGTGGTAGAAAACACAAGAGGGTTACCCAGAGGAGGTGGGTGACCTCTGCTACCCACTCTCCGCTGTGAATGAGGTGGGCCATAATGAAAGGCTCACTGGGTTACCCCCTGAATGTGAGTAGAACCCTCTGAATTTTCTAAATATCCAAACTGCTTACCTTTACCCAGGTCTACATCTGTTAGGTCTTCTGTAGAGATGCGCCTTTTAGCATTCTACATACCCACATCTCCTGGTGCTAACCTCCCCCTTGTTGCTTGAGAAGATGAGAGATGGCCATCTTAACATGGGGTAAGAGGCCTGGCATTTTCCACTGAGCAGGAGATCAGTTATCTGGAACTGGTGTGAGTCCCTGCAGCCTCATCATGGTGAGACCATTTCCTGGTGAGGTTTGAAGTAGCAGCTGCTAGTTTGCTTTTTAAGGCTCTTGGACCAACACACTGTCCGGGCTACTCTCTGAATATAGCAGGTTCAGTGCCATTAGCTTGCTTAGCATGCAGAAAGCCCAAGAGCAAGTAGGCCGTGGGAACTGCCGGCTTTTTCGGCTCACTCCCATCAGCCTGGGCCAGAGCAAAAGGCCGGCGAACAGACCAGTGTAACGATGACGGGAAGGAGCAACTCCAGGGGGCTTGCAGGTCCACGGCAGGTGCCCAGCCATGCTTAATCTTGACACTGCCTATAGTCATGCTGGCTGCTGTGGAAAGTCAAGGGTAGAGTGAGTGGAGCTTTGGTCTGATTCAGCAAAACTCCCTCAGGTACTTGCATGAAGAAAAAACCCGCAGTGGCCACAGCTTTTCTCTAAGGTAGCAGGGCAAATAGCAACTAACCTAGGTTAAAATTGATTTACCCAGGGTAGATGTTTATCCAGTCTGCTATATACTGATTATCTACATTTATACACAGCCTTTCTGCTAAAAAAACCATCAAGATGGTCAAATGTCAGAATGATAATAAAACCAGCTGATTGTACATGAAGTGGGTCTCTTTCCAGGCAGTGTTGCTCTCAAGCTCAAAGACATTTACCTGAAAGGCTAACACTTACCTGCAGTCCTGCAAACTTATCACCATGAGTCTCTACAATAATTTAAGACAGCATTATGATATTTTTTTCTTTAAGGATTGTTGGGGTAGAGATGGGGAATCATGAACATATAAGACACTTGGGCAATGAAAAACAATTATTCGAAATGTCCGCATGATTTTGAGGCCTCATTGTGAATTGCTGAATATTAATCATCAGGGGAAATGTCACTTTCAGACAGTGGCTCCAGCTTACCTTTACAGTAGAAGCAAGGCTCATGGGAGCCCTGAGCCCTGGCACATGCCTCATTTATGGCCATGGACTTAAACTGACAGGAGAACATTACGTTTGACTCAATATACTCCAGCACTCTGATAATGACTCGAGCTGTTAAGGATGATTCACGCACACACATATTGTATCCTATGACATATTCAAGGTATTCGGTCACATGTTCAGTCCTGAGGACTGGAAACATGCTTTTTTGTTACACGCGTTGGAGCTCTGGGACTTTTTGGGAAACATGCAGATATGCTTCTTTATGATCTGTAGAACAGCAGCTGAGAGCATTTGCAGACATTGTGGATGAGGCCTCTGTAGCAGGGGCCACAAGCCCCCCCCCCCCCATGTCCCAGGAGGGTAGGAATTCTCTGAACGAGATCCCTTTCTTCAAACTGTACAAGAATGTACATCCCCATTGCTTCAGGCACGTGAAATGAGGTAGGCAGCCAAGTCTGTATGGAATCCAGCGGTGCCTGATATCGCTTTTTATTGACTATGTACCAGTGGATGACTTATATATAGGCCAAGATGGAAAGAATCATTTGCCCCATGCAATTTGCTAACGACCGAAGTAGTAAACATATCATTCCATGCAGAGCTTGCCTGTGCTAGGCACACAGGCTTCTACTGAGGGCTTATTGGTGATCATTTTGTTACTGCCTTCACTGGTGGCGAAGCATCTTCTGCTTCTAATCTCTGTGGCCTCTGTGACATTGCGTTTAATGAAATAGGCTCCTCGGGAGGAGGTTAGCAAAAGAATGAAGCTGCAAACCCGCTTCCTCCCTGTGTCCCTGGCCAGAAGCCAGCTCTCTTTTAGGCCGCTTTTCTGCATGAGGCCGACCACAGCTGGAGCAAAACGACTTGCAGGTGGCTCCATGGGCAGCAGATCACACAGGCCGGCTCTGTCCGCCCCTCGGCCAAAAGGAGGGAGTCACCTGGGCCTGCCACTGGTGGCTGAAGAGGAGCAGAGAATGTCTGAGGATCTTGATTAAGAACTCGCAAGCACTTAACTTTCTGTGTGGAAGAGGCACATTCAGGTCCTCATTTGCTCCCCCTCTGCGTTCTCTGTCTTCCAGCCTCTGTCTCCTTCCCCCACCTCCAGCAATGGGATATTTTCCCCCTTCAGAGCCTGTGCCTCAGTCATGCAGATTCCTTGTCTGTCCCCGCTGCTGAGTCATACCCCAGAAAATGGCCTGTTGGGTAGGAAAGATGTGTTGACTTTCTGCTTCCAGTCAGAGATGAACGGGGATGTACACTTTTGTACAGTTTGCAGAAATGTCTATTTCTGCAAAGTGAATGTTCATTTCTGCAAACTAAACATTCTAACCATTCCAGGACTTGTGGGGGGGGAGGGGGACTCTGTGGCCCCCACTGGTCACATCCACAATTATTGTTACTTATTGCGTTCCTAACCCACCTCTCTTCCTCTTACACAGAACCAAAGGCAGTTTACATAGACCTCCTCCATTCCATTTTATCTTCACAACAACAACCCTGTGAGGTAGGCTAGGCTGAGAGTCCATGACTAGCTGAAATTCTCCTAGTGAGCTTCACGGCCAGGTGGAGACTAGAACCTGGATCTGCCGGGACCTCAGTCCGTCACTCTAACCATGACACTACACTGGCTCTCAGTGACTGCTAAAGCTTTCAATTCCTCTTCTGCAGAGCATGGTCCAGCGAGTCTGCATGTTCTTTAAAGCCTTAGAGCTCCAGTGTACGACTACCACGACTTCATTTCTGTCCTGCAGCCAACAGCCTGCCTTGCTCAAAACACAGTGTAAGGAAGCGTGCGGGATATAAATCAGATGAACAAACAACTCAGCACGAAAGAAGCTCTATCTTATTATACAAACATACATGCACATGCGCACACAGACGTGCACACGCAGATGCACTTACATCGTATAGATGCTGCTGGAAAATTCCATATCGTCTGTTTCTTCTGCTAGGACTAGCAAGTGGGCCCGATTTTGGTTAATATACGCTCAGTCACGATTCATCGGCGAGACAGTGCTGGTAAGGCATCCAGCACAACTCTGTTAGTGAATACGTGTCTGCCTCTGCCCCCCACTGCTCACCTTGTTCTGCCATTGCAACTGAGAACTTAGGTTGCATTAATTTCAGTAAAATCTCAGAGTAACTCGCTTGCAGCTCACATCATGCTGCTATTCCTTTTCGACTTGAAGAAGATAACAACATGTGCACCCTTTGGCCTTGGTCTTCCATTCTGCATACTGATTGGCATTGCCATCTGGCTTCTTTCATGCCAGGTAACATGGGACTGTGGGAAGTTACGTAGTCAGACCGCTGGCCCGTCTAGCCCAATACTGCTGGCACTGACCGGCAGCAGTGCTCCATGCTTTCAGGCACAATTCCTGAAATATTGGGATTGAACCTTGGGCCTTTTTGTGTGTAAAAGCAGGGGCTTTGCCACGGAGCTACAGTGCCTAGTGCTGAAGAACAGGACTGCTTCAGACATGACCCCCAGCCTTGATCATCCACACAACCTACCCCATTAAAAGGATTGTTCAGTTTCCAGTTTACTCAGTAGGGTGTCCAAGTTAAGTGTTATTTGGCTTTATGGTTTAAAGAGCCAGTGGGGTGTAGCGGTTAGAGTGCTGGACTAAGAGACCTGAGAGATCTGGGTTCTAGTCTCCATTTGGCCATGACACTCACTGAGTGACCTTGGGCCAGTCACTCATTCTCAGCCTAGCCTACCTCACATGGTTGGGAGCATCCAATGGAGTGGAGCAGAACCATCTAAGCCTCCCTGGGTTTCCTGCAAGGGGGGAAAAGACAGCTATAAATGCAATGCAATAATAATAAAAAGAGAGATTGATCTTCCCCTTAATGTCTACTAATTGCCAGCCCTAACACCTTAGTATTATAGCTTTATAGTCCTTTGAAACAAATGAATTGGCAGGTAACATGCCCAGTTAAAAAGATAAAAGGTGGTTGCTGGATTAAGCTAAAGGCTGCTCTCCTGCTTCCCATTGTAACCAGCAGTCCCATGAGTTTGGAACAGAGGAAGTGGGGGGGGGGGCGGACAGTGCCACCCCAGTGCTGCTGAGAGCCCAGCTCCATCCGTGATCACCAGGCTGTAGCAGAAGGAAGAAGCAAAGGCGAGCAGAGCCACCCCATTGGCTCAGCTGAGTGACTGGCAGCCTTCAGCCCCTCCTCTCCTAAACTTTTTCTTCCCTTTCCAACCATTCAGACAGCCATGTGGTGTATTCATTAAATGTGCTGGGCTGGGACTCGGAAGATCTGAGTTCTAGTCTCCACTCAGCCATGGAGCAAATGAAGGGGCTTTGGGCCGGGCGCAACCTACCTCGCAGGGTTGTTCTTGTGAGGATAAGATTGAGAGAGGAACTGCCTTGAGTTCCTTGAAAAGGGGGGTTATATATCTAACAAATAATTAAATGCATAAAAATAGTATACAAACTTGGTAATTGAGAACTAGGGTCTGGTGTTGCCTTTTTCTTCCTCCTTCTCATCCCTTTTCCTTTTGTGTCATCTCTTTCAGACTGTAAGACTGCAACAGAGATGGCCTTTTCTCTGGTCTTTGTATACTGCCCTGGGAGCTTTCCTGGACTTTTTTCAAAGGGAGATCCTTCAAATAAACACACATATCTTTAAAAAGTTGCCTGTGCGAAGCCCAGACACACAAAAACCATAATCCTATTCCATTTGGCTCTGGTAAACATACCGTCCCTTGCAGGTCTGATCTTGGAACCAGTTTATTGCCATCATATCTAGTAGTCACTGATAGATTTGATTTTTGATTAATGTTGTAACAAGAAGGGTTCTGTTGTTTTGACCATACATCTGAGTTGACATTCTGTGCATTGTAATCCATGACCTGGCACAACAGGAAGAATTTCTGCTTTTTCTGGCTCATCCCAGCTGCCCCACAGTGACCAGTAGATGGCAGCAGAGGCACCACTTGCAGATACAAAGGGCACACTCACGCCAAGCTATGCCACCCTGTGAATAGACCATGTTTGGGGCTTATTCTGGCAGGCAGTGGTTGCCCTCCCAGTCCTCCAGCCGACCCCAGCATGACTCCCAGTGGCCTTCATGACAGAAGTTGTTTTGTTTCTACCTCCCTGATCCGATCACTGCCCCTTTCTGTTCACCACCATTTTGTTTTCCAGAGCTTCAAACAAGTGTCGTTGGGGTTGCATTTTTTCCGTGAGCTATTCTAGTTGTAATTTTCTAAAATTATTATTGTTTTTGCACAAGTGTACAAGTTTTGTAGTCTTTCCTGGTCAATTTCCTTGTCGGTTTCAGCTGTCGAAGGGAACATCAAAGAGGAATAGGTAGCAGATTAATAAAGTGAGAGTACAAAAACCACTGTAGAAAGCATTAGAAAAAAGAGCTGAAAGCCCCCAGCAGGGATAGTTAATGTCTCCCATTTCTGGGGTAGCTGAAGATTTGAAGTAGTGCTGTTATTGTGGAGGGCACCAAAAACTCTCAGTTCATCTCTTAAAATCAAGTTATGACATCACCAAGGAGGAAACTCTCTGTTCCTCACACACTTTGGTGCGCCTTCTTTCACCACTTTTGACCCCTTTGCTTTTTGATCTACAATATGGGAATTGGACCCTGGCAACTGTACACAAATTAGTTTATACAGGTCTTGCCTGGTCAGTTTCCTTGTATGTTAACTACTCCACTGCTTTCCTTATTAGCTCAAATACTCATAAATAAGGAAATTGCTGGGCAAGACTTGACCTAATGGACAGCCCTAAGTGTGCACTTGCGAACCTGCAAAAGACTGACAGGGAGAGGGAGAGGGAGAAGAGATTACAATCCCAGTTGTGTGTTAAGGAGACATCCCCACATACAAAAAGAAAGTTTCAAAATGCTGTTCTGACATCAGTAGAAGGGCAGGACCACTGATAGCAAATGCGGGGGGGTTGCTGTTCTTGACAAGCAACTTTGTAGTCAGTCACTGCAATCCACAAGTTTGCAATCCATAAAGTTGCTCTCCCAGGTTCAGATGACCCAACAACCCATCATGGGTAAGAACAACCATTACACAAGCCATGGGATCTCAGAGTGGCTTGCTTGTGAAAATTAAATCATCCTGCAGAATCTGTTCTGGGTTCAGATGGTGGCTTGTTGTGTCATGCGAACTAGATCAAGCTAGCAAAGGAAAGGAAAAGAAAAGAAAAGAAAAGAAAAGAAAAGAAAAGAAAAGAAAAGAAAAGAAAAGAAAGAGGTCCTGGAATAGCCAAGCGGATAAAGAATGAAATGTTTTGCTATTACCACACACAAAGTCCCAGCCTCTCCAACAAAAGGATTTAGAGTAACCAGAGAGCAAGAAGATGTGGTTGAAACAAATGTAGAGAGGTTGCGTGTAATTCTTCGTGCCGTCACCCTTCAAGAGCAGTTCCTTTCAGTATATTTAAAAGCAATGCGCAGTACTGAGGAGGCCCACTGGTTTTAAGAGCAGAAATGCTAAGACAACAGTTTAAAAGGCATCCAGCACAGACCAACAGCTTCCACCCTGGCCCTGAAACGTCATGGTTTTATCTAACATTGGGGTTAGGTGCAATATTAGGAAAGAAAGCCCACTCAGCTGTTTGTTCAGTAACGGACAAAAAGATTTTAATCTTTAAATTGCCACTCACTGAGTCACCTGTTCTACATCAGTATCACCTCAGGTGACCAGGTAGGTTGAAATCATTACAGTTGGCCTTCCTTCCTTTCTTTGTGTTGCGTGAAAAATATTTAGTAGCAAAACCAACTGTTACCTTTCCTCATCTTATTTGTATCAGGGGCAGACAATTGTGAGAGGTCTGGGTGCATACTCAGCCCCAGTCCACCCGCCCATGCATGGGCTTGTACTCCACAGGCTGGGGAGTACCCTGCTTTTTAAACAATTATTATCAGTGGTTTGCTACTAAATTTTGACAGCAAAGCTCTCCCTAGCACTAAAGGTCAATTTAGCATTTGACCCCATTAGCGCTCTGTAGCAGCTACAGAATGCTAAAAGGGTCACATTGAGCTTGCAAAAGAGCTAAAGGTGATCCTTTCGCACTCTGGAACATTAAAAACACATTTTTTTCTGCGGGCTTTGGAGAGACACACATTTCCTAGCCACTGCTGCTGTACTGAGCGGAGTGACAATGAACAGTCACTCTGAACAGGTGACATATTTTCTGTCCCTTGTCTACCATCATAGGAAGCTGCCTTGTCCAAGTTACATCACTGGTCCATCTAGTTCTTTGCTGTCTGAATTTGAACTTGACATACAGCTCTGCTATATATGAGCTGTTCTATAGCAAACTGTAGTCCCCTGTTGGCTTCAGCAGACCAAAATATGCACATTACAAGCTGGGTTGCAACCACCCCCACCCCCACAACCTGAGCTTTCAGTCCTCTTGGGTGAGAACCCATTCGAGTGTTTTATTATGAATTGGGAATGCAAAGGCCAAAGGACACTCTGACCCAACCACCTGTTTCCCTTAATGCAAATGGGGCAGCCCACACACAAGACATGAGGGCAACAGTACCTACCTGCTCTGGTTTTCCAGCTAGCAGCCTGCCACCTGTGATCTCATGGAGACGTCCAGCTTCCCAGAGTGTATCTGCTCCCTTTCTATCTAAGTTGGTGACTGTCACCACATCTTTGGCAGCAAATTCCATAGTTTAACGATGTGCTTTCTTCATATCATGCATAATCTTATACATTGCTGTATCATCTCCCTTTACTTCTTTAAACGTCATGACCTTTCCTACTGAGGAAGCTGCTTCAGTCCCTTGATCATTTCAGGGGCTGTTTTCTGCACTTTTTCTAAAATCTCCTTTTTTTAGGAGAGAGATTATTCCAGATGTGGTTATCAGGGCATCACAATATTAGCAGTTTAATTTTCACATTTTTTCCTAATGATTTCTACCCTAGAACTGGCTATTTTCATAGCTTGATTGCATCCGCAAATCTGGCCATTTCATTGCTCTCTACTAACCCCCGATCATTTATGAACAAGTTTGAAAAAATCAGTCCCAATCAGGAATACCCATCTATTCCTACTTTGTGCTTCCTGATCTGGAATGGATTACTGATCCTTAGGAAGAATTGTCCTCATGACTGCTAAGATTACTATGGAGCTTTGGTGAGGAACTTTGTCTAAAGCTTTGTGCAGATCCAGGTAGGCAGTTCTGTGGAACTGCCCCCATCTAGAGACTTGAAGACAAACATGAAGCATTCTAAAAGGTTAGTGGGAAGGGCATGCTCTTTTCTGCATTGCCTCAAAAGAGCAACTACAAAGAGGAAAAAAGAAGAGGACACAAGCGAAAACACAGATCTGCGCAAAGACACCACATAAACCAATTTATCTTATTTCTGTTTTCTCTTTTGAAGAGATCCACAATACATCTCACCCAAGTAAAGAAGACTGTGAACTTGTGACTCATTTCCCTGCCCTGTCTGATGTCCAGGTTCAAGCTGTTGATGGGCAACCTCAAAGCCCCTGCTCTCCTTCTTGCTCCTCTTTAACTCTGAAGTGGATTAAGACTAGGCAGAGGACAACTCAAACAGAGGCCTCCTTCAAATAGAAGACAAGATGGGAATTCTGCATGTTATAATTCATCATTTATTCTTACCTTGCATCTGCATAATATTGCAGCTGAAAAGGGACTAGTTTCTACTCAGTATTTAAAATAATAAATTAAAAATCAGTCAACAGGCATACTGGACGACCTTGTTTATAGAAGAGTGTTATCATTAGATAATAAGAGCTAATCTCCCATGGCAACTGCCAAAGAATGTAGCCATTCAAATAGCTCTGCTAGAAGTACAAGCTTTCAGGAAATATTACTGTTGTTCTGAATTCCACACACAAATTTAATTTGCCCCCTGTTATTCCCAGGCAAATTCCAGCAGTACTTAGAACCACTTTCACAGATGCAAACATTACAGCTGTGTGGAGGGGGCACTTTTTTCATCTGCCAAAAAGTATTGTCCTTTCCCCATAAAGACAGCTCACAGGACAGAAGTGAGACAACTCGTATCTGCCTGTATATGTGCAGAGAGAATCAAAGGTGGGAAAGTACAACTGCATTCAGATACAGTATAGAAAAAAGCGCATCCTCCTACACTAAAAGAATATGGCTTTGATTCATACTTAGAGTAGACCTATGCAAAACAACGGAACGTAAATTAATCCCATTAATTTTAATGGGCTAAAGTTCATCTAGGACTACGTGAATCTAAGCCCGTGTTTAGTTGTTTCCAAACATGACTCAGTACAGATACAGGTGAACTGTACATTGTGTACAGGTGAAACCGCATTGTGAATAGCAATGCAAAAGCTGACCAAAGACTGGTGTTTAAGAAGTCTTGCTAATTCTCAACTTTTCCCTTCTTGTTGTTCTTATATATGCCTCATGTACACAGGGTTTTTCTACATGCACTGGTTATCCTACACATGGCATTCTCTACTTGAGGTTGTGTATGGGTTCTTTCAATGATATTTGAGCCTCCAGTGTTGCTTCTTTGTCTAACAACCCCTTTCATCAAGTTTTTAGAGCAGGGAAAAATGGCTTTTAATTGTGAAAGCAGAAGCCTGCATGTGCAATTTCCTCTTATTTTCTGCACTAATTCCATAGTGCCACCTAGAGGTTATATAGCAGAAAAGAAAAAGCTCTCTGTGTTGCATTCAGCTGTCAGTTCTGAAATGAAACCATACGCAGGATCAACTGCCTAGTGTAGAAAAGTTTGTGATATTAATAATTGTTTCATCTAATAGCAAATTTAGATGGAGATGTATCTATCAGTTGAAACTGATCCCAATAAGGTAGACAGGGGTTTCCTCCTACTTCTCTTGTTTTCTTTAAAATCCCAACAACTCTGTGAACTTCTGGGACAGAACACAAGAAGAGAGGGCTAGAGTGACCCCTATCATTGTCCGGAGAGTGGACTTCGACATTCCTACTGGATTCTCTCCAGTGCTTCTGCTCATGGAAGGGAGTTTGAAGTCAAGGATTGTCTCATCCCGCTGCACTCCCCCATCCTACAGAACAACCTCAAAACGCTTGACGCTTGAGAAAGATACCTCTGCTTGTTTTGTGGTTATTCCCTCTTCTCAGTGTCCTCCTGCGAGAGTCCTCAACCTTCCAAGCAGTTTTTCAGGGTGCAGAAGATGGGGAATTGCTGGGACAGAATGATCTACCGCTTGAACAGCCTTCTGCTCAAACAACTCTGGATGCAAGCCATTGCTCATAATATTTATTTACCTATACAAATATTTATACACTGCTTTTCAGTTCCATATGTGTGCTCCAGAGTGCTCACAAATGTAATAAAATACAGAACAAGCTTTATTGCTTGTAGAAAATAAAGTCCAAAACTAAAATAAGAATAAAAGATTGACGATTAACATTAAAAACCAGCTAATTACAAAATTTATTTATTTATTTAAGATATTTGTATGCCGTCCTTTGCGAGAGTCTCAGGACGGCTTACACAAATAAAATACATATACATAAAAATTGTAACATTTTTCTTAAAAAAAACATAAAAAATGACCTCAACAATAAATTCTGGGAATCAGTATCAATGGTGCATTTAGGTCTTCTCTGCATGAGGAATTTTGTCTACTGTTTTATGAGGCTTGTTCCATTTTCCTTGCAGGAGGAAAAATGCCTCCTTTGCATGGGGCTTTTTCCCTGGGATTTGAATTTCTCTGCTTTTCTATATATTCTATCAACCAACCACAAGGTGCTGCTGTGGTCCAACTCCACTCTAGTGTACTTGCAATGTCTCGCAATGGTTTCATTCTAGTTTGCTGCAGTTTGAAGCTTAATAGCCGATTCTTTCCTTCTAATAATCCTGATATTACCACTACACAGCATCCAGTTGACTGTATTGGGTCAAAACAGATCCAGTGTACAGCATGCCCATGATTTTTCTTTAAAATGTGATTCTTCCCTCATATCCTTTGGCTATCCCTAAGGTCTCTCCGTGGGCCAATGGAGAACATGAAGGAGTGGATACAATGGGAGCAAGACAGGTGCCCGAGCAGGGCTGCCAAGAGCGGGTGAGAGGGATCGTTCCAGCTCTTCTCCTCTATTGCTGCTGCTGAGCAGGGCAGCCTCCCATATCCATGGGGGCTCACCAGATTAAATTAATATCCTGGCTTGTTTGGAGCTCCCACTAGTACAGGAAGCTTCCATGAGTACAGTCACCCCCCACAACAACAGAGCCGTCAGCCCAGAGGAAGGCAGGAGCAAGACTTCTCTCTGTGCACTGTTGAGAGCCCATTTCAGAACACCCACAGGGCTACAGTTAGTTATATTCTTCGGCAGTTGGTAGATGGCAAGGCTTTGAGGGGATGCAATGGGAGCACCAGCACGAATTCTGCATTATTATTATTACATTTATATGTTGTAAGGTACCCATCGTGGCTCGCATGGTCCTCTTCTCCATTTATCTTCTCAACAACCCTGGGAGGTAGCTTGGGCTGAGGGTCTGTGACTGGCCCAGAAACACCCAGTGAGCTCCATGGCTGAGCGGGGACTAGAACCCAGATCGCCTGAGTCCCAGTCCCACGCTCTTAACTACTGCACCACACTGGCTCTCTGCTGGGGTTACAACTGGGGCTGTTGTGGTTACAGCTCCATGTGTACTTATACTTGATTGGCTTTCGTACGGAAAAATGCTGCTAAAATCAGGGGGACACTGTCTCTGCAACAAATGGATTTAAATGAATGAGCTCATTAATCAATGCTTGCCAGATTGACTACTGATGTTGGCAGAACATCAAAACAAAGCTTGCTTTTGTTAGGATCACTGCACAGCATTTCCTGAAAACAAAAACAAACCAGCAAAAATAGTATGTTGGGTTTGTTAGTTATGCTTTAATCCCACTGAAATCCACGAAGCTTACGGTAGTCATGATGAACTTGCTCCATTGATTCCAGTCGGACTAAAGCATGGCTGATTTAAAGCACAATCCTATAGATTGCTACTCAGAAGTGAGTGGCATTGAGTTATCAGGTGCTTACCAATTAACTCGATTATTATAGGCAAAGGGCTAAAGCATTAGCCTAGATCCAACCCTCTTTTAGAAATTCCAAGAAGCAGATGATCTGGGGAAGAACGGTGGGACATTGTAAAAATCTGCTGCTGTTTTAAAGAATACTCCTGGCTGACCACACTGAAGCATCCTTTAAAACAGCAACAGATTTTCAGCATTTGCACATGCGGCAGGATGTTTACAGATGCATTAATCACAGGGCACTTTGATCCTTTGACATGATTCAAATAAGGCACTTGATATCTGATATCAGCCCATAGCATGCAGGTCTAATAAAAAAATTGGCCGCAGCATCTATCCTTATAAATATGAAAGAAGAGGTGTGTTAAAGAAGTTGATTAATAAGCACCCTCCTCAAGCAGCCTTGAACATCTGTGTATTACACTCATCTATTAAATTATGCCAATCTGTATTTTAATAAGTAAAAGATACTTCTGCTGCCATCCATCAAAATAAACTCAGGAAATACTTAATATTATCATCGTTTTTCTTGCTTGATCACAATTTATGAAATATGAATCCAATACAAAGAATGCTGTACTTGCTGCTATGACCAAATATGTTTTTACAGGTGCCCCAAATATTCCATTTTCATTTCACTTTCAAACTGCTGAAAATATAAACCACATTTTATGTTTCTTAGGTAGGCAATATTGCCTCCCCCCCTCCCTGTCTTCCCCACATGGGCACCCATTACTATTGAGTTATTACCACATCTTCTTTTACAAACAGGCACTGCAGGTAACTTAGTAATGAGAATACAAACTTGTATAAGAAATAATACATGAAATATTTATGGCATTCTGTGCCATTGTTGAGTTTGGGGCACTAATAACACTAGGAAGCATGGAGATAATGGGTGTGTGTTTTTTTGGATCACATTCAGATTCTTCGCAGCTTTTAGGGCTTCCTTGTTTACACCAAAGAATGCTTGTTTTTCCACACAACAGGATACTTAGCCCATGTACCAATCCTTCCCATTGTTCTGTAATACCCTTCCCCAAACTGCCCCCCTTCAAAGCTGTCAAACTACAACTCCCATCAAACCCAGTCGTCATGGCCATTCTGACTAAATCAATGGTTCGTTGATGTAGTTCAACAGCTCAGGTGTGTGCCATTTTTGGGGAGGCTGTTCCATTACATCTTTTTTATCATTATTTCTTGCACAAAAGGGAAACAAGACAAATAGCTGTCATTTGTTCGTATGAATAGCTACAAATAGTAATTCGACTTATACAATCAGCCCAACAGAATCAGTGAATTCTTTCCCTGGAGGCAGGAATGCTTGAGGAATCTGAACTTTGGAAATTTGGTCAAATGCCCACCTCTTGACCTTAATCAGACTTCTCCAAATGGTGCGGTGTGGATCCAGCCAATGAAAGGCATCATCTGAGCAGAGTGCAAATATGTAGAAAAAGACAATATGATTGCTAAAGCGGAAAACACAAAACAAAATGACAGTCATTTGTTTTAGCCACTGAAATTTGCTAAAATATGCATTTAAATGCATATGCTGAGGAAAAATGCACATTTACATGCATGTATAAAGAAGAGACTCATTAATACATGATTTAATGTTATTTTTAAATGATGAGTAATGTAGAAACAGAATGTACATATGGAACTTGAAAAGTGATAGACACAGATTTGACCTGGATCACACCTCTTCAAGCTATGAAGGATAAGGGGAAGGGTTTGCAGATCTGAATATCCAGCCAAGTATAAAATCCCTTCCCATAGAAATTTTGTCATACAAAAAAGCATAACCCATATTCCTGCCATGCTCATTTTCTAGACAGGATAGGATCTTAAATGTGAAACCTCCGTCTACAACCTGAAGTATAATCCAACAAAAGGATACCACTTGATTCTGCTTATTGTATAAATAATAATGACCATGATCTTTAGGGTCATTTCAAAATCCACCAACTGAGAGAGCACTTCCCATGTAATTTTGGGATAATTCGGAGCGGCAGCTACGAGGCAGCTACAGAACAAAAGCAGTACAAACAGCATGTGATAGAATAGAGCAGTGTGGTCCAACTGAAAGCTCTGAGACAGCTGTGAAAGGATTATATAAATGTCTTTCATTGTAAATAATTACAGTTTAATCATTTTACTTAAAAGACAATTACAATTGTTTAAGGAAAAGTTCCAAGAATGCATGGTTTAAATAAAACAATCTGTACTAGTCAGATGTGGAGTGTGTGCGCGCATCGGCGGGTGGGCATGCCATCCAATTCATTGATGTAAAGCAGCCTTCTTCAACCTGGTACCCTCCAGATGTTTTAGACTATGACCTGATCACTCCTAGCAGTTGGCTTAGCTGGCCGAGGCCAATGGGAGCTTTAGTGCAAAACGTCTGGAGGATGAGAACACAAGCCAACAGCCAGTTAAAGGCTGGCGGCCAGTGTGTGTGTGTGTGTGTGTGTGACTTAGTATCTCACCTCTTACATTCACCCCTTGACAATTCTTGGTCAGATGGATAAACTGTTTGCATCGAACAAGGTTGCATTTTAAGTGCTACAAGGTGGTATGATTATTTTGTCCACGGCAACACATCAGTGATAGATCATTCAGAGATTCAGCCATCAATTGCGAGCTACATGTGTGAACACTACCAGCCCTGGGTCAAATTTTGACAAGAAGCTTTGCACCCAGATCTAAGTTCATGCTGTGCTTAGAATGTGGAAAAAGAAGCTAATATAAACCAAATGCTGTCCGCGGTTGTAATAGCAAAGATTCAACTAGCTGTGTGGCACCAGATCCACCAGCCCCTTCACTCATTCCAGGAATTTCCACACTGGGAAAAACAGAGTGTACCTGAGTGACCCAAGTCAGTCCTGACATCTGAGGCACTCCCAGATGACACTTGTATTGTGCATTCACGCTGCCGTGTTCATGGGATTTTACAAGGCTGAGCTAGATGACATCATCTTTTATTTGTGGCCCACATGCATTTTCCCATGCTTTGCTCTGCTCTGCTCTGCTCTGCTCTGCTCTGCTCTGCTCTTTTTTCTTTTCTTTTCTTCCTAGCTACAGACAATTCATTAACAAAGGAAAGATGGAACAGCTGCCCATGAGCTGGATTAAACAGCCCTGGGTTTCACTTCATTTGTGAAGCAGACACTAATATTCTCACTGCCATTCCTGCTTTACAGTTGCATCTGCATTCTTGATGCACCAGAGCAAAAAAGCTAACACTCCCAAGCCTACTTGCCAAGCCTGATTTTGTATATATAGAAATATGTGCAGAACTTTTATATCAGAGTATGTGCATTTTCGTCTCATAAACTCTCTTAAAATCATAGCATCATCGTAACTGCAGGAAGAAAATGAACGTTGGTTCTCGATGCATTTACTTGGCAATAAGCATCACTGTGTTGAGGAAAAGGGGAATATATTTTTAATGTTAAAAAGAGAAATAAAACAGAGTTCTGCGCCCATGTGCATGCACAACTGACCGTCCCCCAGCTGTAAAATGTTTGCTTGAATAGGAGGAAGGGATGTTGTAGCAATCAGCAACGACCACTGTGAGCCCGGCATGGCCACACTGTTCCAGATGTTAACAACGACTGCTTGTCATTGCTCTCCCGTTCTGATGCTCTGCAGATACTTATTCTAGCTGCACTATTGATAACCTCCAGGCACTTTGAAAAAGAGTAATATTCATCATCACCGGCATCAAGAAAAGAAAGAACCGCTGTGTGTATCAGAATGTATATGGCTTATAACTAGGTTATCTTACAAAGTCCTTTACCCAAGTTTTTTATTGCAGCTGAAGCTACAAAGCCATGGAACTGGTGTCATTTCAGAATTCTGCAGTTGGAGGAATATTTCTGCAGAATGTTTTAATCTGAATATCCAAGCTAGGAATTTGCCGTAGCTGCATATACAAGATTAGTTAAATAAGGCTATTTACCTTGCATGGATTGGAACCACATATCCGTGTGTGCTCTCTCCCCCTCTCCCCACCCCCCTTTATTCCTGGATGAGAATTCATAGGATGTGCTTCTATTTTGTAAATCCCACGTTGTGAGGGCTCCTGTTCTGTCAGCACAGTAAGACACCTAGGGACAGCCTTGTGAATACACAAGGGGCTTCTGAGGCACCTGTATGTCTTTCTTTGCCCACAGTAGGATGGAAAACACCTGCAAGGGAAAAACAAAGTGATGTAAATGTAGAAATTTACAAGCCTGTGAGAAAACCAACGTCTTCACACACACATCCCTCCAAAGAAACCTCCACTCCAGTTGGTATTGGAGGATTCCCCTAAAAGGATTTTGCTACAAAGGATTCAATATTCTTTCACACCATTAACTTTTCCAATCTCTTCATTTCCGTACTGGGGAAAAATGTCTACTTGCCAAATTCCTACATATAATACAGTTGCTAAATACACAGAAAACTGGCAAGGGGGGGAAAGTCCTGATCAGCAGAGAGAGGAGTTGAATGACCTCACTCGGCACCACCACTCCAATCAAGACCCTGAGAAATGGAGCTGGAAAGTCTTGCCCCAGAGCACTGATGCCAGATCCCTCGGTCTGTCCAAATTTCCCACTCCTTGGTTGTCATACGCACTTTGTATCCCCTCTGTGTACAGGACTTCCATTTATTCAAGTGCCCATTTGTCCAAGACCCTTATTCTCTGCATGCCATAGGCCTCCCCCAGTTCATTTCCTCTGATCTCAAGAAGTCTTTCCATCCATTTCAATGGCTTGACATTTGGGCTCGACTCAATAGAAAAAGGGAAAGCATCAACAGCACTGCCCTTGCACACCATAAAAAAGTAAATTCAACCGCAATTTGTTTAAAAAACAAATTGAACTGAGGAGTATGGACTCACTTCAAGGGTTGGGGTTTGTTCCTCCCCCCACCCTTCAGAAAGGAAAAAACAACCATCATCAAAGCACTCATTTGGTACAGGTGCAACCAACATTTAAATTGCAGCCCTGCCAAAATTCCAGCTGGGATGATGTCAGTTCTATTAATGGAGATTTGAAAAACAGCTGATGGGAGGGCAGAGAAGGGAAAACTGGAAATACATCTTCGGAAGAGTGTGAATTACTTGGCGGCTGCAGAAATAGCAGGGCAATCTCTCTCTGCCATGAATGTGCTATCAGAAACAGAAACTGATGAATGTGTTAGAAGACACAAGTCTATGCAGCTTTCTCCAAGGAATAGCCTTGATTAGTTCAGCCAAACTGATCAATTCAAAAGAAATGTAAGGTAATTAATGCTAATAATTAGCACATCTTCACTTTGGAAAAGCAAGACTCCAGTAAGTAGGAATTTTAAAAGAATGTAAGGTAGGAATGAACCTGCAAAATGCCTAAATGACCTGCCTGCAGTAACAGAACCATTCATCCCCATGGGAGTGGATTACACAAGGCAGGATCCAGTCCTGGCAATTCTCCAGCTCTAAATGCAGTGTGCTAGTTGAAGCAACTGGTAACGCAAAGGGAAAGCAGTACTTGCTAGCAAAACCTGAGAAAATACCACTTCTTCTACAGTGGGGTGTGTCCATACAGATCCGTTACTTGGCCTCTGCTGACCTGTCCCATGCCAGGAAGAGTAGTTTGGGGCAATTTTCAATTGCACTAGAAAACCCTGCTTTCCTGTCACACTAGTAGTCCTTCCTGTCAGTGCAGCAGCAGGAGGAGGAGGACTGGATATGGCTCGCTGTTTTCTGAAGGCCTCTAGCAGAAGATGGAAAGAGCCAGTGGAATAGGAGGGGGGTTTTGGAAGCAGTGCTGCAGGATGGACAGAAGAGGCTTACTGGGGGTTAACTGGAAACCACAAAAGGAATGTGAGTGATAATACCTCACCTCAAAAGTAATTTAGTACTGAGAACAGGCTACATCTCTGCTGCCCTGACTTAATTTAGCTACAGGGGTTGCAGCATCCTGCTGCCAGTTTTGCAGGATCCCATAGGTGCCTTGCTTGCTCTGGGTTGCCAAGTCAAAACCAGGTGCCAGGGATTGTCTGAGGCCACACAATCCTCAACAGCAAAACAAGACATGGTTAAACATCCACAGCCTGTTCTTGAGTTATACAAGGGTTCTTTAACCCACCTGGTTTCAGGTCATAGCAAGTCAGGTCAGCTACTGGCAAGGGCTTACATATTCAACATGGCGAGCAGCATCCACCTCAGCAACTGGAGGATGAACCAGAGCACAGTGGCTTGTTGAGACGTTTAAACAGGCCCACCCGCTCAAATCCCCATGTATGTTTATACAAAGCTAGGCTAGTATGCACACATCTTCCTTCCTTCCTTATGAGATGGCTGAGGTGATCAGATATTACACGATATTGTCTTCTTTTTTCTGAAGGCTTTTCTTCATGAAGCATTTACTGTGCTTTCTTCATTCTGTCCTCACACTTGTTTACACAGGTTCTTTAGATGACATTGTTATGCTTCTCTGTCTAATCAGTACTTTCGACAAGGTTTTTTTTAGAGCAAGGGAAATGCAACTTTGTGAAAGTGAAAAAAACCCAGTATTTCCTCTTGTCTTGTTTGTACAATCCTGTTGCTCCACAGTGCCACATAGAGGTGATGTAGCAGAAAATCTGGAAAGGAATTGCTCCTTATGTGCTGCTTGAATCAAAGTTCTGCAATGAAACTGTGTGTGGATGTAGCCGATTAAGAGCCTCACATGGAAACATTCTTAGTGCTGGCCAGGTGAAGACAGCATGACTTCCTCCCTCACTGCAACCTCTGCCTTCTATGGCACATCAGTCAGGGTGGCGTGGGTCTTTATCCAAGCTTGTGTTCCATTTAATAGACCATTTCTGAATATATGTGCTCTGTTATGGAAAAGAAGATGGTGGCATATTTATTCCAAATGAACCTTTCTTTGCAATTTGGAAGGTTAAGTGATTCATAGATTCATAGAATAGTAGAGTTGGAAGGGGCCATGAAGGCCATCGGGTCCAACCCCCTGCTGGTGAAGGACACCAAGTCATGCCATCCCACTCAGATGGCTGTCCAGTTTTGCCTTGAATGTCTCTAGTATGGGAGAGCCCACGAACTCTCTTAGCAACTGGTTCCACTGTCATATTGCTCTGACAGTTAGGAATTTTTTCCTGGTGACTAGCCAGAATCCGGTGTGCTGTAATTTCAGTTCGTTCTTCTGGGTCCTACACTTGGGGATGAGTGAGAAGAGGTCTTTTCCTTCTTCTCTTCCTTCCACTTTGAGGTACTTGAGAGTGCTATCATATCTCCTTGTAGTCTTCTCTTCTTGAAACTGATCATACCCACTTCTCTCAGTTTTTCATCATAGGGCTTAGTTTCCAGACCCTGGATCATCTTTGTTGCCCTCCTCCGAACCCTTTCTATTCCAGGTGAAGTCTGACTAGTGCCGAGTAAGGGGGAACTAGTACCTTTCTTCGAGTGGAAGTGATACTTCTATTTAAGCTCCCCAAAATAGTCTTTGCTGTTTTTGCAGTTGCATCACATTGCTGGCTTATATTCAGCTTGTTGCCCATGACAACTTTAAGGTCTTTTTTTTTCTTTTTCACTGCTATTGAGCCAAGTATTCCCCATCTTGTATCAATGCATTTGATTTATTTTTCCCTTAGGGAGAACTAAGCATTTGTCCCTGTTGAATTTCATCCAGCCTAGCAATCTAACTTGTCTAGGTCACTCTGGATCTTCTTTTTGCCTTCCAGGGTGTTAGCTATTCTGTCCAGTTTTATGACATCTGCAAAGTTAATTATCTTTCCCTGGACTTCCTCATCTAGATCATTAATAAAGGTGTTGAAGAGCGCTGGGCCCAGGACTGAGCCCTGTGGCCCCCCACTAGTCACCTCCCTCCCGCTTGCGAAGGTGCAACTGATCAGCACTCTCTGAACACTTTTGTAGCCAGTTGTGGATCCACCTAATAGTAGTTGTGTTGTGCCCGCTTTTTGCTATTTTGATTATGAGGATGCTGCGGGGCACTTTGTCGAATGCTTTGCTAAAGTCTAGGTAGATTATCTCCATGGCATTTCCATGCCCATTTGGGTTGTTACCCAGTCAAAAACTGATACTAGGTTATTTTGGCATGACTTATTCTTAAGAAATCCATGTTTGTTCCTGTTCATCACTGCATTTTCTTCAAGGTGATTGCAGACAGATTTTTTAATAAATTGCTCCAGTGTTTTCCCAGGGACTGATGTTAGACTGACTGGTCTATAGTTCCCCTGGTCTATAGTTTTTCCCTTTCTTGAAGAGGGGGATATCGGTGCTCCTCCAGTCATCTGGCACTTCCCTTGTTTTCCAGGATTTTTCGAAGATTATAGATAGTGGTTCAGAGAGTTCTTCTGCCCGTCCCTTTATGACCCTAGAGACTGGAACACATTACGCTCATCAAGGTGCTCCCTGACCATTTGTCTTGTTGATCTTAGGTTGCCAACCTGCCCTTTCATCTTGCACTTCCTCCTCTGTAGGCAGGTTGTATTTCCTCTTGCGGGAGAAGGCTGAGCTCCTGAGAAGTAGGAGTTAGGCACTTCTGCCTTTTCCTTGTCATCGATTGTCTCGTTGTCATCCATGCTGAGTTTTTGTTGTTGTTGTTTTGTTTTAGACTTAACTAAAGAAGGCTTTCTTGTGGTTTTTAGCAAGTCTTGCTAGCCTCAGTTCATAACCTGCTTTAGCCTTCCTGACTCTGTCAGATCATCTCGAATGGTGTGTGTAGACTACCAGGTACACAAACACACACACATGTGGTGTGGGGGGGGGGGAGTGAGAGCGAGCAGTGGTTATTTAAGAAGTGAGAAAGGCTGGAAAATTCATCCAGCTGGCTTGGCACGGCTCAAATTAAACAGAAAACAATGTTTAAATGGAAAGAAAAAGCATAGAAAGAGAAGCCCTGTGCACCTAAAATAAGTATAGCTAAGAAAAGACATATGGTTTGCAGTGCTGGACAACCCTACCTCCTTTCTAAATAAAAATACACAAGAGGGGCTTGATTAGATGAGTACACAATTTGGAACTTCATATCGTCAAGCAGCGGGCCTCTAGAGCAGCTTTTGCAACCCGGTGCCATCCTGAAGAGTCGGACTGCAAGGTCCCTCAGCCCTAGGCAGCATGGCTAGTCCAATCTGGAGGGCTTCTGGTTGTAGAAAAGCGCTATAAGGCACAATCCTATGCATGTGTAGTCTGAGGAAAAGACCCACATCTCCCAGCATTCCCCAGCCTGGGGAGCTGTAGGTTTTCCTGTCTAAACATGCATAGCATTCCGCCCTTAGATGGTCCGACCTCTAGAACAAGATAAAGACAGAAGTGACAGAAAGATTTAAGGTGTCAAGACAACGACGAAGAATCCCTGCCTGAATGCTCTTAGCATTGTCACCAGGACATTGTTCTGTCTGATTCATTGTCTCACAGGTGGCATAAAGGCTGATATTCATCTTATGCTGTAGAATGGAATGGAATGGAATGGCCCCAGGTTGGATATATCTCCAGCATCAAAGCTGCCTCTTGTTAAGCTTTTCCCCACTTGCCCTCAAACCCATAAAACCTGACTAGCCCGGGATATATGGGCTTTTCTTGAAGAAACTAAATATTAGCTCTTTTTCATGCACTGAAGTTTGTGTTCTGTGTTTTGTAGACCAAAACAACAACAACAACAACAACAACAACAACAACCAGGGGAAGGCCATAGCTCAGTGGCAGAGCACTAAGTCTGCACTGAAACCCCCAGTTCAGTCTCCAAGACTAGAATTCTGTCAGAGCGACAGCAAGTCAATGCCAACAATGCCAGGCTAGGCATACTAACGATTTGACACAACAGTTTTTTTTCATATGTGTTTTCTGCTGTTTGTCCCCGTTCCGGCATCCGGCCTACATAGCCCCACAAGAGGCCGTGGATTCTGAGAGAGTTAGTTAGCCCTCAAACAACCCTTCTGGTCCAGCCCTAGGATAAGAAGAAGGTCTTCTTATCCTGGCCCTCCAAAGCCAAATGAATGCCTCTAGGGAGGGTGCTGTGCGATTGGAGGGCCGGCACTGAGGAGACCTGTTCCTCCGCGGCCACCCACCAGCCCTCACAGTATGGGTGAGCTTGAGCAGGGCTTCAGATGATCTCAGGGACTGGGCAGGACGTCTGGGCAGAGGCAATCCTCTTGATTCTGTGCCCCCGCTATTAGGCTGGACAGGCACAGCAGGTCTAAGCCGTGCGTGGATGGATGAGGTCCCAGTGGTGCCAGTTGCTGAGGCGGCTTCAGTCCAGGGGTTTGTGTCAGCTGCAGTGCTGGCAGGAGGGTAGAGGGTCGACCCTGAGCCAGCCCATCCTGCGTCCACTTCTATTCTCCACACTCTGGTTTGAGACCCTAGTACCTTTTCTTGTAATATGTATTTGCTGACACTTTAAATATGGAAAGTATTAAAATAACTGTGCAACTTTACCTGATTGGAAGCACATTTTGCTGCAGATATGATCTGTATTACCAACAAAATAAGTATGTATAGGGCCTGTTTTAAATTAAGTTATCCTTTTGTCCTTTTTCTCTGCTTATTGTTATGTAACAGTTGTGATGGTGAAATGCGTAATGACTATTCCGGACAGTATGATAGAGCATCATATGGCATTTATATTGGACAGTAAAGCATAGTAACCATATGAAAGTCATTTACAGTTACAATTAAACTTCTAAACAAAGAACTTCATAAATATTTCATTGGTGAATGAAGCATCAAACTACCGGAGGGCTGATGGAACGGGGAAGTTCATTTTTGTTTTAACCAAAACATAATGCATTGTAAAGATTTAATAAAAATGCTACAATTCTGGGGATAAGTGCATTAACTTATCCTGCCCATGGGGCTATTAATACGTAACCTGCAATCTGCTCTTCCTGATGCCTTCCTTAAAACATGGTATTTACAGCTCAGGTTATCTAGTAATTAGCAGGTTTCTTATTTATATCTTGGACTTCATTATGCAGTTTTCAAAACATAAGTCTTCCCTTAAGTGCCCTTGGCTTCTTAAGTGTCCCTTTGATACTTCTCTGGAAATCTGAAGGAAGTATGCATGCTTTCAAGCAGTATCCCATCTTCCAGACTTATTTTGAAGTCTAAACTAGTCAGGATACAAGTATTGTATTGAACTTCTCACTTAGATTCCCTGGAATCCTCTCTACAATAACTGGAATATCAAATATGATATCCCAGGAGCCATACCACACTGCAGACCTGACTCTCCGTGGGCAGAGGAGGCCGGGGCTGCAGCAGAGCTAAGACCTGAGAAGGGTTGTGTGAAGAGAACACCCCGGATGAACTGGGGAAAGTCCTGACACTGCTGGATCCAAAGGCTTCCCATTCCCGCAACACACATCTGACGAGGGGAAATTCTACAGGGGGCTTTGTCATGTTTCTTCTCACTGGAAGAAGTATGAAAGAAAATAAAAAGTGGGAAAAGGGAAAGCATCCATCTTCTACTCTGGTTGGCACAAGGCTTTGGACTAGATGCAAATTCTCACCCCACTGCCATCATCACATTACACTGCGCTTTCTCCCAATCTCTGCTGGTTATCCTTTGCTTCACTTTAGGGCTTTTCTACATTATGCACTCAACATATCAACATTTTCTACATTATGCACTCAACAAGTAGCTGTTATACACTCAAAATTCCCTGGTCAAGGCCTTTAAACAATGTTGCAACCCTCCAGTTTCACTTCTGTGTCTAACCAGATCTTTCAGCAGGATTTTTTAGAGCAGGGAAATTGTGACATTTAATTGTGCAAGCAAGAATCTCAAGCATTTTCCTCTTGCATATCTGTATTATACCTAGAGGTTATGTATCTGAAAAGGAAATGCTCTTTGTGTAACACTCAGAATTCAATTCTGCCATGATAGAGAAGGCAGATATTGCCAATTAACAGTGGTTTATCAGCCTAGGTAGAAAAGCTTATAGTCTTTAGCATGCCCCACAGGTAGTATCCAAGAAGTTTCACTTTGTTATGTTCCATTGTCTCCAACTTACAATGACCCTATGGACAAAAGCCCTCCAAAATGTCCCATCCATGACAGCTCTGCTCAGCTCAAGGTTGTGGCTTCCTTTATGGAATCAATCCTTCTCATATTTCTCTATTTTGTTTTTCCTTTTTTATTTTTTTTTAGTTTATAATGTTCAATTTTAGATGTTTTAATAATTGTAGTTTTATTATTGAATTTCAGAATTTTATATTACGTAAGCCATCCTGAGCGCTTGCGTGGAAGGACAGGATATAAATGCTTGTAATAAATAATAAATAAATAAATATTTCTTCCTCTTCCTCTTCTGCCTTCTGTATGTCCTAGCCTGGTTGCCGTAGCTGACAATAGAATATGAAAACGTATGACAATAGACTACCTGAAAGCAGTTCCGTAGCCAAGCTTCTCTCAGTTGAAGCAGAGGCATTGGCTCTGGGGATATCAGGGCTCAGCCTTCCCGTTTCAGGCTGCAGTTGCTAGCCCAGGAGATGTAAACAGAGCAGGTGCTCTATTTTATACGGTTCTTCTCCCTCCACATGCCCCTCAAAGCAATTCACTGCTCTTCTGTCATTTATTCTCCACTTCTCCTGACTAACAAGTGGGGGCTGCCCTCAGGATCTCTTGCCATCCAGAATTTAGCACTACTTCACTCTTAGGAAGCTGTCTTGCACCACAAAGTTGCCTTATACAAGGTCAGGCTATTTGTCTAGCTAGTCGAGTTGCCTCCCTCCAAGGTTTTATGTGGAGGATCTTCCACATCACCTGTTACATTTCAGTGCAACCCCTCAATATCCCTGTGTGTGTGTGTGTTGCAAGGCAGGCCTTTCAATGCTAGAAATGTATTTCAGATATATTTTTACAGCACGGTTCATGAGCAGCTCATGAAAACCAAGGCTGATTACACATTTAATCTATCCTGAAACACATGTGAAATGCAATGATTTAAATTCACAACAGCAACTTGTTTTTTTCTGCATGTGTGTGTGTGTGTGTGTGTGTGTGTGTGTGTGTGTGCATAAATTCCAGTGCCTATTTTTAAAGGCATGATGGATGGTTCCCCAACATTATCCAAACCGCAAGTTCCTAGAGGAAAGCTTTACACTTGGTCTAGAGCTTCATATCAGTTTGATCTTTATATCCATCCTAATTATTTTTTATTGTGCAGTTTGTTCTCCAGATTTCTTAAGCTCAGCCAAAACGATTTGCTGGGACTGTTAAAATAATAGTAAGTCAATGTGTAACCACTAATGTTCCTCCTGAGAATGGTGTCAGGAGAACTACAAGAATTATGGGTTGTTGTTTTTTTTTTAATTCATGCTACACTCTGTAAAGCAAGGTTGCATATTGGACCTATCCTTTTTCAGATACATGCTCACACAGTTCTTGTGTATCAGCACCGATGCCTTGAATTGTTGCATTCTGTTCAAAGTCTTAGTTGCATTATCTTCCTAGGCAATCATTCCTTGGAACATGTTGAGACAAATAGTCATTTGTGATTCTTCTGACAGGCACATAATTTCCCTGAAGACGCTCTGCACCAAAAACACTGGGTTGGATCCAGATTTAGCTGTACTTAGAGTAAACCCATTGAAATTGACAGGTCTTTGGTGGGATAAATTACTGAAGCTCCACTTTCTTCACAGAGTAGATTCTAAGTTTGGATCCAGCCCAGGTGTCATTGTCTCATCTGAGGACTTTTGGCAACCTTGCTAAGCACAGCTTATGTGAATGCCTTGTAACCACCCTCTGTCAAAGAGCATTGTCAAAATGTGAGATGATGTCTTTAAAAGTCTGAAATTGCAATAGTTCAGGTGTAGGGAACGATCCTATGGCTCTGAGACATAAGAGAGTCCAGATTCCGAAGCTGGAGACAGAACTCCAACCATAGAGCTGGGACTGGAGCATGAGCTGCCACCACCATTCCCAGATGGTGTGGATCCACAGCTGGTCTCCAAGGTCAGGATGGTGACCTCAGAGAGGTGTAGAAAGGGATGTTTCAGGGAGAGAGTGGGAAGGAGACCGAGGGGCTTGGTTCAGCCTCCTACACACCTTCTCCGAAATGCTGTTGCTTCAAAAAAGGCTGTCTAGTGAAACTGCCTAGTGGGAAGAACAAGGGCCATTCCTCCCATTCTGCATTGGATGCTCATATGCCCCTGAGTTTGGGAGCTACCTTATGGGAATACCTATAGGCTGGTGTCCTCACTGGATGAAATGTGGGTACTTACTGCAGATGCTGGAGCCAGCCCCAAACCGCATGGCGCCAGGTTTGCAAACTTATAATAATCAGTTTAAAATTATTAAATGACATGCAAAGGAAGACAATTGGGCATTCATCCCCTGGCTGCACCTTTTCTGTTAGGAGCCTAAGAGAGTTCAAATAGCATAAGAGTTATACATGAATCTATGAACTGTTTGATTCTTGGCTTGCATCTTGTCTCTGCAATGAATTTGCTAGATATCCTTAAGCAAGCCGCTCTCTCTGTCTAAGGTTTCCCACCTGCAATGTAGACCCTGCACAACTTTGTAGAGCCGCTTGAACAATCACAACAAAGTGAAGCATGTGAAGCACTTGGACATTCTCTATAACCATTGTTTTTCTACATGAAGCTGCTTATCCACCGTTGATCCGCTATATCTACCTTTGGTTTCATAGCAGAATTAAGATTCATGTCCTACATGAGAAATGTTTCCTGTCCTGTTTTGTATAACCTTGAAGTGGCATAGTGGTATAGTGAAATAGCACGAATGCACAAGGGGAAATTGTGCTTTCTTTCACTTTACAGTTTTTATTTATTTATTTAAAGCTTTTATATACTGTCCCATCACTGACATCTAAGGACAGTTTACAACAACACCAATAAAATAAGATAAAGAAAGTAGCAAAGCATCCTATAATATAAAAACCACAAATTAAGACAATTAACAATTAAAATATTGGGAAAATAAAAAAGTTTTCACCTGGTGCCGAAAGGAAAAAAGCATTAGTGCCAGGCAAACCTCTCTGGGGAGCATGTACCACAGTCGGGGCACCACCACAGAGAAGGCCCTCCTCTGGGAAGCCACCCTCCTGATCTCTTTCAAGGAGGGATCCCGAAGAAGGACCTCTGTCTCAGATGATTTAAGCACTGGATTTCCCTAGCTTTAAAAAAATGCTGGAATGCCTGGTTAGACCAAGAAGCAAAACTGGAGGGTCACTACATCATCTGGAGAACCCACAAGAATACAGCAGAACCCTGTGAATAGGGAATGTGTAATCAATGCCTTGTGACGAGAAAAACCTATAAATTGGGATATGAGAGCCAGTGTGATGTAGTGGCTAAGAGCATGGGACTGGGACTCAGGGGACCTGGGTTCTGGTCTCCACTTGGTCATAGAGACAACTGGGTGATTTTTGGCCAGTCACAGACTCTCAGTTTAACTTACCTCACAGGGTTGTTCTTGTGGGGATAAGACTGAGAGGAGAATGATATAAGCAGCTTTGAGTGTTTCTTAAGAAAAACGGTAGGATATAAATCAAATAAATAAATAAGAAAGACAAACTAAGTGTGGTGGGGCAGCTCACCACATATGCACGCTAGCCACTGATAAAGCAGAATTTTTGCATAAAAAGCTACTCTTTGCATGAGAAAAAAAAAAAAAAAGATGGGGGCAGTCTCCCAGCCAACTCCAATGAAATAAGTAAGTCATGCTGATGGAAAACTCCTTAAAGCAAGAGCAGCAAGGTGTGGGAGTGGGATGCCTGGCACCCATTTCATGTCAATAATATCTCTTGATCCCTGATATATTTATGAATGGGAGAGACAGATGGAAGCAATCCACATATTGTTTGCCCTAAAGTCGCTCCCCCGGTGAATTCATGACTTGGAACCAGGGACTTCCTGCCACAGAGCTTTTTACCACAATCCTGGTGGTGGCGGTTGTTTACATCTCCACTTCGGGACATGGAATGTCATTTATACTGAAGTATTTCGGGGAGCAACTTCAACCCCACCACACAGCATCACTCAAATGCGTGGGGGTCCACAGACAACCAAAGTCCGGGACCCATTAGCATAGTTCTGGTCCTTCCTCTGCGTCGCTTTCTCCACTCATCATTCCATTCTGTGGTTGTGCTCAAGTGTGGCAACCAGACAGAACCCAAGGACTGACTCATCTGTACATATAAGAAATAGTTTTTAAAGGGCAAATTATGCACAATTCAAGATTTTAGGTGTGTTCCATTATATTTCATTCATGGTTTCACATCTGCAAGAAGTTCAGCAATGCATATTCCTTGAATTAGGCTGTTTAGAAAAAAGCACATGGAAACAATAAACAGCTAGATCATTAGTGTGCACATTTCCATAATGCATGCATACTTTTCCCCAATTTTCCACATGGAATGAAGCTAATTCATGTAATTTCCTTGGGATCCAGCCTCTTTCTAATTTTCCACATTTTTTACTGGTGGAGAAGTTGATTAATACTTTAAAGAATACTTTTAAATACATATCGCAATGGCATATACAGATGGAAGTCAGAGCAGTGCAGGCCAGTTTTAAAGGTTTTCAAGAGCCAACATTTCAAGCAAAAGCAACAGAACAGCCCTGAATCATGTTACGCATAGCCATAGGGGATGTACTATTGGGCTACTCTACATACTTCAGCAGGGCTCCCAGTGGCTTCAAGCAGCACATCAGTTAATGCCCGTGAACCAGTCCACACATTCAGGAAAAGCACTTGGCCAAAAGCACTCCTACATTAGAATGCAGGAAGAGAATGAGAGTTCAATTCTCCCCACACCCAACACTTTTTAAAAGCAAATTTCCAGCACACAGAAAACTGTATCAGAGAAAACAGTTGACTTGGAGGTAACTAGTTGAATCATATGCTCCATCCTTGGCTTTCAGGAAAACTGTCCTGGGGTCTTTCCCTGAACTTATCGCTGGGCCATGATAGGCTGCCAGTCAAGAAGTCAGTATTTCCAGCTAGCAAGCCCACATAGCATCAGCAGCACAGACGTGGCCTTGGCTGCCACGGTGCCTTTGCGACCAGCTTCTCAGCATCACTGTGACTCTCTGCTGCTCTCAAAACACTGGCGCTGGCACTGCTTGTTTGGAGAGTGGGAAGGATGCCGACCTTGGGCAATCATTTTCATGGATGGCTGGCAGCACTGGAGATGATTGTTCAGAATCAGAAAGTGAAGTAGATTACAGAGGGATTGGAGAGTATGGGTTTGGCAAGGGTTTGGAGATGGAGCAGGCCAAGGTGGCTTTCTCAAGGCTGGGCACTTTGGCAGGTCAGCCAGTCTCAGGGAACATTCACAAAGTACAGCCAGTGGAAGAGGCTGCTGAGCATTCTGGGGCATTCCCAGAATTCTGAGGCCTCTGCTGTCAGCCCAGTGGCAAGGCATCCCTGGGGATGGGAGGCCCAGCTGCAGGACCGGCATGTGGGGAGGAGGCATGCTTATCTTCAGAGAGCCCCTCCCAAAAGGTTGGGGCCCAGGCTTGTTCATAAGCAAGAGTTCCTGGAAAGGAATACTAGATTGGGTTCATTAAACCACTCTGTGCATGCCCAGAGATCCGTACTGGGTGATTGTATTTGGAAGCAATAAAGAACTTAGCCAGGAAAACAGTCTTTGGCCTGGATTGTTTGAAGGAGGACCCTCAACAGCTTGCAGGATTTTGGTACTTTTCATTATCATTGTGAAATAGTAATATACCCTGCATCTTCTTTTACTCACAATAAGCAAGGCAGCTGTCCCTTTTTAAAAAAATCTACAAGGGTGTACACACATGATAAATTGACTCTTGTCCTTGCTGTTTTACATGTTGCCTTCCTTGTGGCTTTCAAATGTAAGAAATGCTCCTTGATGTTTATTTTTAGGCCAATGTTTCATGTTCATATGGTAAGTTTCATGCAGCCCAGAGTATACAGAATCCCTTCTTTCCCTGTGATCCAGTGCCAGTGGTCCTCCCCTTGAGCATTCCTTCTCTTTCCACCATACCTAAAGATTCCTTCATGAAAAGACTCTAACAATGTCAGCAAGGGGTACACTGCTTCAAGATTTTAATTAACCAATTGGTTGTAAAGAAATTTGCTTTCAACTGGCACAGCTATGACAGCCATCTTCATACTTGCATCTCACTTTTGCATTTATTAAACCAAATCAATGCAGGGGAACTGTGCAGGTGGCCCAAGTGGCTATTCAGAGCCTCTGCAAATGGTGTTGTGCAGGTAAGCAGAAACAATCCATTCATAGGGACTCCTTTTCAGGTGTTATGATATCATCCTTCCCAACATATGCATGACCTTAGAAAATGAAATGAAGTGAGTTTGCAAGCCAAATGCAGCAAATTAAATGTCAGATCATATTCTAGCCTCCTGCATGGTGCTCTTGTGAATAGAGGGAGAAATCACCTGATGTTTCAAGTGCACAGGCTTTTCAACAAATACAGGGGTCCTATTGCAATGCATAACACCAGTTAAAAGTGACAGGCTTTCCCAGTATCAAGGGTATAATCAAGGATATGCCGGTATCAATGCTGCCTTCTATGACTGCTAAAATTGAACCGACATGTGCAGAGATAATATTCCTTTAGGGAGAAATCTTATGTTTCCCTAGACTTGGTCCATACTTTGAGGGGTATAGCATTGTGTTTGTGTGTGTGTCCCATTGTGTTCTGCTGACAGTAGTGGGCATGAGCTAGCCATGTGGATGGGGAAGGACCATTTTTGTCTGACCTAATAGGGTGCATGAGGATAAGCCACCCAACTCAGAACTTACAGGTATCTAATGCAGAGTGGGAGGATCTTCAGCCACAGGTGCATTATCAGCCGTATGAGTACAGCACTTCAAAGTGGGAAAGGAGGAGGCTGAAGTGCCACCAGGATATCTCATATATTGGTGATACTTGTCTCATCTCTTCCCTGACCAGGAGATTGCCTCGCATAGTCCTTTCCCAAGGTTAGTCCTATGACCTCAGAGGAGCAGTCAGCACAGCTCTTTCCATGCCAGCTGGTGTAATTGTACAATCATGTAAACTGAAGACCTCTATCTAAATTATCCCTAGTGTAGAAATGAGCAGAATCTGGCAAAACAAAAGGAGGCAGCCAGGTAGAAACATAACTGGATCAAAAATGCATCATACCAACTGTGTAATTGTGCATCTGCTACGGTTGCACAGGTAAGTAGAAATAATCTGTTCATAGATCTTTCCTCTGCTTTCAAACAAATAAATCAAATGGCAGAAAGAGGAAAAGAATGGAAAGGAATAGTTCATCTCTGAGAGACACCCACAGAATATACGGGAGGTTATCTTTTAGCATTTGGTTCATACAAGTGCTGTATACTGCAGGTTCTACTTGTGAAATAGCAGGGGAGGTGTTGCACCCTTATTATCTGATTCACAGTTCTCAAGAAGGGAGCTATACCTGTTATTAATGTGTTAAGAAGATAATTGTTATGGCAGCAGCTAATTTGGCTCCCATAGAGTCCAGATGGCAAAAATCTCTTCCAAGAAGTTCTGCATCATGATCACAAATCTCAGAGGAGTTTTTTAGAACACATTTTTTTTAATTTTAAAGGCTGTCTTACTTCTGTTCTAAAAACCTCTTTGTCTTCATTTAGAGACTCTTCCGAAATCTTTCACTAGGCTTTCTACAATCTAGGGAAGCAGTACTCATGGCATTCAACTTACCTTCCTTTCTCATTTTTTTAACTGTAACACTTTCTACAGATCAGCCCTTTAGCAAGCATGCCCAACATTCAATTGACATTGGGAATTACAGCAGAATCCAAACCCCTGCTGCACCACAGCCTTCTCTAATCTGGTGCCCTCCAGGTATTTATTGGACTTCAGCTGCCATCAGCCCCAACGGTCAGGACTGCTGGAAGATATAGTCCAGAACTTCTGTTCTAGAACCACCTGGCATCCTGCTCCATGTTCACTGGCCAAATACAGAGCGGAAAACAGCAAGCCGAAGTGACATACTTGATTATTTTAACTAAGGGCAGAAGTTCTCAAGCACAGTCTGCTGATCGCTAGTATTTTGCAAGCTACATTCAGGTGGTCTACAGAAGGAGCGTGCAATACTGAATGCATGTGCACTCAACTCTGCACTTATTTTTCTGACACTAGGAAACACGGCCATTTTGACCAGGGCTGGATCGTTGAACAGGTGAACACAGCTCTAGCATTGTATCCATACATCTCCTAACATGGCTCCATAATACCTTATCAAATTACCAATTAAATGGCCTTCTCAGTAGCCTGTGATTTTCACAATATGGGACTGGTTTTGGCAATGATGGCTGCTTCTAAAGAAGAAAATGTTTTACAAATACACTACAGGGCCATAAGCAAATATAAGTAGTCCACTGAATTCCACTTTCCAGTGCAGTTTTCAAATGGTCCATGAAAAAAAAATGCTTGAGAATCACTGGCTGGCCACCTGAATTGCTGGGACGTGCATTTTGATGGAGAAAAAGGCGGCTGCAAGCTGTTCAATTCCATATCGCTATCTTAGAAGAGGAGTGCCTTGCCAGAAGCAATGCATGCATCCAGGCTGATGGCTGACTTGGGGGTATACTGTCAATGTATCCTCAGGATCCTCTGCTACATTACAAAGGATATGTACATAAGGACCTCTTTCTCCTTATGCAGGTGCAGAAAAAGGAGAAGATCACAAGGCTCCATTTATAAAACTTCTCCAGCACACACACACACACACACTTTTATTCTGTAGTTCTGCCTGTGAAGAAATTTCTAATGGAGAAGGGTCCAGTAATTTTTAAAGTTAAGATATTCTGAAAGCTGTTCAGGAAAAAAAATCACATTTGCAGACCATTAATCACTGTCATGACAAAACATGACTTTCTGCACCTGTTGTTATGGTCAAGTAAAAGAAATCAGGCCAATGATTCTTTAACAGACCATTTCGCCTTTGCTAGTCAGAAACCACCGTACAGGTAAGATTTCAGCTGTTTCCAGATGTGGCTTTTATTGTGTGATTGCCCTGCCTCATTCACAGAATTTTACATAACTGTTCTCAGTGTTTACATAACTGTCTTCCACTCTCATGTTTTCCCACCTCACTAGGTGGTGCTGGACAAGCCATTACATGTGTCAGCTGCAGAACTCAGCCATTCATATATACTAATCTGCCTTATGCATCTGCAGCATTGACTACTGAGATAAATTATTTGAAGCATTTAAAATATTTTGCCCAGCTACAGAAGTGCTGAGTATTCCTGGTTTTGTACCTGGACAGTTTCCAGGATCTGTGCAGAGAAACAAACAGTCAACATCGCTTTGCAAATGTCATTCTTTTTAAACCCAGATTATCAGCATGTGTTATTGACATCCATGCAACTGATTAAAGAATTTGTGAAAGTCGGGTTCCTACACAAATGAAACAGACTTGAACAAGCTCCAGCTGAATATAAAACACAACACAATGTTGTAGCGGCTTAAAAAAGCTGCTGCATCCCATCTGGGTCATGATCCCCCACCCACCTGACTTATTCCCCGGGTTCTCTCTCAAATTATCACTCCATTTCCTTCTTTGTTCATCTCTGTATTGTTTCCATATACCTTTCCAAATCTGTCTGCAAGGCTACTAATCAAAAAGGGATGAAGCAAAAAACACTGACTATTTGATGGCTTGCCCAGCATATTAAAAATACGAGTTTGACATCTTGCAGCATGTTTGAACAATGCCTTTGCAAATTACAGCATGCCTAAATACAATTAAACCCATTCCATTGCGCACAATAACTGTTTAACATATGCGGCAAAGCTTGTACACAGATCCCAAAGTTGGACTGTTCCTCCTTTTAAACAGCTGTTACTCTGCAGTCATATTTAATGTGCTGAGGTCTCGTTAGATTTCCTAAGATAAACAGGGAGAAGCCAGACTTTTATTTTGTTAGTACAATGAAGAACAAAAAGCAGACCAAACCAAATGAAAAACCACACTATGATATTTCAAGAGGCATTCCATAGGTAGGCCCCTTTCTTCAGCTATGAAGAAATCACAGGGCGTTTCAAAATGCTAGATTTTACCTCTGTCAACACATGTGATTGGATTACCATTTAGATGATTGAAATGTGGACTATGAGGGGCTACCCTTGAAAAGAGTTTGGACTCTGTAGCTGGTACAAAACGCAACTACACTCCTGTCAGACAGCAGTTTAGCAATCGCATTATACCAATCCTGGACCAACGTCACTGGCTTCCAGTTGATTGCCAGGAAAAGTCAAGGGACTGGGTCTGACCTACCCGCACCAGAATATCTTAAGGATATTTCTCATATGACCGACTTGTCATTCCCAATCCTCACCGGAGGATCTCTTTTACATCCCACCAGCTAGAGAGGTTTGGTGTTCTTAGACCAAGACTTTCTTGATTATTCCACCCCAGTTATAGAATTGTCCCTTGAGGCTGGATCTTTCTTACTTATTTTACATATTTATTTGTGCATGTTTCTGTTACTTTTCTGAATCCTCTAATAAGCAAAATACCTGAGGTACTGCATAAATTAAAAATGTAAAATACAAGTTAACAGTAAAGCAATAATAAAAAATTAATCAAAGCAAGATCAAACTATCAGCAGCATATGATAAAACCAAAAGAAGAACCATCAGCAGAAATAACATGGAGTTAAGATGGTTCATATAATGCCTAGGAAGATTTTTTAAGGTCTTCTTCAGGTACCAAAAAGAAAGACCATAATGTCAGAACAAGATGGGCAACCCTGGAGAGGGTATTCCACAAACAGGGTGCCACCACTGAAAAGACCCCAACCTAAGAAATGACTCACCTCACTTCATTTTACAGAGATACCCAGCATTAGATAATTATGTTAGGGCTGTAAAGACAATTCTGTTCTACTGGGCTTCAATCTTGTTTGATGCTTCTTATTTCACTCCGTAATTATAATCTGCTCTCAGATTTTTAAATACTGACTGTATTATCCTTGTGCTCACTGGTTTTTTAATCATAAGATTATGATGATTTTTGCCTATTTGTTTACTGTCATCACAAGTGCCTCTTAGATGGAAGGCATGGTTTATAAATATACTATTTTTTAATGTTGAGTCTATCTTAGAGAGAAGAGCAAAAAAGCATCTAGAACAGTTTTATATTCTATATGATTGACTGGATAGTTTGCATCTGGATACCTGTCTTAAAGTAGCCCCAACATAATAGTGACATTTTAAAAACTTTATACTATGATAATAGCAATAATTTTAAAATCTCCACATAAATTGCAAGTAAACTGTATCTCCAGTGACCAGGATGAAGGAAAACCACAAGGCATAGCTTAAAGCATGGGGGTCTCTGAATAGTTTGACCTAGAACTCCCATCAGCCCTCACTATGGCTGTGCTAGCTAAGGCTGATGCAAGTTTTAAGCCTAAACTGGAAGGCCACAAGCTTCCCATTCTTGCTTTAGCTGCTGGTTAACCTAGACATATTAAATTTTAGCATCGAATGATACAGCTCAGATCCAAATCCAGTTTAACTGTGCTATCCTTTAATCTCTTCCGACTCTCCTACCAGTCAGTTCAGGCATGATTTACCTGCCCTACAACTTCTGTCATGAAGTCAACTGCAAATAATTTATTCAGCTTTTTAGCGGTCATGTCCTCACCCACATTTCGTGCTCCCTTAACGGCTCGCTTCAACATCTCCTGATTCTAACCCAGAACTAACTATCCAGCTATGTTGATGAATCACCACACCTGACAGGAAATTCACCAGTCTATATGCCTGCCACAAACCCAGCTACCTATGTCTCTCAGTCCTGAACCTCCCCCTAAAATGATCACCCCTAGCCCTTAAGCAGGGGTGTAGAAGCTTGGGGCTGCGGCTATATTTGGCCCTGCTGTGAAGCATATCTGGTTTGTGAGGGGCATTTTTAATCTTTGTTGCAAATAACTAAGCACATTTCTTCAAATGTCATGAAACATGTGTTCTGAACTGTAAACAATTGCAATTTAGAGAAACTTGGCATTTAAAATTTAACTAAAAATGTCCAGGACTACAGAAACTTTTTAAATACAAATTCCTGTTCAGCAAAAGTCTGGAACAGGCTGACCTTGTGTTCTGTCTCTGGTTGAAAGCAAATGGACAACAGCAGCCCGAGGATTGTAATATGTAGGATTGATCCCATTCACAGCTATGTTTAGCCATGCACTCATGGTCTGTTTTCATACTTATTTGTGTATCATCTGCTACAAGTTCATGCAGGGACACGATTCTTGCAGTTGCTTTTGAACATGGCAAGAGTGTCGCCATCGCCGCCAGAAGGTTTTGCACTGTGCCAAGCTGCCCTGCACTGGGTTCCTTACCTGGTTTCCCTTGGGGCAAGTCATACTGTCTGGTGTCAACCTTAACCAGCCCTTAATCAGCCCTAGGTTAACGAGACCTTCCAAAAAGTAGAGAGCCTACCTGGAATCAAAGTTTCAAGCTTCCTTCACCACAAGCTTTCAAAGCACTAGCTGGGGATTCCAAAAGTACAACAGACTGCCCTGAGCCCAATTTTCTTCCAGCCAGGACTTTGAACTTCCAGAGGTTTCTTCTATCCTCCTGTGTGAAAAGCGGGACTACTGTGAAAGGAAAAGAGTCCCAGCAGGGAAGCCTTATGGGAAAGGATGTTCCTGACTCACATGGAAAAAAGTTATAATTAAAGACACGAACAAATTCATTTTAAATATGCTCCTCCCTCCATATGGATTTGAGAGATCCCAAGATGATAATAACTAGGTTAAGTGGGGCTCAGTCTTTAAAATACCTAAGTAGTACAGGCCTGCCCCTCTTAGTCAAAATGGTTTCCAAAGCTCTGGAAACCTTCTCCTCCTCCTATATGCCCCCGTTCCCCACACCAGTCTGCACACAAGAGTTTAAAGCATTGGATCTCCTTAAAGTGACAGATCTAATTAAGCCATATGGGTTGCACAGGCACAGTCTCTACTTAAAATAGGATGACAAAAGAGCCTTGGGGAGAACATAAATGGCATCTGAATCTGCATTTTGTTTTCCCCAAATGCAAACCAGGGACAAGCAGAATTCAAAGGGCATTTCAGGGTGGGAATCTTGAGTCCATGGAAGGGTAATTCGTTAAGGCTGGGGAAGGGGAATTTCCTCCATAGTTTATACATTTAAAATGCCTTGTAGAAAGTATATTGTACAGTTGGAAGACATACAGAAAAGGCACTGGAGGAACTCCTCTATAAAGAAAGGTTACATCTGGGATTGCTTAGCTTAGAGAAGAGGTGAGTGAGAAGAGACATGGTAGAGGTGTACAAAATTATACACAGCATGGAGAAAGTGGATAAAGACTTTTTTCATAATATAAGAACCTGACGTCATCTCGTGAAACTAATTGGTGGAAGATAAAAGAAGCGTTTCTTCACGTAGCACACAATTAAACTATGAGATTCATTTGCACAAGATGTAGTGATGGTCACCACTTTGAAAGACTTTCAAAGAGGACTGGACAAATTTGTGGCAAATTTGTGGCAAATGGCTAGTCGTCCTGATAGCCTATGTTATTTCCAGTTTCAGAAGGAGAATGACTATGGGGAAGCTGGGAAGGAGGGTGCTTTGATACTTGCATCCTACTTGGGGGTTTCCCATGGGGAGGTGGCTGGCCACTGTGTGAGCAGAACGCTGGGCTAGCCGCACCTTGACCCACAGGGCTCTTTGGATGTTCCCCAGCTGAGCAGCTTTAACTTCAAGGGTATAAATTCACTCTAGGAAGGCAGGGAACTGGGCACTGGGCATACACACACATACACACAACGTCTGTCCTTCAGACCAATAACCTTATGTGAGAACTGGCCAGCTGCGGCTCCATGCTGGCTTTCTGTCTGCAGCTGTTTAAATCTATATATTCAATTTGTTTTTTAAAATGATGTTATGTCCTAGCAGAAGGCAAGGAACTGTTGACTGCCCTGGCCTCATTATTCTGTTACTGAACTTGTCTGGGTATTATACCCTGGTCAGAGCTCCCCTTCTCTTTACACCGAAGCTGTGTCAAGTGGTGCATCATTCAACCACACTCCAATGAGTGGGAAACTAGCTCAGTTAACCCTCTGGGAATGGAGTGTGTGTGTGATGTAGGTAGGGGGCTTGCTAGTTTTTGTTTTTTAAACTAAGGGAGTGGTTAATACACAGTTAATCGAAGAGTAAAGAGAAGGAGCAATGTGCGTTTCCCTGAGAATCCCAGGCAGTAAGTCACTATGAATTTGCTCCATGTGCTTTTCTAAATTTAAACTCTGGTTTTTAAAACTGAACTAAAACCTGAACTCTTAACTTAGACAGAAGTTTATACCTAATAGTATATGAGCTGCATTTGAGACCTAAAAGTTGAAACTATGCTGAGTCTGAGATGGAAGTGGAGTTTACACATTTTGTTTATAAACAGATTTTCCCTCTAGCTTTCCTCTGCACTTGGCCCTTGTCAATGCAGAACTATGTACTGGGTTTTTAAATAGATCAAACAAAACTTTGGAAAGTTAAGTATCTGCTGCTGGTGGTATTATTATTATTATTATTATTATTATTATTATTATTAAACTGCACCCAATGTCCCAAATGAGACCCTCTGTACAATTATTTTGTACAAGCACTTAGCTTCTCTGCTAGAGCAGGACTGCAAAAACTTACTTTCCTGAGCTTTAGCTCTTTTCACTGTGCCCTTGTTTTGATTTTGGCTGATGATTGATAAATAAACTGCTGAAAAATAGAGGCCCAACCCAACCCTCATCCAAGAAAATTTGCAATTCTAATTGCTGCCAAAGATGCTTCTGTCAGGTATTGAGTCAAAGGGATGAATACTTAGATAACCAAGTAGTACCAGTTTTGTTTTATTTGCTTAACTTTTGGGCCACAATAATTATATCGTGCAGCTTCACAGTGCTGAGAACCTTGCATACATCAAGTGGTGAACAATGCTAATTAAATTCATTTCAGTTCTGGGCTGTAATGAAAGAAAATAAGTAAAAGTAAAAGGTGGAGAGTGAATACTTCTGCAAGGCACTGTATATGCATCTGAATCATATTAAAAGGGATTCATAATGTGCTGATGCACAACTGAGAAATCAATGGGGATTTTGATTTTCCCAAGCCAGCCTTCACGTGGTAGCCTTCCCAGTACTGGCCGAGAATGATGGAAGCTGCAGTCTAGCACCTCTTAAATGTACCACATTGCCAAAGTCTGTCCTATGCATCAAGCCTCAGCCAAGGGGGTGAATTCCTTCCAAATCGCAATGCAGAAGATGCTTTATTTACCCTGAATGTCATTGAAACATGATTCTGAGAAGGAAGCCTAATCACAAAACTAGTACAGTGGTACCTCTGCTCAAGAACTCCTTGGTTCACGAACAAAGTGGGTGATGAACAAAAATTTCATTAAAAATTTGACTTGGGTCTCCAACTCCACTTTGGGTGGCAACCAAGATCACAGCCATCTCCAAGCGGGGAGATGGCCATGATCACAGTTGCTTTCACAGTACAGGGAAGGCATGCGTGATCACAGGCGCGCTCCTGCAGGAAAGACGGGCACCATCTCGGCCGTCTCCTCCGTGGCTGTGCTGTGCCGTGCCCATCCTTCCTGCAGGAGTGCGACTGGGATCTCGGCCATCTCCCGACCCCCACCCCAAACACATACGGCCATCTTCCCCACACAATCACGAGAGCGGCCGTCTTTCCCCTCCCCCCACATGGAGGTGTGGCCATCTTCCCCACTCGCGGTGGCAGACAGACCTGAGGTCACTTGCTGCAAAGCTGATTGAATAATGGCTCCAAAGAAAGTGCAGAACAAGCATGGTGGTAAAATGAACGTGCAGAGTGGTAATGAAGGCGACCAGAACATGCAGAGCAGGAATGGTAAGAGGAAGGTTTCAAAGAAAATAGCCATTGAATGGAAGAAGGAAATTGTAGAAAAGCACGAGCGTGGTATTCGTGTGACTGATCTGGCCTTTGAGTACAAGATGGCGAAGTTGACAATCTTGACTATTTTAAAGTGTAAAGATGCCATCAAAGGAGCTGATCTAGCAAAAGGAGTAACACTGTTTAGCAAGCAGAGGACTCAAGTGCTGGAAGAGATGGAAAAACTTTTGTTAGTGTGGTTGAATGAGAAACAGCTGGCAGGTGATGGCGTTGGTGAAGCAATGATCTGTGAAAAAGCCAGGAAATTGCACAGTGATTTACTGCAAAAAAAGCCCCTCTACAAGTGCAGCAAGTGTTGAATTTAAAGCCAGTAGAGGGTGGTTTGATACTTTCCGCAAGAGAAGTGGCATCCACGTGTGATAAGACATGGTGAGGCTTCCAGTTCTGACAAGGCCGCTGCAGAAGCCTCCAAGAAAGAATTCACGGGATTCATGAATGCAGAAGGATACGCCACTCGACAGGTGTTCAGCTGTGATGAAACAGGGCTCTTCTGGAAGAAGATGCCCAACAGAACCCACATCACACAGGAGGAAAAGGCACTGCTGGGGCACAAGCCCATGAAGGACGGATTGGCCCTGTTGCTGTGTGCGGATGCAAGTGCCAGTCTGAAGATTGAGCCACTACTGGCGTACCATTCCCAGACCCCTCGTGCATTCAAGGAACAGAGTGTGGACAAGGCCAGGCTGCCTGTTGTGTGGAGGGCCAATGTGAGGGCTTGGGTCACAAGGCAATTGTTCATGGAATGGCTGCCCAAGGTGTTTGCACCCACCGTTAAGAAATATCCCGAAAACTGCCCGAAAGGTGCCTTCTTCTGATGGACAACGCCCTGGCACACTCTCCAGCCTTGGTGGATGATATGGATGCTGAGTATGACCTCATAAAGGTCAAGTTCCTCCCCGCCAACACGACAGCTCTTCTGCAGCCCACGGACCAGCAAGTGATCTGCAGCTTCAAGAAGCTCTACACAAAGGCGCTCTTGACCAGGTGTCTTAATGTCACTGAAGAGACGTCCTTGACTCTGAAAGAGTTCTGGAAGAAACATTTCAATGTCCTCCACTGCATCAACCTCATTGACAAAGCCTGGGAAGGTGTCACGTACCGGACCTTAAACTCAGCCTGGAGGAAACTGTGGCCAGAATGTGTCACTGAGTGTGACTCTGAAGGGTCTGATGCAGAGGCAGTGGAGGAGATTGTGTCCCTGGGCAAGAGTGTGGGTCTGGACGTCGATGGTTCAGACACAGAGGAGCTTGTTGAGGACCATAAGGAGGAGCTGACGACAGAAGGACTGCTGGACTCCAGAGTGAGCAGCAGAAGGCACTTGCTGAGGAGCATTCCACCGAGGAAGAGGAAGACAGGGAGGAGGTTAGCAGTGATGTGATACAATCCATTATGAAAAAATGGAATGAGTGCCAGGATTTCTTTGAGAAGCACCACCCCGACATAACTGTAACGAACAGAGTGTTGAATCTGATGAACGATAACGTGGTCTCTCATTTCCAGAGGGTTATGCAGCACAGGAAAAAACAAGTGACATTAGAATGATTTTTCACTGAAATTGACCCTGCAGCTAAGACACAAAGAAGAGAGGAAACCCCTGAAAGAGATCTCCCCAATGTCCTTATGGAGGGGGACTCTCCTCAAAACAATAATTCCCCCCCATCTAGGTTAGTGTTCTCCACTGTACTGTACAGTACTTCGTTACTTTGTTGTTCTTTGTCACTTTGTTTCAAAATTTCTGATTAAAAATTATCAAAATTTCTGATTAAAAAAATAATTACAGAATGGATTAACCTTATTTACATTGAACCTTAAGGGGAAATTTGACTTGGCTCGTGACCAAAAACTGGCTCACAACCACATTCGGAGGGGCCAGAATGGATGAACCTTATTTACATTGAATCTTATGGGGAAATTTGACTTGGGTCACAACCAATTTGGGTCATGACCAGAGTCGTGGAACGGATTAAGTTTGTGAGTCAAGGTACCACTGTACACTAAGATACAATGTACAGTAAGTCTCAACAGCTCCAGTCTGACACTTTAAAATAAGTTTAAATGTGGCTGGGGATTAAAATAATCTATCACAGGTATGGATGTGTGAGGAACCTAATGGGGGAGAAAATCTGATGGATTTCCAGAATTTTGTCTTTCTGCCTGGTTCTAGTTTATTAGCCCTGTGCTGGCACTAACCTGTTGTGAACACCTTTCTTTAGGATGTACTGCAATTTGTACATGTTTACTACAAATGAAATTTGTGCAAATAAGCACCTGAACAATATTTTGTTCTCTTGTGATTTGTGTAGAATCAGCAGATTTGCTCAAATCACAATTTTATGGAAATCAACTGATTTTAGCTTTGATGAAAAGATTGAACAGGAACGGTCCCAGGATAGAGCCCTGGGGAACCCTGCTTGTCACTGGCTGCCATCCTGATGATTCCCCATTAATAGTTACCCTCTGCTTTCAGTCCGTCAGCCATGCCCTAATCCATCGGACAGTGCATCAGTCTATCCCTCAATTTCTCAACCAGGAGATCATGCGGCACTTTGTCAAAAGCCTTGCTGAAATCCAGGTAAGCCACATTCACAGCATCCCCTCCATCTAGCCACCTTGAAACCTTGTCATAGAATTACACAAGCTTTGTCTGGCAGGCTTTTGCAGAAGCCGTGTTGCATGGCCGCCAATCTCCCTTCCCTATCAAGGATTACTAGCTCTCTATTATGAGCCTTTCCATTGTCTTTCCTAGAACGTATGTAAGGCTAATTGGTCTGTCATTCCCCATGTCCCCTCTACTATCCTTTTTGAAAATGTAGGATGTCTATCTTTTCATCTTGGTTTGTTTCTACTATACAAGTTATTTCCAGACCTCTGCATATGCACAGGAACCCAAGTTTGCCTAAAAGTAACCCTAATCTGAAGCATAACCCCAGTCCTCACAGCCACCTATAACCCCTATACATTCAGGACCATAGGTTTGTTCTCTTAATTTCTTGTCCCTATTGTGATTCAATTCTGTATTCATTTTCTTCATGTACTATTTGATAGATAACATAAATTTATTCATAGGATTTGGCTGCTGAGGATCTATGAAATTTCATCTCTGAAGCCTCCAAAATCAAAACACCAATGTATACTAGCACCGAGTAACCTGGAACCTGTGAACTAGCTCATCAAACGCTGTTCAAACAATTTCATCAGTATAATTTTAAAACCTGGCACAATAAACAGGACTGACCAAATTGTTGATCGTAAATGTGCCCTGAAGGTGGCCATGCTGTCTGGGAAAGGTGCGAATGGTGATAGAACATGTCTGAAGGGCACCTCATGAGGTTGGGAGAAAACTGCACAGCCGTCACACTCCCCACCCTCCAAAACCCTCGACTCAGTAAAGAGTTGGAAACTAAGCTATCCTGTGCATAGCCATGGTCCTCCTAGACAATGTGTCCACTCACTGAAGGAAGGAGTTCCAGGAGATCTCCCAAATCTAAGACAGGAAATTCTTTTCAGTACAGCTGTCAGCAACCCACTGACCTGCCAAATGTCTTCCCATGAGCCTCTCTTGGAAAGCCCGTAGAATTAATAATATTCTGTGCTCACTTTAGGCAAGTTGAGTGGCTTCAAACCACCCATTTTCCCCACTCTAAACCAATAATGTGCTTGTTCTCTTCAGCCTTACATTATAATTCTCACATGTCCAATCACAACTACCATACTCAAGATTTCTTAAAATACACAGGCTACAATCATATATCAATTGACCTATGAGTAAGCCCCATTGAACTCAGTGGGATTCACTTCCAAGTAGCTCTCTATAGGGTTTCACTGTTATACTGCAAGAGCGACACATTTCTCTCAAAGAAAGTATCCCATTTATTTGTTTGCTGATGCATTTTGTAGGGCCATTCATGTAGGTATAAATATCCGACATTTGTCTAGCGGTAGTATTGAGCCAAAAATTTATTCCACTTTTTAGAAAAGCATTTTCATGCAACTTGATGGAAAAGAAATTCAAGAGAGAAGAACTTGTTGGAGAACGTTCCCCTTACCTTCCTGAGGCAGTGGCCAAGAAGCATGCGGTGTCCTGTCTGTCATTGTACACTCATCTCTGCAGCAGCTTGCAACCTCCTTGGCCTCCCACACCTGAATTCAAGCCTGGGAGAAGACATCATGAGGCAATTCTTCTCCCGGGGCTTTTGCAGATAAGGGGTTTGGGCAGCCTGGCAGGCCGCAGAGCAAGAGAGAGTTGTGTATTAGAAAGAAAATGCACGCAGAATGCTCAGTTGCCTTACAGTGATTAGGTAAGTTCAAGACCACCAGCAAAATATAGGACACCCTAAAAATGAAGAAGGACAGTGGAAGGCCATCCCCGTAAGAAAGAGGGGGCAGGTTTGGGCCCAGCAGTAGCTCTGTCTCTTCGCTGGAGAGGGATGCAACAGGGCCACCCCACCTGTGCCATGGCGGAAGCAAACTGGAGCCCAGCCTGCCAACACAGTTGATGCTGCGACCACTTGCAGTGGCAGCACAAAGTCCCCAAAGCCCTGAAGAAGAAAGGGAGAAACTTTGCTATATGCCCTGCCAATGCTGAGTCCTACCTGGGAGAAGCTTTGAGAATTCCTCCTCCCACTTGAGGTATTCAGTGAAACTGTCGACCACCCAAGTTTCTCTGCCCACAAATAGGGTGGAGAATTTCAGGAGACCACTGTACGTACCTCCTTCTAGTACTATTTCTATAGTTCTGTTCTTACTATGCCTCGTAGTTCTAAACAATACAGCTGGGCCAGGATGGTTTGTTGTAAGGACAAGAGTTCTGGTGGCCATACAGTGAGAGACAGCAATGCAGCTTTCCTGAAGATGCATTTCAGTTCCCTTCAGCCTCAGCCACCATTGCACATGGCCAAGAAGGCTTGACATGGTAGACCGAAACATCTGGAGGACACTAGCTCCGTATGTGCACAAGCTTAAGAGACTTAAAAATACAGCTTACTAGAGTGAAATGTATATAGAAAGAATATCAACACGCGCATGTTTTTCTTCTTCCTATATGTTTTCATGTTATTTTAAAATTAACCTAAGTGATCTGCAGGTGCGGAGTCCTCGCAATACAGCAATGACCATATGCAAATAGATAGGTTGGGAATTCACATGCAAACAGCTGTGCCATCCACTAGCTGGGCTGCACACATATAATTCTAGTCTGAAATTATAAAAACCACCAATTAGGGTCTGGGGGAGGGAGTCAGGGAATCTAAACTAACCCCAACCACTCCTCTTTTGCCTCTTTGCTGAATATCTATGTGCTGGAATTCCAACTGTCTACCTGGGGCTACATAAATGGAGTCCTAGCTTGATGCACATCAGTTTAGATCATTACTCCTGATCTAAACTGATGTGCATTAATGAGAGGAACTGACCTACACATGATCTGAAAGAAACAACAAACAGTGCCATGCCCTCAGAAAATAAGGGTAGCCCCGAACAGTTTTGTGAAACAGACTGTTACGTTACTTGTGATCAGATAATCACACTATTTGCCTTAATGGCTAGGCATTGGGGAGGGGGGGTGTTTATTTTGTCTCAACACAAGTCATCGCCACTGGTCATACTAGCCATGGGCAGTTTTACAGATTACAACTGCTGTATGAAACACTGAATTTATTGGACTCAGACTTAGTCATACTTAGAATACAGTCACTGAAATCAGTGGGGCTTGCATTAGTCATGACTACCTTAACTCCCTTCGATGTCAAAAGGTTTCTTCTAAGCATGTCTAGGTCTGGATCCAACCTATTGTATCAGGCAGGCTTATGGCATGATCCCATGCATATCTACTCCAAAATAAGACTCATCAAGTTTAGGTAAGTGAGGTAAACGTATGTAGGTCTCCTTTCACAATTTCATGATTTATACCAGTGTTCCCCACATGCATTTGTTAACCATGACATGCACCTTCATTCCACATATATTTCCAAAGATCTGTTAAAAGCAAAAGTGCAATTCACCACTGATGTTTAGCTTGGATATAATACACACAGGAAGCTGCTTAATATCAGATTAGGCTACCTGTCCATCTTGCCTGGCCCATCTCCTTTGCCAGGTGGTGGCTCTCCAGGCAGCCAGTAAGAAAGCTCTTTCTTATCCATGGCTACTTGATCCTTTTAAGTGGGGATTCCAGGGGATCAGCCTGGGCTCTTCTGCATGCAGGGTATCCAATCATCCCTTCATGGTCCTTCCCGCAACCTTACTGGATGTTGAATCTGATCACTCAGCCATTGCAGCTACCTGTGTCACACAGGTTATAGTCTCACAGCAGACGTGTAATGTGGAGCTCGGCCATGCGTATACGTGGATCTTTTAGCACCTGTCCGCCTAGGCCTTGGAAATCTTACTGGACCAGTGTCCATGCATTCATTCACTTTATTCATTTACAGCATCTGTACTCTGGCCTTTAGTCAAAAAGTCCAGAACATGTTGCATGACAATCAGGCATCCAACCTAAATGTGAAACATGACACACAAAGAATGCAGGAGGGGGATGAACATCCCTTAAATAGTGTTAACGACTATTTGAAGGGAGGGTGATGGTGATACCAAGTTCCTCCTTCTCTCCAGCTCACATGGAAGTTGCCTCCAACAGCCTCTGAGTGGGGAGGAAGCACCCAGTGCCTGCTTCATGCATCAGCAGCAAGTGGGGAAGGTGATGACCAGCATTCACCTTGCTGAGCTCCCAAACCTCTGCACGTGGTGTGAGCTCCAGCCACTGAGTGCCACTGACGGGAAAGCGCAGGGGGTATGAGGCTTGCCTGGTGAGCTGCAAGGACACCAGGCAGTTGCTTTAGTGCTGGGCAGCAGAACACTGCCAAATGGATAGTAGCATCTGGCACAGGGGATCTTTGCTGAATGCTACTCTCTGTTGAGCAGGTAGCACCCAGCACTGAAGCAGCAGTTCTGGGTACTCTGTTGCCAACTTGTGACACAGTCTGATAAAGGTGCTGGATTCCACCCCCATGCAGCAGTGCTCTGAGGCAGAAGCTCTAACAATCCACCACACAACCTACTTGTATATACGTGATCGAATATACAGTCCAAAACCCACATTATGAGGCCACCAAACGATGGTAGAATTCATGCTTTTTGCTTGGCCTAATAGTCCAATTTCCAGACCTAGGTAAACCAGTGTTACAATGCATGTATTGGCATTACACTGATATGGATTTCAGATTTTTTTTTACAGTCGACACAGTTAATGTTGTTTTTAAATATATACATACTGTGTGTGTTACAACCACTAGTTCCATCTGCTGTGAACTCAGCATTCTCAAAGCAGTCACAATGCATGGCACTGTCATGAATCACCCTGAATCAAGACAACTAAAAATGTTTGAGCTCCTCCAAATGCACCTAAAATTGAACAAAAGTAGCTCTGCTTGTAGAAATTAATCTTGACCCAAAGGGAGTGATAAAGCCCAAACCTGCTGGAGGCATGGTGTCCCTAAAGCATGCATGCGGCATCTTATTTCATTCAGCACTTCTTTGGTATAAATACAGAAAAGTTAATATACGAGATGTTCCAGCACACACAGCTGCATTAATTAAACAGCAACCTTCACATAACATTTTATACCACTGGATGCTTTGAAGAACCAAATGTTTCTCTCTGCTGCTATTTTATTATGTATTGACTCAGTTCTTGCTCGTTCTGCATGTTTCCTACCACATATGTTCGATTCTCCCCCTGCCCATGTTGCTTTTAAATTTATTTTCCACACATCTATGGGGCAAAATTAACAAAGTGACTGCCATCTGTGCCTCAATGGAGTTTTCTGTCACAACTGTTGACATGTAAAGGGAGTTTTGTATTTTGCTTGGACGCTGCTTGTGCTTTCTTTGGATTCGGTATTTTGCACTGAACTGTAAAAATAGAGTTAAATGTATAGGTTATAGCAATTAATGCATTATTTACATTACAAAACTACAAACACATTGAGCCTATGGCCCCCAAGTCTTGGCCCGAACAACCCATCTCCTGTAGATTTGATGCTTTGAGATACTACCAGCAAACTTCTGAAACTGCTCTGTATGCCACTGTGCTTGTGGTTTCTTGCCAGGAAAAATACTCCAAGCAGGTTTGTTAGGACATTGATGTTTCTCATGCCTTCACTGGTAGTGGAGCATTGAAAATGTTCACAGTGAGCCCCGCTGATGCTGAAGTCATGCAAAAGTCCCAGTGGGCTGATGTAACAGGAGTTGCTGATTAAGGAGGTTGGGTTGGTCTTGGTTCATTGCTTGCCGATGCTGTATGCCAGTGGGATTTTGTACCTTGAGAAGTAATGTGGACCTTAGCCGGCAGAACAAGAAGGACGGATCATGAAGTTGTGAAGAGAAGTATACCACTGCAGACCACATGTATGCGGAGCTGGTTTATCAATGCTCCCTGATGGGCTTTAAAAAGAAACTCTCTCAAAGTAAGGAGAAAAAAATATAACATACTATAGTAAAATGTTCTAAACTGCTCTGCTGCCTGAATGCTAGTTTTCAATTTGCAGGGAATGTTTATCTAGGGCAAGGGAGGGCAACTTGTCATCCTGCCCTCCTTGCAGCTCCCATCATCCTTCAACATCGGCTGTGTTGGCAAGGGTTGATGGGAGTTGTAGGTCAAAACATTTGGAGGGTTCTAAATTGTCTGCCCCTGATGTAGGAGAACATTAAAAAAATGAAATTCTCTCCATCAGTAGTCCTACATTATTATGGTGTTGCATGTGTAGATTGGACTCTGGATTCCCTAATACAGTCTGGTCACTTCGTAGCCTCACTGCCTACCAAAATGTCGGTTTGCATACCTGTCCTAGTAAGCAGGGTAGAAGGCTATAGGACTTGACTGCCATTGAGTTCAAAGGGGCTATCATGCTATAATAAAGAGGAAGAAAAGATCCTAATGCAGGGAGATAACTGGCTCTGCTGAGATGATTTGACTCCCTTTCCCATTCCAGTTGGCTGAAGCAAAGAGAGAGAGGAGACATATTTGATTGTTCCCCTGCCTCTTAGAAAAACTTTCCCCAACCTGTGTCTGCTGATTGTAGAAACCTGGAAAATCAAGGCTATAAATCACGAGGAAAGACTTCACAAATGGAAGAGGAACTGTTCTATGGTCACCCTCCTCTTTCTCCCCATCAGGCATAATTTTTAGCATAATTTTACACTTGCTCTTCTCTGAATTACACAGCTTCAGCAATGGTCACTGTCCCCACAGCTTTACATCCATGTGTTCATTTATATCCATGTGGATCGCTAAATTTTAATGCAACTGTCCCCTGCACAGACCAAATTTCTAGTGACCTGAGGGAGGGAGGGAGGTGAATCCTTACACATGTTGATGCAAATTAATGTGTGTGTGTACATGTGCGTCTGCACACCGAGAAGACAAAGATTTACCATAGGCAAAAGGCTTCTCTACATGGGGCGTTTAACTTGGTGCTTTATAAAAGCTGCTTCTTCCATTTTCATTGAGCGAAGATAAGACTGCCTTTCACGTAAGCATTTTTTCTGGGGGTGTTCCTCTCTGTCTTTCTATATATTCCTACATGTTCCATTACACAACACACAGTGGTGCCAACTGTGAAATTACACCAGGCCCCTGTAGCAAATAATGGTGGCATCCAGGAAACCATCCAACTTTCCTCACTCTTTAAAAAAGCTGCAAAAATAGCTAGAAACACAGGCGAAGCCTTGGGAGGACAAGAACATGGGAAAACCCCCCATAAACTTGTGAAAGGTCTCAGGTGCACATTAAATGCCCCATGTGGCCCAAATACCAGAAAATAGTGTGTGTGTGTGTGTTTTCTAGAATATACATGAATCTAGGCCTCAAAACAGTTGGTGAAAAACTATGGGAGGAATCACTGGAGCGGGGGGGGGGGGTCACTATCCAGTTCCTGGTTTCCCAGCAACAGTAGCCTACTCTGGTCAGGGGAGGTCAAACAGAAAGAGAGGGGAGTGGGGCAGACCCTGTTTATGTGGCTCAAGGACTCAGAGGGAACAGCAGGCCTTCCTGGTCACACCCTGGACCCACAGAGGAGGGTAGCTGGGATAGGTGAGCTACTCCGCCGTCTTACCAGCCCTGCCCAGGATTATTTATTTATTTATTTAAAACTTTTGTACCCTGTCCACCACTTTGATGTCTCAGGACGGCTTACAATAAAGAACAATAAAATAAAATGGCAAAACAAAAAATAGCAAAATGCTGCCTGCATTAAGCTACCCACGGCTGGAACTGGCAAAACGCTCCCTGTCTGGTGGTCTATTGATTTGAGACCCCTTATGCGTCTCCTGGGAAAGCTGTTATGGGCACAGCCCCAATGGGGCAGGTGTATCCCAGCAGCAGCTGCCTTGAAGGGAAGAGGCTAAAGGTGGAAAGTGCTCAGGAGGCAACACCAAGGCAAGGACCATTCCCTAACATTGGGTCAGTGAGCCTTTGCAAGTTTTGTGAGGGGGGTGTCATTCCCCCTTCTGATGAAATGCCCGAGAGAGAGGATATGAGGTCAAGCTGGGAGGACCTGCAGGGGCCTCAATTACTCTGGTTACAACTAGAGGGGTGTATGTTTTAGAAAGAGGGCTAACCATTTTAGGAGCTAGTGTTAGGATTCAGGTTAGGATTAGGGGAACAGGACCCAAACTGTCAACACAGCTGAAAAGTCTTTTTTCGGTCTCTCCCCTCACACAGCATTGGTGGTTGCCTTATCAGTTTGCCCATGAGCCTCTGGTGGCTGCTCTTAAATGCCATATCAGCTGAAAATAAGACTTCTTTTACCCAGGATTAAATAGTGGATGAAGTAGCATGTCTGGCATGTATTACTAAGAACTAGGTTGGTGAGCAGGGAGGAGTTAGTCTCTCCCAGTTGTGTCCATCAGAGTAGACTTGAGGGCCAACAAGAGGATGGTTGCTGTAGTCCCTTTGCATGCTCCCTGACTATCCTGGTCTGGAGTATTTTCACTTGGGCCGTTGGGACAGGCTCACGATTCGGCTGCACCCCACTGCTCAACAAACTCTGCTTCTGAGCTGCAGGGGTGTACTTGGGTCTGCTATTGAGGCCCCCAAAGCCATCACCATTCATACCAAGGGCACCTTGTCCACAGAGGATCCGAATGTCATGGTCTCCATGACAACTATGGGACTGTCCCAACATGACCTCACCCTAACCCATGTAGAGGGACATACACTCTTTGAAGTCATGGTTAGATCATTGCCTGCTCAGGGTTGAACTTCTGGTGACTTTTTCCCTCTGCAAGGGTAGGGGAAATATTAAAATGGTCCACCCCCACAAGCTAATGGATCTGGACAATTTACAGAGAGCTCTGGGGATAGCTGAGGGGGAGGGGACTCCAGCTGATGCAGCTGGTGAAACCCTTCTGTCTGTTGAAAGCAGAAATCACCTCGGTAGTTGACTAGATTGATCCTGAGCACCCTCCATGGAATAGAACTCTCACAGGTCCCTGGCACACGCCAGAGCTGAAAGCAATGAAGCAAAATAGGAGATGGTTGGAGCACAGATGGCACAAAACTCCTGGTGGATTCAGTCAAACATTGGTGTGTGCCTAAGGTTTCATATATTCAGGATCACTAAAGTTGGCAATATCTTGCTGCCTTATCTTCTATACCCCACCCAGCAGAGCTTTTCAACGTCATTTTAGGTTATTGCATGTTGGCACTGTGGATCTGTTTAAGACCTAGAGTGGTACCTTGGCTCACAAACTTAATCCGTTCCAGGACTCTGGTCGTGACCCAAATTGGTTGTGAACCAAGTCAAATTCCCCCATAAGGGTCAATGTAAATAAGGTTAATCCGTTCTGCAACAATTTTTTTTACTCACAAAAATGTGAAGCAAAGTGGCAACGAACAACAAAGATTGCGGCCATCTCCCTCCCCAGCAATCATGCGGGGGAGTGGGGGGAGAAGGGCGCAATTAAAGGCCCGCTGCGGGGGAGGCAGGTGCAGGTGTGCTGGGGGGAGGCGGGCGAAATCCCGGGCATCTCCCCCCACTCCAGCACAATCGCGATTGTCACCCGATGCAGATTTCGCGACCTGTGGCAACATTTTTATAAAATTTCTGTTCGTGACCCGATTTGGTTGTTAACTGAGGCATTCGTGAGCCAAGGTACCACTGTACTTAATATGCCTGCTTGGCATAAAATCTCTGACCTCTACCAGTACTTATGCTCCAGTATAACCAGAGGTACCCAGAGCACAGTCCTGTCTAATTTTCCTGGATGAGTTCCAACTAGTAAAGCTCAAGGACATTGACTAGGTGCTTGGATAGGTTGTCTAGTGAAAATACAGAGCAGAGAAATTACATCAGACACACTGCCATCTGCTCAGAGAGCAGAACTTAAGGGAATGTGTTGTTGCTCTGGACTTTGATTGCCCCTTTAATTACTCCCTAACCCGTTACTGTACCCTTTCTTCATTCTGGGTATTTTGTGTCCATTGGATGACAACTAAAAACAATAGAAAAGTGAAAAGTTACCTTACCTTGCAGAAGTAGCCCAAGTGCAGAGTCCATTTAAGAAATAGATCATAAATTGTGAAACCTTTATCAAGCAGTAGCCCTGATGAGCCCAAAGAATATCACAACTTTACTGTTGTTCTCAAGATTGAATAAGTTTAACACATCTCAACAGAAATGGCTTTCCACATGGTATATTCTGCCTCTGAACATGCTGGAGGAGATCAGCATGTTCAGAGTCTCTCTCATTCCTATCATAAAGAATGCCTACCATGCTTATTTTTGGGGTAGATCCACCAGTGATGTAGTATCCCTCCAATTTCAATCGTGGCCACAATAGCAATCAACTGTCAGCTGGTCCTTGGAACAGTTTTCTGCACATTAGGTCTAGTGATGTGGCCGTGGCGTGCCATAAATAGCAGTTACCTTCTCCATGACAGTCTGTCTAGCTCAGTGATGACGAACCTTTTAGAGACCAAGTGCCCAAACTGGAACCCTAAACCCACTTATTTATCACAAAGAGCCAACACTACAATAAAACCTGAAAACTGAGGTTTTAGTTTAGAAAAAACAACTCACAGCCAGTATATATCTCCTTGGCAGCACACAGACCGGCCATGCGAAAGCGTGGACGAGTTGTGGCTAATGAGTCGTGGCGCGTGACATCATCACCTGGCGCCGCTACTCCTTTCCAAGCATGTCCATGGCTCCTATGTGTGCTGTTATCCGATGCTCGGCTGCTGGGGGATGCTGGGGTGACTTGGCTTGCATGCCAACTGAGAGGGCTCTGCATGTCTGCTGTGGGAAGCGTGCCATGGGTTTGCCACCACTGGCCTAAGCCTACCCTGGTGCACTCCCCTAACACTAATATAGGGGTAAAATACAATTGAAAGGGGCGATTTTGAAAAAGCCTTCCTTGAGTAGCTTTTTCTGCACAGCTCATCATTTCTGCCCATTCTATACACATTCCAACCATCAAAATCATGCCAGGACACCTCATTTTTCTAACCCTAACCCTACCCTATTGCACACCCCTAACCCTAATATATGGATAAAGTTCCATTGAAAATAGGACCAGTTTGAAAAAGCCATCTTGAGTAGCTTTTTCTGCACAGCTCAACATTTCTGCCCATTCTAAACACATTCCAACCATCAAAAGCAGGCCAGGACAACTAGTTTTTCTAACCCTAACCCTGTGATGGTGAACCTTTTAGAGACCAAGTGCCCAAACTACAACCCCAAAGCCACTAATCAATCTCAACAACACTGTGCCAACACTGCAATAAAACCTGAAAACTGTGGTTTTAGTTTAGAAAAAAACAACTCTCAGCCAGTGCAAGCAGTGCACTGACCGGCCATGTGAAAGCTTGGACCAGCTGCGGCTCATGAGTCGCAGCTCATGACAACAGAGCCTGGCGCCACTACTCCTTCCAAGCATGCACATGGCCCCTGTGTGCGCTGTTCTCTGATGCACGGCTGTTGGGGTGACTTGGCTCGCGTGCCAACTGAGAGGGCTTTGCACGCCTGCTGTGGCAGGCATGCCATAGGTTCGCCACCACTGCTCTAGGTTCTTCAAGAAGGTCTTTTGTATTTTATTTTGTATTTTATTTTTATTTTTGGATTTATATCCTGCCTTTTTCCTACAAAGGGCTCAAGGCAGCTTACATCATTCTCCTCCTCCATCTTATCCCCACAACAACCACCCTGTGAGGTAGGTTGGGCTGAGAGTCTGTGACTGGCCCAAAGTCACCCTGTTGGCTCCATGGCTGAGCGGGAACTAGAACCCAGGTCGTCTGAGTTCCAGTCCCAGCTCTTAACCACTACACCACACTGGCTCTCTAACCAGTGTAAGTACCTCCATATATAATCTCAAAACAGGTCTGTTGCAAGTTGCATTAAAAATTAAAGATCAAAAAATTGTACTTCCAGTTAATATACACCTACACAGATGCCCAGAATGAAGAAAAGGTACAGTTTTCATGTGGCAATCATTCTTGTAGATTTTAGGTTTCCAGCATGCTTCTGCCTCCCCTTTTTTATTGTTCAGCATTGCTGTGATTTGCCCCCTTTTGCTAAATTTGTAGAGATATAGAAGTTGATGTGTTGTAACACATGCCTTTAATCCACTATTGCCCAACAACAACAAACACAGGAAGATTTCACCAGAGAACGTCCACACATGGGTAGCTTGCAGAGCTGTGTGAAACCATTTTTCTTAGCCTTTTATCTGCATTATCCATGTTAAGAAAAAAGATGGAGAAAAACTTAAAAAAGGTAAGTTGTGCCTATCTGGTCTGCATGTAAAATATACGTAATGAAACATGTTGATTCCATCATAAATCATGATCTAAAGTTATTGCTATTTTCAGGTGAGTGTGTACAGGGTTGCCGTGTCTGTTTTCATGTGAAGAGGGAGCAGTTCAGAAGTCTACAACTCATTTCTGAGCCTTAGTACTGGCCATATGTGATGATGGATTATTGTTCATCAAAATGAGCATTCCTAAAAAGGGGGATTTAAATTGCAAGCTTCTGGATAGGAATTCTTGTTACACCACATTGTGCTGGGATTAATTGTTAATTTCCTATTATAACTTGTTATAATGCACTTCTAGGTGGGAACACTCTGGCCAACACTGAGGTGTGTTGGGATTCTTTGCTATTAAGACCCTATCAATAGCTATTAATTCCCTATTAAACTCACCAACTATGGTTTTAACTCATAGCTACTTGTGCATACAATTTCCAGACATGGTAAGACTGAAAGAGATTTGCTATAACTAACAAGAAACACAACATTACACAAACTTGTGTTACTTACACAATCTTGTGTTACATTACACACCTATGCACACACATCAGATACAGTACATTGTGTGATCCATGCAGCCTGAGATGCAAATGGTTCTCTTGCACAATTCTACATAAAGCTTTAACTGCTTCTAACTTTGAGTGTTCTTTCCTATGTATGCTATTATTTGGTAAATTGCTTGGGGAGTGCTGTGGCCTGAAGGGTTAAAAATCCAGAAATAAATATGAAACAAAGCAAAGTGACTATTCACAACAGTAGTAATTCATGAGAACTCAAGTTACCCTAGGATTGCTAGGTTAATCAGAACTGTAGGGATAGACGCAACATGTATGTTTGTGTAAGTAGCTCCTCTACACTCCGAGTTTGCTGCTCATATGGGGGCCGCTGCCACTCCTAAGCCTCCTTTATTATGGTTATTTTACAGTATTGCACTTACACCTCGCCTTTAGGTTCTCTTCCTCTCCATTTTATCCTTCCAGTGAGTAGCTTAGGCTGAGAGTTTGTGACAAGCCCAGAGAGACCCATAAATAAGCTAAATGCGAACTAGAACCCGGATCTCCCGAATTCGTCTTACCCTGCGCCACTCTGAATTAATATAGCTATACATGTTTAGGGCGCGATCCTATTCTATTCATGCATGTTTGGCTGGCTGGGAATGCTGAGAGTTGCAGGGCATTTTCTTCCGAAGCATGCACAGGACTGAGGTCTTAAGCAGCCATAGGAGAAACAGACAAGCAACGAACGGTGCCCTCCCCATAGAAATCACGCAGGCGGGAATGCCGGCGCTCCAGCCTCACAAGGCTAGCGCATGCGCAGAAGCGGCTAACACGGCTGCGCGCTCCCTTCCCGTCGCGTCCTCCAGGCAGCAGGGCGGGGTTCCGATGCCTCTCGTGGCCTCGGCATTGGATGCTTCCCTGGCACCGCCATTTGCTAGCCTGGCGGAAGGAGCGTTCCCTTTTTCTCACCAGCCTTTCATAGCCGTGGTGGCCGCTCCTTCCTCCCGGCTGGAGGAGGTAACGGGAGCCGTTCTGTCCGTCACTCTCAGTTGAGAAATGTTAGGAGCCGGCCGCGAGCGACAGAGCCGGGAAGGTACGTGCTTAGAGGGAGAGGAACCGGCTGGGGCTCTTCCCGCCTTCCCGTTCCGTGGTGCTGGCCGCGCCGCTTTCCCCCTCAGCCTCTGGAGATGCGTTACTTTCCCCCTCTCCTAAAGTGCCCTTCAGCAGTGTGCGTCACTTGTGCCTCTTTCGCGCTCCATCTCCGTTGTAGACCGTGGAGCAGGTGCAATGGTAACTGCAGTACAGTAAATAGGAGGAGAAGGATTCATGCAATGAGGCTTATCTGACATAGTGGCCGCAGCAGCAAAGCCGCGTCCTAGCGCGAAAAACCCTTAGCAGAAAGAGCAAGTTGTGTTATGGGAGGTAGCGGTCCACTGCTACCTTCCGTCCGGGGCGTGCTGTGCTTTCACATCGTCACGCAGGCGGAGATTCCCAAGGAAAGCTCTTCTGTTCGCCCAGTGTGAGGAGACGGGGGTTTCAACTTATGCTTTCTGCCGCTTAATTCTGTTGTTAAAGCAACGGAATGACCCGGGGTTGGAGAAGGAGGGAGCAAATGTAGTTCTAAGCTACAGAGCAGCCTTCCTCAACCCGACACCTTCCAGGTGCTTTGAGCTACACCTCCCACTAAGCCTGACCGCAACTCCCTTTACTGGGAGGAGCAGAACTCCAAAACAACTTGAAGGCATCATGCTGGATTAGGTCTGTTGGTGCATGGCACCTTTCCAGAAATGCCTTGTATAATGCTGTCTCATAGGGCACAGCTGCAGCCTATGTCATGCAAGCTCACTGTTCCTTCTAAAGACATGGAGATAAACTGCCCTTTATGATAAATATGGCTTTATATCTTCGTTTTCTAATGCTAGATGCATCAGCTGGGAAAGTTGACAATCAGTGGCTCAGAGCAGGCACAGGAGGGCGAAATTTAACTGCTTCCTTCAGTGCTGTGGTGTCAGTGAAGGACCCTTCTCCCCACCATAACCACATAACGCAAATCCTTGTTTTAGATTTCAGCAGGGAACAAATAGGTAAAATTCCCCATCCATGCCATCCTTTACTCTGTTAATGAAACCTGTTTTCTTAATAGAAAAATTGGAATTAAAAAGTTTGAATTTGGCAGATCAGATTTCATTCTGTTTGGTTTTCCATTATAAGACTGAAATGCATATCTGAGTCATTGTTCCTCTTGAATGATATGCTTGAGCAGCTTTTCATGATAGGCTTTTCCAGCCAAATAAATGGAAAGTTGCATTTGGGGCTATTGGATGTGGATTTTATAAATCAATCAATAAAATAACCACTGATTTCCCTTACACACTGGAGTAAGCAGTAAGTGATGGCATAATTGCATCACAGTGATGCTCTCAGTATGACAATTGCACTTTTCCACTTGTCTAAATGAAACTTGTAGGAGTTCACTTCTTGGTAACCCATAATCCACTGGGCTGTGGTCCTTTATCGGAATCTAATCTATTGTGGTGCACCTCTTTACCACCCTCTTCTAGTGCTCTGATAAGAAGGTGGTGAAATTGAGGTAGTTAATGATTTAGAGTGCATGATATAAAACTGAGTTAAACAGGTGGGGCCTTAATTATAGGCTGGATGGGAGAACTCAGGAAGTTCCATTGAAATTGCTCTGTGCTTTTCAAGTAAGAGTGGAATAGTAGTTGTCAGAGCAGATATTCCTTGTTTCAAACATTGTTGAGCTATATAGAAGCATATATCATAGGGACTAATTATTTATTATTAGTTAATGAAGTTTTCTTACTATCTTCAGTAATGAGCACGGAAGCAGAACCTGAAGAGCAAGTTCTGGTACACAAAGAGTTCACTTACATTAACGGCGCAGTTACCCAGGTCTTAAAGTGTGGTCCTTGGAAAGATCTCTGGAAAAATGAACGTGCTCCCAAAGTTTTGTTTCTAGTTATTCCAGGTAAGTTCCATAGGTAGGCTTTGTTTGTGTATTCTCTGGATAAAGTATGGTAAAGCACATGCTGAGAAAGATATAACTGGGAAGAAGAGAACTTGGATACAGTGACATACAGAAAATTTGCAGCTCAATTCTAGGCATCTTTAGGCAGAAAAATTCCAAGAACTCACAGTATTCTCCAGCTATAAGATTTTTCTCTCTCTAAATATGCATAAGATGACAATCTTATGGAAAAAGGTTGGCAGATATTTGGATCTGAAGGGTCTTGGATAAGACAGAAATGAGTAGTGAACAGCTGAGGGAAAGGTGTTAGCTTTTGTTTCAGGATTTTCGGAAATGATTTAATTAACGAAAAGGTTTGTTTTGAAAGATACACCTAACTCTAACTGGTAAAATATGAGACAAGTTCATAACTAACAGTACAATTATATGTATGTCTGCTTTATAAAAGAAGGGCTATTAAGTTAAATGTGACTTAGTCCCAGGCAACTGTGTCTAGCATTGCAATTTAAATTTTTAGTTTTTTAGTTTTCAACAGATACAAACATTAGAAAACATTTTCTTCTATGTTTAGACCCTTAACTGAGTCTTCAATCTGCTTAAATGTGTTGTATATCTACTAAAAAGCCATTGGGGGGTATTCAACAATTTAAAATGTTAATACCCTATGACCATAAAGGCAAGAACAGTAAAGATGACACATTTTAAAAAGGATAAATTGAAAAAAAAAGTGTCATTATACCCTTTCTAAAGGCCAAGAAAGTGAGAGAAAATCTTAATTGTTGATGGAATGCATTTTGCAGTTTAGGGTAACCTAAAAATTTGTCACATGTGCCTGACAATTGGGTCTTTACAAATAATGGTTCCTTCAAAAGGGTCTCCAGCAGATCCTAATACTGTAGGTCCATAGCAGGTAGGCCTATCTGGTCCCTTCAATGGCCTCATCCTAAGCCACAACTCAAAGTGGTGTTTTCTCCTTTAGAACTGTCGTCTGAAAATAAGTGGCGACCAATTCTAGGCTTTCAGAACAGCTTCAAATGATACTTTATGAAGCTGGCTTTTTTCAACAAACCATAGTTAACTACAGTTTAAAGTCCAGATGTAACACTATTGTTATATGCTGTCAAGTCATCTTTGATTTATGGTGACGCTATGAATGAATGCCCTTCAAAATGTCTTGTACTTGGCAGCCCTGCTCAGCTGTTATAAACTCAAGGCTTTGGCTTCCTTTATGTAAATCGATCCATCTCCTCTTTGATCTTCCTCTTATTGAATTGAATTGAATTGAATTGAATTGAATTGAAAGTGAAAATATTCACTCCTATGACAGAGGAGATGGTAACTGGGGGAGGCTAAGTTCATCTTGATAAACCGCAGTTTATTGTGATGTCTTGACACAACCAGAGACTTACCATGAAATGACTGCAGATGTGGTTGACATGGCCAGTAACTGGGGAGATTTCTCAAGGTTTTAATCTTTCTGAGAGGAATGTGTCCACTTTGCTGAAAAATTGTGCTAGAAGCTTCAGGAAGAGCCATTTCTGACAGAAAGGTTGAATACACATTTAATGCATCTTTTTAAAGCTTTGACATGTTGGAATCAGATTTGTTTAAGTCTCAGTTCTTGTTATACATATTTTACAAGCAGCATTCATTACAAGCCATATTGAGACATAATGATGCACGCAAGAGAACTGTGCCTTCTGACTCTAGTGTGGAAATAGATGTGCCAGAAGATGGTGCTATTTTAAAGATAAGCACAAAAATATTTTCTACATTTTGGTGAGCTTCTTCTAAAAATTGCTTGCACATCTCTAGTAACTTTGGGGTTATGAAAGTAATTGCAACATATGTTCTTGAATAAACTGCATTTTTCTGCTTACTATTAAATATACCTAAAAATAGGTCTTTGGATTTTTCTCTGAATGTGGCCATTCTCTTCTAGAATTTTTTATTCACTAAAACCGCATGTGTCACACATGTGTACATTCTTGTATCATCTAATAGTATTTGATTGACATAACTGAAATTAGGAATTTGGGTTACATCTGTGGTGTGTCAAGTAACTCAGTGGCCTGAAAGACCATACTTTCTTCTCTCAGGCCATTGGGGTTTTTTTTTTTTTTTTTTCCTTCCACAGAATGATTAGTTTGGATACCATAGGGGCAGGTAAAGTATGCTTCTCCCAAAATGTATCTAGCTGGCCAATTTTCCAGGTATTTAATCTGAATGTTAAATTGTATTTAAAGGATAATGCACAGAAATATAGTACTGAAAAAACCCCTTTCCTCAGGCAGCTATCTCCTGCTTGTCATAATATTATCACTCTAAAAAGATGAATTAAGATGAAAGATGATTTTTTTTTAGTTCTGTGGGAACATTTCTTCTTCCAGAACTATTGTATGTTTATACAGGGCTAATTTAAGGGCCAGAGCACAGGTATGATGCCTAGCTATGGAAAACCTTTGCTCTGCTCAGTCACCATAAGGAGTTTTGCCGGCCATGAGAGGTCTGTGTGCATCTTCTGGACCCTCCCAAAATCACAGGCCACCACTGCTCCTACAATATGTCATATGGGTTGGTTTGTGCTCTCGCTTGTCCTAAGCACAGAAAAGAAATGTGTGTGTGTATTTGGGGGAGAGGGATGGAAAGTCAGCTCTGGAGTTAATTTAGTAGTGAGTGAGATGTGAGAGATACATTGGTGTTGTACTGTGGCCAGACACAAGGAGATTTCCTATTTGTTCAGGAAGTCAGTGCCATTCCATCTACCAGGTTGCACATGGTAGTTTTCATACCCTCTTTGCCAGTATATAAAGCTATTTCCATCCAAGGTATGTTGGAACTGATGTAATTCTGCTTATATCCATGGGGCAGCTTATTTAATTTTCAGTCTGAAACAACTGCCTATCTGGTTTAGAGACTTCTGGAAGGGTAGGCATGTTAAACTGCAGCAGCAAAAACAGCCGAGACATGGCACCCTAAGGAGAAATATATTTATTCTGACTTAAGCTTAGGGGAAAAGTAGGGAACTCATGAAAGACTGTGGTCTCAGGGCCTATCATGACCACAGACACACTCACTCACTCACTTTCCGTCACTCATATTCTGTTCATTCATGGTTCTGGAATAAGAGACTTTGGGACCCAGGCAGTGCTTTTGAGAGGCTATGATTTCCTCATCCCTTTCTCCATGTGTACTATCTTAGTATTCACATGTCTCAGTTCATCCTTGCTGTGGCATGGGTTGGTGTCTGTTGGAGATTCAGACTGTTCTGCCTACAGTGACTCTGTAGCTCTGCTTCTGCTGACTTTCTCCACCCCCTCCCTCATTAGCTTGGCCACCAGTCTCCACTGATTGATCAGGATGTGTTGTTGATATGTTTGGGTGGTATTAGCTAGGAACTCTAGTTGACAACCAGCTGAGTTCAATTTTCTCTTCTGGATTGTCCTGTAGTAAATTATTTTTGGGTATTAACCTGGCCTTGCTGATCTGTTTATTCACTTTGGTGAGTATTGTAATCTGGAAAATTCCTGATTTAGGTCCTTAAACTGTAAGCCCCCCTCAGATGAGTCAGAGCAGATATGATTGCGTCTTAGGGCTTGATTATAGATAGCCACTTTGTGATGTGTTCTGGATAGAAGTTGGAAGCATCTAGGTATTTGCAGTGGTCTGTAGGTTTCTAGTTTAGGGTGTTGAATATATTATCATTAAGTAATGTACTGTTACATCCAGAAAGTGGACCTGTGTGGACTAGGCTAAGGTTGATAGGGTGAATATTGTTGAAGTCCTGCTGAATTCTAGATAAAGGTGATAGAGAAAAAATCTCAAGTAGAGAAGAAACTTTTGGGGACAGACCTAGGAAAGTCAGCCATGAAGATGTTTACTTTCTGTTGGCCTCTGTGAGCACCCATGGAAGGGTCTAAAGGAACATTCTATGAAGGTATTATCGCCAAAACTCAAGTAATAGTGAGTGAGTGCGTATCATGGTGTCTAGAAGTGCTGGATGTTTTTAGTAGTTTGTGGTCAATCTTCATAAAGGATTTTGTGCCACAAAAGCTACCATGGCATGTTGCGGCTCTTTACACCAGTTTCTGTGTTGCTGGCAGATGATGGCACGTGTATGAACTGTTGATGTTGTGAGTGACATTACTAGGGACTCTAATAATGCTGCCAGAGTAGATAGTGGAGCGTAGTTAACATCTGGGTCAGCCCCAGGTTCTGGTCCCAGTCATTGTGTCTGTTACATAATCTGGTGCTGCTGGTGAGTTGCTTAGGCTGCTGTCTGTAAGCAAGTACAGCATCGACATCATCCTGGGCCTGTGAGGGAGAAGTGTCATCATCCAGGATAGGGTTAGAGTTGAAGTCTTAAGAAGTTGCTCACAAGCAGTAATATATTTTCATGTTGGAAACCACTTTACTGCTTGTGTGTATTGAAGTGGACTAATCTGTAGAGATCCTTTTTAAAGTAGTGTATCCCTTTAGCAAATAGGTTTCTCAAGTGCTTATGAAACCCTGGCCAAGGGGGAACATAATTTCATCCACTAATGGGTGCTATCAATTGTGTCATTAATCTTAGGTATGCATACAACAAGGAATTACTTTAATTCTGCATACTAGAATTGATGTATGTAACTCCATCTGTGCATCTCATGGTGCTCTCTGTTTGGGAATAGAGGTGGTTTAATATTGCACATGGGGAGTTGAGTAGTTTGTCCTGACTACAGTTTAGTTAGACATTGGTCCAAGTTTAAGGAGGCTGAAAGCAAGTGACCTCTGAGGCCAAGGAAATACCATGAAGCATCCCTATGCAATTACTCTAACAATCGCTGTTGGGATGAAGCAATCTAGGGATAGATTATGTATTTGTTTTATTTTCAGAATTTATAAACCTCCCTTCATCCACTTGGATGCCCCTCCCACCAGGGCTTATACACTGGGACATTATACACTACCTTAAAAAACAAATCCAGTATAAAATATATACTGTTCTACAAATGACAAATGTGCTCTCTTTTCTTCAACACCTGTAACTGAGCCTTCATCATGCCGGCAGAGGACTGTCCCATTTGTCCTTCCAGAAATTAAGTAAGCTGGGCTGAGCAATATTAGGTTCTTTGTGCACATTATCATACACAGTATCTTCCACATACAGTTTCTTCATGTAGTGCGAAAAATCCTGCATGATTAGTCCTCCAAATGGACCTGTCACAAAATCACATGTTTACTTTTCAGTCAGGATCTCAGTTGTTTCTATTAAATCAGTCAATATCCCCAATTTCTCCTGTGTGAGAAAATTGCTATATTCTGTGTATGCTCCATTTAAATTATTCTGACACCTGTGTGGACTGACTTCCATCTATTAGCATAAAGGAGTTGAAAATTGCTGCTTTAGTGGTTGATTTAGTGCCAAAAGCTAGATGAGGTTTCCGCAAGCAAGGAAACTCCAGGTTTTCATTCATTTTGGAATCCTCAGCATCCTGAGAAATCTTTGCCACCAAATAATTATAGTTTTCTATGTGGTCTGCAATATTTCCCAAGACTTAAGCCCTTCCAATTTAAAATATTCTGAATTTTTATGTTGCTTCTGAAAAGAATTTTTCTTTTAAAACCTTTTACAGAAGTACTTAACCTCAAAATTATGGTGCTTTTCTGAAGAAGAAATGAAAAAAGTAACCTACAAGAATTTCTATTTCTACTTCGCAATTTTTAAAGCAAGACTCAAACATTCTAGCATGTGATTGTTTTTTCATGCAGCAGCATCTGTTGAAGAGCCCTTTGACTCTCCCAGCAGTATCCATCTTCTTACTTTTTGATTGCAGTTATAAATCTATGCCAGGTGTGTGTGCCAGGTTTGTGGCTTACAGTACATCACTTGATGACCCCACTGCTCTAGTAGGCTTTCCTGTATCCCTTTTTACCCATTGGCTTTGCCAAATCTTTCAAGTAGGCATGGGAATTCTTCAGCATGAGTGGATGTTCTCAGAAGGGAACAGCTCTTAAGCCTAGCTTGTAATTGATCAAAAATAAGAGCTTTCCCTGCTTTGCCCAGGCAAAGATGCTAAGGGATTCCATCCTGCTTGCTTTTCACTAGATGGGTAAAGGTTTATCTGGTTTGCTTTCCCATACAGGAAGTTAGCCCACATTGGAGGGTACACTACCCCTTCAGTGAGGCATGCCAGGTAGTTATTAAGGCATTCCTTCATAGTAGTGGCACATGCTAAGTAGGAAGAAAGGTAATTTGAGGGAAAAACTCATCTACTGGGATAGGGTGAGGTGTCAGTGCTGTCACTCAACATATCTGTTTAGTTTGGAAAAAGCAGGCTTTGTAATGCAGCCTTTTTACAGAGATTATTGAACAGAGTGAGAAACTGAGAGTTCTAAGCTGTGAAGTTGGATTTTAGTCTGGAACTCAAAGGATTTTGCTTTTGTCCCTATTCTGAATAAAGCCCCATACAATTGAGCAAAGTACTGTAGGGTGAAGGTCTGGGTTTTGTTTGGCTCTGTGCTATCCTTGCGGGTATTGAATGAGATTACTTCACATGTTGTGGCTGTAGATACACAACCAGAAACATTGGAAAATGTTCAATCTAAACTAACAGACTAGTAATTCAATAAGTAACATATTGAGGGTATTTAAAGTCTGCTGATAGCAGTTTTGTTGTCCCTTTTATTTCTCTAATTAAAATATTTTTGGTTGCCTTTCATGTTTTAAAGATTAATTCATGGCATTGGCTCTTGTTTCTACTCCTTTGAGGCATTTCTCAGTGTTAGCGAAAGTTCCAGTGTGAATGACGAAAGTAAGTATCTATGCCCTTTTTGTCCTACAAAAAAAAGGACATTCACAATTTGGAGGTTTGTGAATATCTGGATTGGATTGCACCCTAAATCACCCAATTTTCCATAACCTTTTGTACTAGGCAAATTTATGGAAGCAGTTCAAAATCTTGGTAAAAGTGTCTATGGTATTGTGCAGTTCTGTGGTATGGGGGGAAATGTTAGAAATTAAACTTTAGACATGATAGACTTCTGGGTGGTGATGGGAGAGTTAACCTTTGTGAATAACCGCATGCATTTTAAGGCTTATTTTTTAATAGCTGAAATCAAGTGAAAAATAAATTTGGTCAATATAGTGAAAAATATTTGACAAACATGAGTTGGATGCAGGTCAACAATGTTTTATATTGTATTTGTTTTTCTTATCTTTAACAGTTGTGTTTTAGTTTATGACCTGCACTTAGAAGATTTCTTTCTTTTTCAGGTAATCCAGGAATCGTTGGCTACTATCAAACATTCATTCAAACTTTGTACTTTGGTCTGAATCAGAAGTATCCAGTTTGGGTTGTAAGTCATGCTGGACATTGTAAACTCCCCAGTGGCATGGAAATGGCAGAAGGTACTATGAACTAACTTTTTAACATGCTGGCATTTTGCATTATTAGTGTATTTTCTTCTGGAAACCAGTTAGCATAAATAAATTCTTAGCGTCGTTAGAAGCTGAAAGGAGCACAAATAGCTCTTCTAAGCATTAACATATCTTTATGGAACTGGCCAACCAAAGGCAACTCTGTTTATAACGAATATGAAGCTTAAACATAAAAGATGGGACAAAGTGTTGACTAGGTAGTGACAGTTCTTAGCTTCAAGGGAAAGTGATTGCATTATGTCGCCTGCTGTTCCGTGCCTTGATGGGTGTAAGCACTTAGCTACTCATATTGCAGCAAATGCACACAAAAAGGGGAAGACATCTGAAAACTACCAACTCTTCTGATCCTATACCCAATATTTAGATTTGGATTGCCCCTTTTAACCTCCCATGTAGTCTGGATGGTCTACTTGAAAATGACAGGTTAGTCCATAATTAAATAGCTTTCATCTGTGATTTAATTGTGGATGAAAGGGCCAACCTGGCTTCTGTCACCAAGATACATTCTACCCACCTTAACCAGTATTTGTCCCAGCTTTGTCCACCTGGCGGTGCAGGGAGCAGCAGATTGCTCATTGATAGAGTTTTGGTTTTGGTTTTGGTTTTTTGCTAGAGACCAGTCCAGTGAGGTGCCAGATTTGAGTTATTTTCCTTCACTGTCTCAAGAGTTTGTCATTGGCCCAACTCACCAGGACATACTCACAGCATGATGTTATAGGTTTGGAATTAAGCAGGTGCTCCATGTCCCTGTTTTCATCATCAGACTGCTTCCCGATGAAGTTTGGATCTACAGTAGCTGTTCTAATATACATGAGTGATGGACTGATGAGCACATTCTGTTCCAGATGTGAAAACCAAGGGATTCTTGAATGCTCTTGGTATTTCCAGTTAACATGGCTGGAACTTCTAGTGACACTCTGGTCTCACAATGGCTGTGGTCGCAAACATGGTGCTCATGGACTTCAGTGTGCCACTGGACATCTTCCATGGCACTCTCAGGCTCCCTACCACCTTGCTGTTTAAAAAAATATTATTGATATTTTAATTGGAAGGCTGGTGTGGTCGAAGCATCACACTGCCCTGGAAATCTACATGGTCCTCATAGATATTCTTAGAAAATAAAAGGTGCAGAATGCAACAGCCAGGATTGTAACTACTACAGCCAGGAGGAGTCGTATTACACAGATTCTGCACCAGCTGCATGTTCATTCCCAAGTCCAATTCAAGGTGCTGGTGCCTAATGAACAGCTTGATACCCTAATGTCTGCAGGAGATTTCTCTCCCTGTACCAGCCTGCTTGTGTTTAAAGATAATCAAGGGAGGCTGTTATATTACAGGACAAGGGAGAGAGTCTTCTCTCTTGTGCCACCCTGACTGTGGATAACTGCCCCAGGATGGTGTGGCTGGGGCTGGCATTGCACTCTTTTCAGTGTGCGGTCTAGTTGTTTTAATCTGGTTTATGTTTGTTGATATGGCTGTCAATTTCCTATCTTTTATTGTTATAATTGATAGTTTTATGGGGTGGGCTTCCACATCACAATATACCAGAATACTAGAGAATTTTATCTATTTATTTCATTTTTCTTTCATGCAGCCCCATAACCACAGGGTTCTCTAGGCAGCTTACAAAATGCTAAATCAGCATATAAATGTACAATCAGTGAAATAGATGAAAGCAATAGAATTAGTAAAATGTTATACGAAGTGATAAAAGATAATACAGAATTATACCCAAGACACAGACCAAATATAACCACATAATTAAAAGCAAAACCAATCAAACAAATCAACAACAAAATACAAATTAAATTAATCAAATGCCTGTCAAAACAGAAAAGTTTTTACCTGGTGCCTGAAAGAAAACAGGGTTGGTGCCAGCCATATACCCCTGGGGAGTGAGTTCCAAAGTCTGGGTGCCACTACAGAGAATGTCCCCCTCCTAGACTTTTCCCCCTTAAGCTCACTGGGGAGGACTTCAGAAAAAGATCTAAGTGGGCAGCTAGGCATGTAGGAGAGGGGCATATTCGCTTCTTGTGAATGAGCTAGCCTGCTGATGCGTGAGCCTGCTTGCTTCTACTGCAAACAGGAGTAGCTAAATGAGCCACAGACCTTCCATCTCTGGTTTGTTAAGCAGGCATGCTGACTGGGAACTCTGGTCTGGAGAGTTGTCACATCACAATTAATAAAGCAGTCATAGTAGATCCATGGTTTATTTAGCCAGTCCTATTTGCCAGAGGAGCCAAGTGAACGACAAGTTAACAGTGTTCTTGATCATGCTGGCTCATTCACAGCAAGCCCAAATTCTTTAGGGTTGTCCCACAGAAATGTGGGCATTGTATGTCTTTCATATTGTTTTTGGATTTTTCATATTATGTTTTATATATTGCCCTGGTGTAAAATGAAGGGCAGTATGAATCCATTAAAAACTATGCGGGAAGGAAGTATACCAACTGGGGAAATTGCTTTAGGGATGCACACACTTATGCCTCAGAGAATATGCAGAAATATGGAAAGTGAAAGCAAGAGGGCATAAGAATTCACCAATTACATCTGTGATTGCTTGTAAAAGAATTCTGTTCCTTCCCAGATCCTAGTGTTTGCATTTTTAGCTAAGACTAAGGTTTTTCAGAAGTGATATAACTTTAACGATGCAAACTCATTTTTTATGGTTGTTTGCAGATTTTCCTAGCTATGGGCTTAATCGGCTTTCCTTTGGCACTGAACCACAATATAGTAGAGTGCTCTTGGCTGAAATAAAATAGAAAGTCTAATCCAAACCCAGGGCAGGGCCCTCTACTTCTTAGTTCTACCACATGTTAGCTTGCATAATCTAAGCAGCAGTATACAGAACAGCAACAAACCAATGCACCATGTAAAAATGTCGTACAGAACAAAGAACTCCAAATTGCTGGCACGAAGTGTACACTTGAATGGAACACCCAACTCCCCTCCACCCTTGGCTTCTTGTGTGTGAAATGTTTATAGGTACAAATGTTATGATCATCAGCTACAACAAATAGATAAAACATGAAGTAGAGTTTCTCCAGCTGAATAATTTCAAGTTGAGTAGGACACTGTGCAGAAAACCCGTGTGCTAGGAAAAGCATTCTGAAACTGTCTCCATGGCACCATAATATCTTACCTTTTAAATTAATCTGGGAAACAGTCAAACATGAGACTGGCTCGTAGACAAACATGATCTGAAAAGTTATGCCATAAGGTGTGACTGACTTTGTCACATTTGAATTTATACCTTGATCTCAGAAGGTGGAAGGGGGCAAATTCATCAAATCATTTCCAAGGGCAATTTTAGTTCAACTGTTGTGCTTCCCAAACTGACTGTGTACATATGTATGTGCATAACTACCTCTTTCTGAAGTTCCACTTCATTCATCTGAAATTAAGGAAGCAGCCGCAATTCACCATTTAGGTGGCAATCCTGTACCCTCAGAGGTCCCCATGGGCTCTAGTGTAACCATAGAGTTCACCCTTGGTGCTGCCCTACACCTTGCCCCTCCAGTCCCATCTTTATTTCCAAGCATGGCTCTGGGAGTACTGCGTGAGTTGCTGAACTAGTCTTAATTTTTTTTTAAAGGTAAGTGGCAGCAGTTCCATGCATCACTTTGCTCAAGCATCCAGCTAAAAGAAAAAAAGATAATCTGGAAAGGGAATAGGGAGTGGTCTGAGAGCCTAGGAGAGTTAGCTGGAAATGACAAGAAGCATTTGGCCTGTGTACTGTGTGTATGTTTCATGTTCTGCTTTTGTGGGGTCAGGATGAACTTGTTTCATTTGTTCATTGCAGTTTTGTGTGTGTTTCACATGTGTTTGCTCAGATTTAGTGTGTGTAGATATTTATGTGTGTGTGTACATTCTTGCCTGTGGGTTCAGAACTCATTTCTGCTGTATTCTTAGGTTCTTGGGCAAGTTACATTTTTTTTAGCCTCACCAAATTCTTTCTCATGAAATAGGTGTTTTGTGACTGGCCCAGGCACTATGATAGCCATTTTGTGAATGGCCCTGGCACTGTCAAAATACAAAATATGGCCAGAAAGAAACCAGTGCTATGCCCACTTATCTAGGAGTAAATCTCACTGAAATGGGAATTGTGCCCATCTGTTAATGTGTGGGATTTAATTGTTAGTCTCTAATGTTCAACTGCACTTTGTCCTCTTTCTTCCTTGACAATGATATGAATGTTCAGACAACCTGTGAACAATGAATTGTGTCCCACAATAGAACCTAGTACTCCTGACTCTCAGCTCTGTACAGTACAATAGCTTTACCTCAGTATAGGTCACCGCTGTAAAAGTTGCTTAACACACTGAGGTCTACTCTTAACAAATAGCAAATAATTATGTTGCATTAAAAATAACCAAAAATGCTAATACTGAACATGAATTTGTAGTGGAGGTTGAAGATTGCATTGGCACTCCTGATAAAGGTTTTATCCTACATTTACTACTGAAACTCTTGTACAAGACGCCAGTTCTGTGTGGTGGCATTCAAACTGTGGAATAGTCTCTGGCTACAGGAATGGCTGGTGCTGACACTGCAATATTTCTGGCATCAGGTCAATTCTTATTTGCTATGCAATTTTAATTGAGGTCTGCATGTCCTTCGGTTGTATTGTGAATGCTTTTTTTAACTATGCAAGCTTTTCTTGTGCTGCTAATGTTGTCACTATTGTTTTAATATGGCTAATTAGATCTGGGTTTTTGTACAATACCTGGCATGTGCAAGAATAGTTTTTTTAAATTGCAAATAGGAAATTATAGGAAATTCTAATTTTGAAATTGACATATTAATATTTCCTTTTCTTTTTTTTTATTTTGTCCCTGAACCTTTAAGCACTTTGTGACACCTCCCACCTCCTGTGGTTTTAAAGCTGAAAGTGAAATCCAAAAGTGTGTAGTATTTTTATCAAATTGCTGTTAATTATTGTGGTCAAATGTCAGACTCTAAGGCAAAATTAATGCTTTGGCACTGGGAAGGAAAAACATCCCCTAGGCTTCAAACTGTTAGCAGAACCCAAGAATTAAGCTTTGCTGCTAAGCTCATGATCACATACAGTTTAGAAAAGTATAGCATGGGTCGATAGCTCAAAATCAGAATTTTCTAGCTAGATCTTTTTGCTGATTTTAGTTTATTTGCCCAAAAGCTTGTTTGAGCTAAACATGTCTTGATAAGGAAATGATTTGTTATCTACTTTACCTTTGTGGTAGGATCAGTAAATTTAGACAAATGAATGATTCATTTCTCTCAGAGGAAAAAAAACTTATAGAAATTTCTGGTATCAATCGTTCTTGTGTTTTCAGTCTTTGCTTGATACTTATCTTTTAAATAGGACTGGGAATAAAGAATGGATACAAAAACATTTTCTGTAAGCTTTCTTGCTCTGCCCACTAATTCATTAACTGCAAAGGGGAAAGAATTGTCAGTGGCACTGTAGCAAAAATGGACAAAATCATTGCAGTTCACTTCTGCCTATTTTGCCAAGGTACGAGGCAGTTGAAACAGATCGAACCCTTTATCAACCCCTTTCCACCAAGGTGCACCAAAGCGCTCAGTAAAAATCCCATGTTTAAACAATTTCCTGTTACTTTTTGTGTTAACTAATTTCCCACTTGTAACATCTAGCTATATTCTCTACCTCTGTTTCTTTAAGATGGAACAACTTATTTGTAGTAATTAAAAATTGAAACAAAACTCACCAAAAATATCTACCATATTTTTCCATGTATAAGACGCTACTTTTTCTTTAAAACTTTTAGCTAAAAATGGAGGTGCGTCTTATACACAGGGGGCGCACGTGGGGGGGGGGCAAGCGGTGTGCACAGGTGGTGGCCACTTGCTCGTTGGAGATCAATAGAAAAAGTAGGGGGCGTCCTATACATGGGGGCATCTTATAGATGGAAAAATACGGTACTTTTGCAGCATGAGTCTTTGGATTCGAAGTTCTAGATTACTCTGTCCAAGCTATTCAAAAGTATAAAATATTCATTTTCTGCTGGTAGGTTCAGACACACTACTGGCTTATAACCTAACTTTGGTGGATCACAATAGCTGCACTGCCACTCTGCAGATGTATGGTAAAAAAAGTTAAGTGGATTTCTAAATATATGTATTTGGACTAAACATCAGTTCAAGATCTGAAAACCTTTATCAGAGCTTTATTTTATCTCCTATTCTGTTTTTCATCTAAATGAAGTGGCTGAGAAGTTCATCTAGAGTTTTGAGGTTGGGTCTCATCACAACACAAAACTCTCTCTTCAAATGATGTGGGAGTTCTAACCCATGCCTGTACTCAGTGGTATAATGGATGTAGGTTATGAAGCTGAGTTGAATTCAGACAAGACAGGCTACCTTGTAGCCAATGTAGGATTGGAGGTACCTGTTTTGGATGGGGAGGCACTCCCTCTGAAGGATCAGGTCTATCGCTTGCAGATTCCTTCTGGGGCCAGCATTAGATGGTTGTTGAATCCAGGAGTACTTTGCCCAGCTATTACTGGTGTTCCAGTTGTACCCCTCCTTGGGGAAGGCAGAGCTGGCCACAGAGACCTGTACCTTAAGCACTTCCTGTTTAAATCATTGCAACAGACGGCATATGGAGCGGCCCTTGTAGCATATTTGAAAATTACAGCTATTGCAAAATCCAGTGACCAATTTGCTTCTTAGCGCATGGTTCATTTACCATATTATATCAGTGTGTGCCCTTTCTCTGGCAAAATTCAAGCCATAAATGATTTCTGACCTTCACTAAGATCATCTTCATTTGCTCTTCTGCATGGCCCAACCGGCAGGAGAAGTGCACTTAACTGGGAATACAGGGTAGGACCTTCTCTGTGGCTGTTCCCTGCTTGTGAAAATTCCTCCCAAATAAAGTTAGTCTGTGCCTGTCTTTGTGCATCTGTAAGTGGACTGTTCAAACATTTTTGTTCTTTGAGGCTTCATAGGGGTTTTTTATTTTCAAATGTATAAGCTTCAATCGTTTTAAGGGTAATCTGCTTTTAATTCTGCAGCAGCTGGTGATTAAAGTTTTAAATTGTTTTAGGTTTCAGTCCTAAGTTGCCCTGAGGACAATATTTGGGCCAAAAAGTGACTCACAAATTTATAAATAAAAAATAAACATTCCTGTGTACAAAAAATTTCCAGCAAAGGAAATAATCATAGTGATTTTTCATGGGCACCTGAATACAAAAAAAAAACAAAAACCAAAACCCAAAAAACCCAACTTACTGTTAGTATTGCCCCTTCTATATAATATGTTAATTGTAGGATGAGTTTAAAGGAGACCTGCCAAATTTATCCAAGGCTGTTAGTAGTGTATCAGATGCATAAGTGAATGTCTATATAATTGAAATCCAAATGTACTTATTTCATGCTACATCCCACTTTTATACTCCATGACTTGTTCTTTACCTCCCACCTCACATGTCATGGTAACCCAGAAGTTTCAAAATTTTACTATTTATTTGTTTAACTGATTTTAAAAAATTGGCAGACTTTCAGGACAGAAGCCCTTCCAAGGCAGTGTACAACAACTAAATGCATACTAAAACCCAATATGGTAGTTCAAAAACCCCAATAAAAACACAGTAGCAAACATTATTTTAAAAAACCCATAAACTCGTGCAGAATATAAACCTTACAACAGAAACTAGAGCTACAATCTAGTTCAGTAAAACATGATCAGGAGAAAAGCAGCATGAAATAGTACATTTTTCAAGGCCACCTTGAAAACCTGCAATGATGGGGCCTGGTAGACCCCCAGCTCCAAAAGTTTGGGGCCATTGCAGGAAAGGCCCCCTCCGATGTAGTTGAGAGGGCCACCCAACTGCCCTCAAAGGTAGCAGATAAGAAGGGTATCTTGTCCTGATGCAGGCAGGTTGATAGGAGTGAAGACAGCCCTTTAAGTAATTTGGTCACAAGGCAATTAAGGCTTTATGGATTAGAACCAGCACTTTAAATTGGGCTCAGAAAAAACCCAGTAAGCAGTTCAGGTGGTGCAGCATAGATATTATGTGACCTGGCTGCATTTTATACATTAGTGCTCAGGCAGCTACACCACTTGAAGTTTCTGGACCAGCTTCCAAGGGAGCCCAGTGTACTCCAGGATGGACTACTGTAATGTAGTATGGATCACTGAGGCAAGGTCTGTCCTCTTCCTGCAGGGCCACAGCTGGTCTACCAGCTCAAGCTGGTAAAATGCCTTCCTGGATACAGCAGCCACCTGTTAACACATGAGCCAAGAGGATATCTGGTATTTAGGGGTGTGTTTACCACTTGCAAACCTCCATCCAAAGAAATTGGATTCCCCAGCCACAGTACTTGTATCTTCTCTTAATTAAAACACCCTCCAGATACTGGTTCATGAATTCAACAGCTCACCTGCGATATGTAAATGGAAACAAGAGGTAGAATTTAGTATCTTCTGTTATTATGAAAGTGGCAATTGCTTTTAATGTGCTCCTCCTGCCAGCAACAGCAGCTGAAATGTCAGATACTCTCTATCCCTGTCTTGGCTAGTATGATATCCAAGCCAGGAACCCATGTTTGTGACTCCCTCTGCAAGCCAGAGTCATAACCCAGATTTTGTCTGTACCATTGGCAGAAGAAGCAAAGTAGGAGCAATTGAGCTGCATGCACTAGCACTTTGGCTTGCTCACTGTGGGTCTGTTCACATGATCATAGGGGAAGAAAATGAGTCATGGTGGTTTAAACAGCCAGTGATTTTTGGGTGGCTTGTTAACTACAGCAACAAGCTATCCTTGCCAGGTTCATGCAACATACCCAGCTGTGATGGCAAGGAAAATTATGCAAATTCCCCTGAAATTTCCATGTGCAGAGGTAGAAACAAGCCAGTTCTACTTCCATGATCATAGAAACTTGGTCAATAACTTATATTTTTTAAATGGATTACAGTGACATCTGAATATGGACTATATGAAATATTTTCTGTAGTCCAAATGATTAAAATAAAACGCCTCCCCATATTTTCAAGTGTATGTATATAGTACTTTTTTTCTTAAGCTCATACAAAAGCTTTTACAATTTTACTGTAGGTTATCTCCTGGAGATCTGTTTTCGGTGCAGACTTTCCTGTTTACACTATATTAGTAACCCATAGGCAATTGTTTGCTTTCCACAAACCATATGTATCCATAATGTTCCAATCCCTCCAAGCTCTCTTATATTAGGTTCTAGAAACTTGATCAAAAATCCCTGACCACAGAAAAGGCCCCAAGAAAGCTGATAAACAGCCTCTTGTTATTTACTGCAATAGTTGGTGACCCCTCTGTTGAGACCACTTAAAAGAGGTCTTATGAGCAGTTGAAAACCTTTTAGTTGACAACACAACCATATAAGAACATAATCACCAGCAAATGTCTTCAGAAAAATCAGAGGAAATTATGATAGGGTTAACTGTGTCCTGTCAATGAAAGAGCAATCAAACCGCAAAATGCATTCTTGCTGCCATCAGTAGGTACTTAAGGGACTGGAAATCCATGTGTGATATAACATGTAAAATGATCACCTGTTTAGCCTCTTCGACATAGTAATCTGCTGGAAATTCAGTGACAAGAAATTATTTTAACGTTAATCAATTAAATGTGTCCAGCTCCCTTCCTCAACCATCCCTTTAATAACAATAAGCATAATTTGTGTTTAATTGTAAGCTAGCTTTGATTTTAAAAATCTGTTGATGACTTTGCACCTAGTTCCTATACCGAAGGGATATGTGCATTTGATGTGCTAAATTACTGCACATAAAATTCTTGTAAATTGTGTAAATTGCTGCACATAGAATTCTAGTTATAAAACTAGGTATGGATTAGAGCTGTGTTTTTACTTTATATATACAGCTCTAGAGTTCTGTGTCCACACTTCTACACTCATATTAAAGTATTTAAGATGGCAAGAAAGGCAGGAACTTACCAGCATGCTTAAAAACCAACAATCTATACATGCTGAGTAAACATTAGAGAATCTTTAAATGTTGCTTTTTCCTTTGCAGTGCCCAGTATTGACACTTTGACTCATTAAGTTTTCCTAAGGGTTAGTTCTCTTGACTCAGTGTGCAGATGCTACTTATGAACAGCTTCTTTTATAGTCTCATAAACACTGGCTACTGATTTATATCCTGTAGTTTTGTCCATTACAAGTACTGTGTTAAGCTTTTTGTTTGGTTGCTCATTTATAAAATTCACATTCAGTTCACAAATCACAATAATACAGGATATTTTTTTAAAAAGCTGGATTATTGTGAATGTGGCGGTGTGCTGATGTACACTGCCTGATGGTTCCCACTGCAAGCTGGAGAAGTAAACAACCCATGATATGTGAATCAGGAAATTCTGGTTACTCTGAGAGGGGAGAGTTCCCTGGTTTGTATGCCATGGAAAACAATTCAGGTACAGAGCATTTCTGGGTAATTTAGCCTTTCCTACTTAGGGCATGAGCCATGTATGCTTGCCCAATGCCACATTCCCCAAAAACAAAATTAAAAGTAATTCTGGGTTATTGAGATGTGCAAACCAGGCCTGAAACATGGAGAGGCCACTGCTGGCAAACTTGGATCCAAAAAGGAAAGCTTAAATACAAAAGGGGTGGGGCAAAATTGTGATAATCTCTTGGATTTTATTGTAATCAAGGCATAGTGATCCCTGCCCCTAAATTAAAATAAGCAGCCAAGGCTTACCCACAGTGCATTTATTTTTGTAAGATTGTAAGATTTCTTTTAACATAGCTCAACATTTGGAAGGACTCTCCTTAATTTTCTTTGAGAACTTGAGTCACATTTTGTTTGGGTGGTGTGGTGGTGAAGTAATTTACTCTTTTACTATTAAGCTTAGAGAAATGGCTTGGGGAAAGTTTATTTGAACTGCAGGTTAGTACTTCCTATCAGAGGCTTTTAAAAATACATTGCTGCTCATGGCCCTGACTATCTAAACAGAGGCTACTGATCAGGAATGGGTGTCAGTAAGCTCATGTTCACCTAGAGATAAAATAAATGGCCCTTTTATCGAGTTATATAATGAATACATGTGTTAGTTTAAGTTATACCTTCTTCCAAACTCTGTTTTTCTTTATTTTGACTCAGTAAAAACAAGAGAGTACTGATACTCAATTTTAATTGTTCTTTTAAATTAGTAGATCTCATTTACTTCTAAATTAAAGCTTCATCGGCATCTTTAAAGTTAATTGTGCAAAACATTAATATTGATTTCAGTGGCATTCACATTATAAATCTTTGATATAGATTTGAATATGACAAGCTGTTCTTGTTTTGAGGTGGTGACTTGAATAACACTGCTATCCTATGGCCACTGGACAGTCAAGGAGACCACAGAATGTATTTGGAGTCCCAGGTCTGAGCTTGTAAATTTGCTCTGAGATGGGAGCAGAGATTTCAAATACCTTCCACCTTCCACTGTGCCAGCTGCAGTACCAAGAAGAGGAGTAAGGAAAGGGAGGGAGGAGACAGACTTTTCTTGGATGCAAAGTATCCTGATGGTACCTTGCACTCCTTCCCATCTACTCCAAGTCTGAGCATTCTGAAGGTTGGAATCAGGACTTCAAGTAATTTGCTGGGCAAGAGGGGCATACTGCGTATTCCTCCTGTCTTGCATAGGATGCCTGTAAACTTCAGAATTTGGAGGTTTATGGGCAGTCTCATTGTATTGCACCACAAATGAAGTTATGCAGGGCCAGGGGTGTTATAAGCCAATTCCCTCTATGTCCGACTGCACTAGCGCAGTCATGTTGTAAATATGTACCTCCCTTCTATCATAGATCCTTGGTTTAATAAACCTTTCTTTGAACTCTTTAGCAACTGTCTTTCCTGAGCTCTTATTCAGGAATAATTGGAGTGCAGGTCCTATATGCCTGGACATCAGTATTACTTATTCAGGAACTGCCTAAGTTGAGTCCTGCCCGAAGATCTAATGCATAATCATCAATAAAGTCATTGTAAAAAAAGGAAGTAATAGTAGTGCCTGAAGGGGGAAGCACAGATATTTGAATTTGATGTTACTATATACTTTAAACTATAAATTACTTTCACTCTTAGATATAGGTTGTAAAATGTATATGTTGCTGGAAGTTTATAAGCAACATATGCTTTAGTTTATTGGACTAAATTCCTCAAAATCTTTTTGAGTGTATACAGTAATCTGAAATAGTATTTTCTGTTTCAATTCCCAATCTACTATCTGCAGATAGTGCTGACATAAAGTTCTGTCTTAATTTTATAAGAACATAAAATCCAGAAAAAAATTAACTAAAGTAAGCGATACTGCTCTACAACTTTCACTGCAATATGTGCCTAGCCATATAAAATCATGACTTTGCTTTCTAAATGACAGAAAATGTAAATTTGATAGAAATATCAGAAAAAATATATGCTATAGTCACAGAGCTCACAGTGAAAAAAAACTTGTGTGCAAGGAGCAAGAAATAAAATGCTCATTCTTAATTAGCATTCTGTGAGTAGCATTGAAGGAACATAATAGTTGCTACACAGAGTGAATGCTCCCTGCTGATGTAGTTCGAGTTTTTGCAGCTTGTTATGACCTAGCTGAGCAAGCTTACTTGCAAGTGTCATTTTGCTTCAATGTTAAAGTCAGGTATAAAGTATTCCTATAATATAATGCAGTAGCCTTCAAACCAAACTGTTGCTAGGGTCTGCACAAGTATAACACAATTGCTCTTCAGGTTCCGGCCACTTCTTAGGCATGAAAGATGTGAATTAGCTGCAAAGATTGAAGAGTGGTGAACTTGCAGAAAAACACTGCAAGTGAAAGGATGCCAACTAAGATAGAATGTTAAGAGGATCAGAGTGTGAAATGCTAAAATTATGTATGCAAGATATGAGAAGATTTTGCAGATACCAAGTAAATAACAAAACAGCTTAACTGGATTGCAGAGACCTTCAACGTATTGGGCGGGGTAAAAATACCCAAATAAATAAGTTCATTTCAGAAAGCTGTAAACTAATGGAAGGCTTTCTTTGCCATTCTTTCAGTGTAGATTGAATGGCTCTATTAAAACAAAAATCAAAATCCGCTTGTTACTAATATGACAGTGCCTGTTGACTAAAGTGGCAAAGTTTATCACTGTCTTCAGGCTTGCAGAATACAAACTCAGGAGCAGCTCATAAAAGTAGGTCCAACAGGAATGCTACAAATCCTTTCTATTTCCTTTGGCGATGCAAGGCTTTTTATTGATTGGAACTAGGTTTAGCTATTATAGTAAGTGTTTGTCATTTTAATCCGCTCACATTCATAGCCTACCATGCAGATAGCGTTGCTTCACTGAAACTTGTTACACCAATTCACGTTTTATACGTGCCAAGTTTGCAAATACTGCACAAAGTGATCTACTTGCCTGTTTTTGTTTAGGGGTGAAATTGGCAGAGAGCTAACTTTATGTTACCTTGTAATACTTCCAGAAATACTTGGCCTAAAGAAAAATATGTAAGACAAAATTTGAAAATTCAATCCCTCCAACAAACTAGCAAGCTGGATCTGTTACATATGAAGGAAACTACAGGATGGTGCCCATTTACATGGAGACGGGGTGGTTGGTATGGCACGTGTCTGCTCTAGAGGACTGGACAACTGTGGAGCACTCACACTGGCAATCTGTGGCTGCTGTCCTATCAGCCTTGGCTCTCAAATGTCGAGCTAACAGGGCTGTAACTCCCTAGACCAGCCTTCTCCAACCTGCTGCCCTCCAGATGTTTTGGACTTCAACTCCCATAGACCCCAGCCAACATGGCCAATGGTCAAGAATGCTGGAAGTTATAGTCTAAAACATCTGGAAGACACCAGTTTGGGGAATGATGCCCTAGGCTACTTTTCCCTTCTGCTTTCTTTGGTCTTCAGAAATAGAACAGCTAATGATTCTGAACTCATTTCCAGGCCCCATTGAGTTCAGTCAGGTTGCACACATTTCCTTTTTGATAATGTTCCTTTGTTATCCTGATCTGTGGCTTCAACCCCCCCCCCCCCCGTTTCACAGAATGTCTCATTCCTGCTTTCCTTTATAAGCAGAGAGTAGCTATCAGAGGCAGCAGTTTTTATTTGTCTTCTTCAGGAGATCTGTGTTATGCCTTGTCATGAATGTAACCATGAGATAGTTTGCACAAAGGGTTACATTCTTGACAGCTACCTGTCCGGGACTTGAGAGCAAGTAGTCAGGGCCAGAGTCAAAACTCTTTCTCTTTCTCTCCTTCTTACCCAGCTGGCTGCTAGGGAAGGGACAGGATATCTAATTGCAGATTGTGCAATAAGGGAACATGAGATTGTGCTGGATCAGATCAAAGTTCTGTTTCCCCTAGTGGCCAGTCAGGTAGAAAGCACCCAACTAGTATGTGAGAGCAAAGGCCTTCTTCCAAACAAACAGCAGAATCCATAGGTATGGTAGAAGCGAGTAGGAGGCTGAGGTCAACTAGATGTGCAGCTGGTACTGAAACAGGCAGTAGCTCCTCCTTCACCGTAAACTCTAGCAGGGAACATAAGCATGTCTTGAAGTGACAACACTTGACATTTTCTTTCCACATCGCACTGGCTGTAGTCAGCTGGTGACAGGGATCCCTGGAATGTCATGCTTCCAGAACATAGATAAATTGGCAGCTGTCACATGTTTAACATCAGCCCTGGCTTGTCCCCAATAGAAAATGCAAAAGAAAGGTGAAAGGAGGGTTTACTAGAAGCACTAATTAAGGTAATATTTTGTGATAATTTCAAATGTGTGCATCTATCCATGCTGCTTCTCTGGGTTAAGGCCCCCTCGTGAACTTTGTAAGCTGCTATGGTGCTATTTTTGGTGTACACAACGTACTGTGTTTTTTAACAGTGAAATGTCTGCTTTTTACATAGACTGCCACAAACATATGAAAAAATAATGTTTTTACTACAAAATACTTTTGATATTTCAATGCAGAATGAGCTTCCTGTTTATAGAACTGCCCGCTATAAGCAATGATTCACTATGAACATTTTGCAAGATATTCGTCAACAGTGAGGTATCCCACATCAATGTGTATGTAGAGGAACTGGTTGTTTTCACAGTGTGTGTCAGGAACTGCCTCAGCACAGTTGTGTGCCCCATCTTGATGCTTCAGCCTTTGCTGCTCAGTTGGTCACTTCAGAAGTTTAAGGACACTTGGAAGCCTGAACAGTCATAATGAATCATAAGTACTGATCTAAATAATATATTTGCTATCACCACCTGCAGTTCTATTTCACTTTCTTGTTGAATTTCGTCACTGGATGACTGTTCTCAGGAAATGGGTGAACATTTTGTCCCAAACTGCAATGTGTGAAAACACACTTTGGAAGACACTGAAGGCCTTCATTTGCCCTCTGTAACTCTGTATCAATATCTATATCTTTGTTCAGGTTTAATTTTACAGTCAGCGTGATAAAATTCTGCAAATCACCCTTATACATAACAACATACACATTGCCTTAGGCTTGGCATCAAGAGTAGAAATGGCCTGAGAACTCTACCCAGCCTTCAGTGGGATTAAGCTGGAGTGAGGTTTTAGCTATCTGTCTCTGCAGTATTGGTGCCATGGTAAGGAAGCGGCCTGTTACATTTCTTTATATTACTCAGCATTCATGATCTAAAAATGTAGCAGTCCATTGTATTCATACAAGGGCAATGACCCAGCGATCCAAAGTGTTTAAAGGTCAAGTTAGGGTAAGGCATACTAATTCTAAGTCATGCTAATTCATTAAACTCTATTTAGTGTTCAGTGCTGTAAGCGTTCTGTAAATGTGGGTGCCTTTTTGGAAGATCAGCTGCTCCCTGCATGCTTCAGAGTCAGGTATTATTATTATTATTACATTACGTTTCTATAGTGCCCATAGTCAAAGCTCACTGGGCAGTTCGCAACAATCAAGTCACCCACCCAGATTTCAACCAGGCTTGACCCTGCTTAGGTTCCACATTGCACATATGGCCACTTCTTGGCAATATTTTGAAATACTTCATTTTAGAAGCACTGCAACTAATATTGAAGCACTAGGACTTTGAAGCATATTTCTTCAGCTTATCACATGTGTGAAGACCCTTTATCATCTAAAAAATAAATCACCCAACATTCTTAAGGACAGTACTGCTATCTTATCAGTATGTTGTATTTTCACTTAATACCATGTTATAATACAATGGTAGATTTGTTTAAAAAACAGACTTTATATATTAATATTTTCCTCAACTTTGTTTGCTGCTGTTTAAGGCTATATTGCATGCACTCATCAACATAAATTGGTGTTTACCAAAATACTTTGCCAATGGCTTGCGAAGTTTTGTTGCCAACACTCCTGCCCATCCTGGATTTTCTCAAGGAAGTGTTTGGATTAGTACCGCTTTCTCCCTTTCCCCATTGTAAGGCTGAGGTTCTTCATTGACCGCATTCCTCACAGTTTTGGGCCTAGATTTTTGGAAGATTGTTTATGGATAATTTTCAGCCTTTCTCTCCATGATATAGCTATGTTCTCTAAGTGATACCGTCACTCATAATTGGATGCAGATGGCATCCCAAGGAATGGGAGGGAAAGGAAATTTGAACCCCATGGTAAAAGAATATTTATGCCTTTGGTGTCCCAGTTTCAGGAGGCGTGTCACAGTTCACTGAAATGAGCAATGATAGTGGTGTTTCAGTATATATATTTTCCTCCAACTGCTTCTGTTGGACTTGCCATGGATTACATAAAACACGTGCAAACACAAAGCACTCTGCAGTACCAATAAAAAAGGTTAACATGCCAGAGCAGCCTGTGTAAGTGCCTTTATAGTTGACAGGCTTCTTTTTATGTCCCTGCCGTGTGCCTCTGTATCAAAATCACCCCGCCTAACTTCAGGGTCACTGTCATTTGTAGTGATGGTATACAAAGGTTTTGACACACATCAAAGACAGTGATTCTGTTGTGACATGTGGTTCCATCAAATGGATATTGACTGTAAGTACCAAATGAAAAAAAGCACAACTTGGAATTTTTGCAAAAAAAAAAAAAAAATCAATTTTAACAAGTCAGCTGACAGTTGTGCATTGTGTGCACTCATATTGTTCTCATAAGATGCAAGATCTATGCTTTATCTCACTTGTTTGCATATATGCCACTCCCCATGATGCGTGCAGCATGCACAAAGTTAAAAGAAACAAAGCTATATTTTTTTTCTATTTATTATAGCATTCCTAATAATACAGGCTACATGTATATGAACTCTAGAGGTATGCTTCTGTTTTTCGTACAAGGGATGAAACCGTCTTGTGCTTAGCTGTTCACTAGTCCTGTTTAACTTAATTATTGTATTGCACCTATTTATGAATATTAAGTCCATCAGGCTCTTAGGTAGACCATCTTAATCATCCTCTGCTGCTGCAGACACTTTGAGACCCAGCAAGTCTAAACCTCACCCGGTAGTGAACTGTCCAATTGAACTAAGAAAGTTTTTCCACCCCCAAATCATGATCATCCCACCTTACACAGAAAACCAGTATCATGCATGGACATTCTACTAAATTCCCCTGAAATATATGTTAATTGGTCCCTTCTCAATGGCCTCGCCCAGTGTCCATGATTTTCATAATATATTGATGGTTTTAATGATGGTGACTGTGAAAAAGAAAATACTTTTCAAATTTGCATTACAGAAAATAGAGGTTTAAGTGGGCCACTGAGACCACCAGCATTTTTTCAAGCAGTCCACAAAATTTAGTTTGAAATTCAGTGTCTTATTCTCACAGGAATACTTCTCAGGGACAGGATAGGAATAGCTGCACTATGTGGGTGTATCTAGATGGAGATATCACTCCAAGCATAATAAAATACATGCCTTGGGTTAAGGACAGAATATAGCTTTGGATATCCGAGATACACATTTCTCTGCTAAAACAGGGGATGCTTATATTAGTTCAGCTCTGAGAAAGGCACAGGATAATTCCTAAAGGAATTACATAGGATAATAAATATACCAAATTCCTACTGAACCTTGAATTCCAAAGTCAGATTCAGGAGCTAAAGTAAGGAGATAATTTATTTTCTTAATTTTTTTTATCCAGCTGGTTCAAATAAGTCCTCTGGCAAGGTACCTTTGTAATGAGATACCAAATGAACGTTATTCTTGTCAAGTGGAGCTAATAAGAGGAATGACAAAACTATGGCATTTTAACCATGTTTTTGATATTATTATAACTTTTCTATCTGGTAGCTGCACCCAGGCAGGCCCCAAATTGCTGGGCCAGGTCCTTAGTGTATAATAGACTGTTCCTGTACTCGTCTGCATTCTGAGCAGATAGATGAGATAAAGGAAGTGCAATTAACACCATATTAAAAACTGTGGACTGGAGCAAACAGATTTATAGCCTCTCACAATTACTCAGGAAGGCTGTTTCTGAGATAGGAGTTTGTTCACATCGTGTTCTTCCCCCTCCCATGCTTTAACGAGAGAGACATCCTTCATTTCATTTCTTTGTCCTATAATTGCAGTTAGTCTGGACTATGTATTTGTCATATACTCAAATGGTGGGTTACAACCTTTTGAAGGAGATGTAAAACAAAGCAGTAGCACCTTTTGAGAAGAGCATAGCACAAAGAAAATGGATGTATATTCTGGTAGTAACATAGTGATGGGAAGAATATAAAGGCGGGAATAGAAAAATAAAATGTATTGAATTCACTTTGAGTTTTTTTCCACATTAGGTCTAGTCCATGATTGTTCCTGTACTTGCCTGTGTTGAGCTCTTTCTTTCACTATAAAATGTGTTACGGCCTAACAAATGATTTTTACTGAACTTCAGAATTTATTTCTCCCCATCAGCTTAATGGTTAGAAAGCTAAGAATGTGGACTGGTTCACACATCACAATAAGCCAGCCTGAAAACAAGCTATGGGGGACTAGTTATGCACTGATTCACTCCTCCCAACAGAACTCTACACCTTGATGTAGGTTCTCTCCCACCCACCCACCCCATACTCCTCCCACTGATTCCTGGTACATACCCCAAGCAGAGATATCATTAACAGAGTAGAATTCATTTTGTTTTGTTTCTCACCTCCCTGGAATACTTGTGCATATTTAGTGTGTTTGTTTTTTCACCTTTGAGGAGTTTTGCAAAAATGTAACTATTTACAAACTTTTGGATAGATTTGCACAAATTTGCTAAGGCATGGTAACATTTCATGAATCTTCCTGAAGCTGAAAAAATAAAAAACGTAGCACAAATCTCCCAAATGGGGGTGGGAGAATGTTGTACAGTGGTACCTTGGCTCACGAATGCCTTAGTTCATGACCAAATTGGGTCGCAAACAAAAATTTCATTAAAAAATTTTCTTAGGTTGTAAACTCCGCATTGGGTGGCGGCCACGATCTGGCTTTCCTGCAGGAGCGCGCCAGTGATTGCGCCCGTCTTTCCTGCACAGGCGCAACTGCGATCTCGGCCGTCTCCCCACCCCCAGCACAATTGCACCCATCTCTCCCCCACAGTGCACCCACATTCCTGCCCATCTCTCCCCCCCCAGCGCGCCCACGTTCGTGCCTGTCTCTCCCCCCAGCATGTCCACGTTCATGCCGTCTCCCTGAATGCGCCGGGATGACGGGCACGTGCAGGGATGATGCGCTTGAGGAAATAGCCGCGCTCGTGCTTGGGGTGGGGAGGGGGAGATGGCCGTGATCTTTGTTGTTCTTTGTCACTTTGCTTCACATTTTTCTGATTAAAAAAATATAGTTACAGAACGGATTAACCTTATTTATGGGGAAATTTAACTTGGCTCACGACCAATTTGGGTCACGACCACAGTCCTGGAACGGATTAAGTTCATGAGCCAAGGTACCACTGTATTTGCATGAGAAGCTCACTGAAGGATGAAAAACATTTCACTGCTTAGCGGGAGGTGAAGGAGTAAGCTGACTAGTTTCAATTGAAGATGTAATAGAAAGTGGATATCCTTAGTGAGATTGTGAGGAACAACTGGGAGGTTTGCCTCTTGCCTGGCAGCGGTTTCCTGCAAGACATACACAAGCTGCCGTGCCATGTTTATATGTCAGGACAAGCCACTTTGAAAACAAGCCATCAGGGTGGCTTGTACATAGTTAACAAACCATGCTGATGTCGCTGCACCTGATTCAGGCATCACGACAGTCCGTTGTCGGTTCAGGCATCACAACAGCACTGACAGCTCATCATGGATTGTTATACTAGGGTTCTTTCTATTTGGGACAGTGTCAGAACCTTTGAGCCACATTAGGATAGGACTATGGATAGCATTAGCCTGTTGGTTGCTCCTGCCATGGAAAACATTCCCTTATTCAGAGCAGAGGCAGAGGGGGTGCCGAATATCAACTCATTTCCTTTGAAATACTTTCTTCCTCAGCTAAATTAGCGAGCCTAAAATCATCTAGGTGAGTTTTCTGATACGTGAGAGCTGATGAGACGCCATTGTGGCTAAATTTCTCCATGGGGTTTTTTGTTGCCGCAGCAGCCACCATTTTGAATATTTGGGGCGAGGCAAGGCTGCACTGAAGATTCTTGTTGAGGTGGGCTTTTGGGGTAGTTGGCAAGCCACCAGGAACCTATTGGCTGTTTTAGGGTTGTGGGTGGCCTTTCAGCCACCCTAACAATCCACACTCACTGGGTTCACACATAACAAGAAGTTACAGTGTGTCCCTGACATGTACCAAATACTCAAAATGGCAACCACAATGAGAAGTCCCTTGTGGATATTTACTCATGGTGGCTTCTCATTTTGTCAGACTGGGCCAGAGAATTGCAGGAGATAGCAGGCTGGTCGTGATACATCTTTAAGTGTCCATCCCCCTCTTAACCTTCTGTGTTAAAGATCTCCTCCTCCTGATGTCTTCACAAAGGCAGAGCAGCTCTCAAAGCTGCATTCATTGTAGCTGCTAATGTGTTTCCTTCTGTTTGCACAAGCTTGGTATTTAATTTGTCAGGCTTGGTGTAGAAAACAGAGGCAAGTCCAGATTTCAGCTTGGGCATCAGATACAACTGGCTAAACCAGGTCAGTCTAATTCCCCCTATTTGTAAGATGAAAGTTGGCAGCATTGGCCTATCGTATCCACCTAGAATCCCAGTGACTAGGAATAAGGGGGATATAAATAAATATAATATCATACTGGGTTCCTGTATGGAAAGCTAAGATAATAGATATGAAGTGCATTGAGCACATGGGAAAGGGTACTCACTGTGAATCTAAAGCAGTGCTATTAATTTTGATTCTTCCTGTAGAAAGTGCCTATCAGCACTACATTTTTAATCAGTATTAAACACAGAGCTTGCTTGTCAGTGAGAGAGATCAATAAGGTCTACATTTATCAGTTAAGAGGATTGCTCCCATGACATAGTATTTGAGAATCCCTAGTCACAAATGTTCATTTATTTGTGGAGGATACTTTTACAAAAAAAGTAATTACTCCAGTAAACACTAATGAGGAGTTTGTATATATTGAAAGTCAGAAGAACATTTCCCAGGGGTAGGACGGCTATTCTAAGGTCTAAGGGTTAATCTAAAACACAATGCTTTTAGACCTTGCTTCCTGATATCTGTAAGGGTTTAACATTTATTGACCATGCTTTCTCCTTATCCTCAAATCACCACCCCTCACCCTAGCAGAGAGAAATTAACTAGTATTCAATAATGAAAAGGTTAGGTTAAAAAACCCCTTGAGCTTTTAAGGTTATACTGTAATCCCCCCTCACCAACAGGTGTGTGCCTTCCAAAAGTGTATGTGCTAGTGTAAATAACAAATTGGCACTTTCAACAGCAGTGTGCTTAAACTCTCATGACAATTTCATAATGGGACAGTATCATAACATACAAACAGCAACTCCTTGTTTCTGTAAGACCTATACTACTTCATGTGCTAATAGTCCAGTAAAGTTTCAGCATTGGACTTTTTCACAATCCCTTGAAAATTAAAATGGGGAGCCTGTTGACTTCAAGATTTGTCAGAAGAAAAAGAAATAGTTTGGTAGGTGTATGGGGAGGTAAACATTTAAGTGCATGTGGTGTTAAATGGAACAGGCCATACAATTTTTCAGGTAGAACTGGATACACTTGCCCTTGAATCTAATGGTTGTTCATAATAGGTGCTATCTTCTTGATTTTATTTATTCTAAAATATTTCCATGCTGCCTTTAAGCCAGTAGGCTCTCAAGGCAGTGTACAATACAACATTTAAAAACTTGTGTAACCATGATTTTTAAAAAGCAGTAGGACATACATGAGAATGAGGGATCATCTCTTTTTAATAGTCAGTGAAAGAAAACTGAGCAAAACCAAAAAAAAAAAAAAAGTTTTCACTGATTACTGGAAAGTGAACAGTGCCAGAAATAGTCAGATTCCACAAGACTTCCACAAATAGATGCTGCCACAGAAATGGTTCCATGTCTCGTTCCCACCAATATACCCTAATTTAGTGGTGGGTCATAGTGAGGGCATGATAAAATACTGTAAGTGAGCTTATGTGAAGCTAAGTGGTGCTTAAGATACTGCATTATCAATTCACATGCACAGGGCAGAATGTCTTGTAAAATGTTTCTTTTCTTTTTTCCCCAACAAGCAGCCAAACCTTACTGTATCCTTGTGTTTGCATTAAAAGATTGTTTTTTATTGGAGCTAATGGAATTTATACATAGTTGGTTTCTTGAGTGTCTGCTACACTCGACTGGAATGATTGACACCACGAGCCACAAAGAAATTGTGCCAGCCCTTCCTTCAGTTCAGGTGTCTTTTCCTCGTCTAGAGTTACGTAGCTCTACAGCTGCTGCTCTGCCACTCGTGGAGAGACTGTGGGTCAGGTCCCTCATCTAATGTTGTGTGTACAAAACCTTGTTTTGTTGTTTCCTTACAGCATTCATATGGTGTCCTTTAGTTGTATTCATATGACATTTTACAAAATAATATAGTTAAATGCAAGTATAAAAAAGCTAAAAGCTACAAGTTTGAGTAGGCATAAAACAATCTGTATGAATAAAACTGCGTTTTGAAAAAACAGGAAAATTAAGTTTAGTTGCCAGGTTTCATAACACAGAGGAGATCTATATATAGGCAATCCTAAGTTTCCCCTGCTTTTAAAAGGTAGAAACTAGGAGAAGCATGCCTGAATGTGCATCTGATTTGAATATTGCTTCCTATGCGATACACTTGCTTGCCCACACACTGATGAATATTTGAACTGGACTTAAAATGGGGTCTGTTTGGTTCCCTTTCATCCTTTCTTACTTTACTTTGGCAAGTGTTTGTAAGACTTCATGGTAAGGAGACCAGTTGAGAAGCCTGTGGTTAGCAATGATGTGTTCCTGTCGGTATGTTTTATTCTATAGTTGTGAAGTATGAATATCAATATGCTTGCCTTGTATATGTACAGAACCTCTATGCTAAGGCGCAAGCAGTTTATCCTTGATTAGAGACCTTGTTCCTTAAAGTGGATAAAGTGAAGCATGGGACTTCTAAGGTAACGTAAAGTGGCAAGAGGAGGGAACATGGCAGAACTAGGAGAAGGTGATAGAAGCAGCCATCCAGCAGCATATGTGTAACAGAAAATACACTTCTAGGGCAAGACAGTAACCCCATTGCAAGAGAAACGGGAGAGAGGACAAAGTACAAAGCAACGGTAGATTTTGATTGTGCTTTGGGGCTGCTTCACCCATGCACACTATTCAGTTATAAGTTAATTGCCCAATATGGCATTTTTATACCATCCCTTTTTAAGCTGAACACAATGATTTTTAATGAGCATGGCCACACATTCAACCTTAGAGTAATCAAGTATAGTGAAATCTCATGCAGCAAACATGTATGAACCAAACTGTTGCTTTCTGGTACCCTCCTGCTATGCTCCAGCCAGCATGGCTAGGGATTTTAATCCAAAACATCTGGAGGATGCCAGCTTGCCAATCCCTGATCTAGACTTTCCATTTTTTTTCCTAAAGAATTGCCAGTACCCTTATGAAAAATCTCAGTTATACCACTCTTCCAGCAGTAAAAATTTGCTTCCTTCATATAATCTTCCCTTTCCATACTATTATCACCATACACAACAAGCTGTAAAATTCTGTGCATGTTTATTTAGGAAATAAGACCCACTGTTGTCAGATGGCCTTTATGTGTTGGTCAGCCGCCTGTTTACTTCTTTTTACTCATAAGCGTATGAGAAAAGTAATACCAGATCAGACCAAACCCTGTCTAGTTCAGCATTCTGTTTCCACAGTGGCCAACCAGATGCCTGTGGGAAGCCCATAAACGGGGGGAAACCTGAACATCTGGTTCTGTGAATGGACCATATTTCATTCAGATAATGAGAATGCTGGGTCGCCCAGGCAAAAGAAAAACACAGAAGAGTAGATCAGACTCATCTTCAATGAAGCATGAAGATGGAAATATCTCTTTAATAACTGGGTAACTCATGAATCTCAGACCAATGTCATACTCGTGCAAGCTTCTTGTATAATGTAACTTGTGTCCCCTAATTTATTGGTAGTAGGATAAATTAGATGATTAGCTCACACATACATGTGAATAGGCTATGGAATAGATTAAAAAATAGAGCAATGTGGGTAAAAATAGAAATTAGTTTGAAAACAATGTTTTGGCCTTAGGCCTTTGTTACAGAACTTTCTCATTTTCCATTACCTGTTCTAAACATACACACACAGGGACACACACACAGACAAACTCTGTAAGCAAAATGTTGCCTCTCATTTGCTTTTTTCAGTAGGTTGGTTAAGGGAGAACCTGGCAGCTTGCATGCATTTCTGTACATCCCCTTCCCTATTCTTCCTATTATCATTTTCAAAAAGCATAAATCATGCCAGGATGTGACTAAGCATGTCATTACCAGCAATAGTAATTGGCTTCCTCAAGGCTCTTTCTGGAGCAACCTCTGGTTTAATATGTTTAAGTTCTGAGTAAAAGACTGAATGCAAACCTGTAGAACATCGCTTTCTTGAAGAAATTATCATTTTAGACCCTACAGTTGCACTTTATGCTATTTTAAAGCAAAGCATGATAGAGAATAGGTTGTCTGAGGCTATACATAGCAACCTGATTTGAACAGTGTGATAACCCATCATGGGTAACAAGCCACAGTCATCTGAACCCAGACCACTACCTGCAGAATAGCTTATTTCCATCAAACAAGTTCTCTGAGAACCCATGGCCAGTTCTCGGGCATGTTTTACCTCAAGTGGGTGGCTGCATTGTTTGAACCTGGGTAACGAATCCCACTGCCAGTGAAGGGAAGCAGCCGGTGAGGCACAGGTCAAGAATGGCAAAGCAAATATCCTTGCTATGCTTGGCAGTCTCATCTATTCTACTGCCAGTGCTGCTAGTCACTGGTTGGTCAAGCCATTTTTTACATTTTTTTTTCCTAGATGGACTTACGAACTTCTAAAGGTCCAAAATAGGAAGCCTTGTCTGGGTAATATCTTGGGGCAGGGAGGTACCTGCTGTCAAAGTGCAGCAGGTGCCAGCTCTGGACATATATTCGTCATAGAAGGTGTTGGAAGGTGGACCACTGAGGGAAAGCGATGCCACAAGTGATCTTTACTTGTGAGAGGTGGTAGGCAATTCCCCCCTTTTACAGCAAGATCCTCAGGGTTTCAAGTGTCCCCACACATACATTCCTGTGTGTCCAACTTTTCCACCCATTCCCAAGACTCTAGGTGTCTTCAATTAGGGGCAGAGGAACCAGTGGGGTTCCATATGCCATTTTGAGCATTCTGGAGGAGCTGCCACTGCAGAGATCATGGAACGTAATCTAAAAATAAATAAATAAAATGGGAGGAAGCCTGAGTTCTGAGGTTCATGACAGAGTGGCTTTGAACCTGGTCTTAGTTCTCTCCGTTACACCATAGCAGATATATTCTGCTAAAATGGCATGAGATTTTTTCCTCGGATGTCATAGCAAGAATCCCTGGATCAGCTTTTAAACTGATGTCTTCCCTGTTATTGAATGTAATTCCATGTCACTGCCTGGAAGGGACACACTCTAGGTCCTGTGATACCTTAATTCTAATAGCACAAAACTGGCCTCTCATTAGAATGCCTTTCTTTCATACGTTCATCCATGACTGGTGAAAGATACACAGCACTAACCCTACAAAAAGCTAATGTGAATAAAAGGGAATACTTTGAGAGCAAAATGATACAAAATGCTTGTGGATTGTTTTATAGGGAAGGATGTTCCAGATGATGTCTTTGGACTTCGTGGGCAAATACAACATAAGCTGAGCTTCCTCCAAAAAAAATGTGCCAAAAGATGTGAAGCTTGTGCTTATTGGCCATTCCGTTGGTTGCTATATTATCCTTGAAATTATGAAGTACGCACCAGGACTGGAGGTATGTCAAAGCCACCTAAACATGCTGAACTCTTCTCTACCCCCAGCCTGTGTATTTTTCTAGCAATAATTTTAGTTTGTTCAAGGTGGTTGGGAGACCTTTGGGTTTATTTAATGGTTTTGCCATGCCTTTGTTGATATTTGTTGCACCTAAAATCTGATGAATATGTGGGATATAAATCTAAAAACAAATACCACGAGAGTTCCTGCTGGCGCTGAGACTGAGAGCTGATTCACACTTTACTTTTTGAACTCAGGAGCCCAAATGGTAGCGTACAGGTGCCTCTAGAGAAGCACGCATTTGTTTAAATGGCCAGTTTCCCTGCAATAAATGTAAACAAGGGGCGGGGGGCTGGTCCTTTGCTGATTGCTGACTATGTGTTTAGCAGAGGGAAGCCTGGCTATTTAAATGGTTGCCCCATTCAAAAGCAACCATACTTTATTCTGCCATTGAGTACAGCAAACCTTGCATCAGCACTAAGACATGAAGGCTGCCTCCGAGAGGTGTCACTTCTTCATGCTTACCTCATGAACAATCTGTATCCACGGCGACCCAAAAACCCACAAGAGGAAGTACAGTGGGAGTGGGCAAAGGGGTTCCTAATTATTGCAACGGTCGTATGTTTCTCTCAGAAAACAAGAGGTGCCTGGAGAGCATTCCCTCCTAGGAGCACGTGTTTGCTCTTTTTTCTGTCTGAGTCTGAAAACTCCAAGGGCAGCAGATGGAGGATGTCCCTGCTCAGTTTCTGACCTTCAGGTCAGTTCCTAATACAAAAAGTTTAGGTTCTGTTATCACCACTTCCTCACTCTCCTTCGGGCCTCCCAGCCCCACAGCAAGCCTGCCTGCTTGAAGAAAGGAGTTCCTTAATTTTTCTGTTGCATTGGCCAGCAGTTTCCAGTCATACCCAGGATCTCGTGCTGTCTTTTTCTGTAGTCGCTCCCATAGGATGAGCTGAAAGTGCCTCCCCACTCAGCTGACTGTGCTTTTGATGCAGACTGTTCTTCCTGCATGCAGATTGGATCAGTGGATGGGGTAAAACGGGTGGTTACAGTAATATTTAAGTTGCTGCATGCACCCCGCAGCAGATGCTAGTTAGTATACCTAGTCAGGCTAGAGTCCAGCAAGAGAATGATGCTGGCAGAAAGGGGGGAGCACCTTTACTAAAATAATCTGGACACTTGGTTAGCCCCAACCCACTGATCTTCTTATGCAACAGCTACATAAGGATTTCCTCGTATGCACTTGCCAAACAGTGACACTGGGTTGAAAGCAGGATGGAAGAGAGAGTAAATGGAGAAGATAGGACTTGAATTGTTGTCCACTCAAATAAAGATCATGCATTTCATGCTGTTTATACCATAAGCCAAAACAAATGGTGTTAGATTTTCCTTTCTCTTAACTTCACCAGATATCTACTTACCAGTAAGGTTACTAGCTTGCAATGTCAAATAAGCATTTAGTCAGATAAGTATGTGCATACGGAGGGACTCGTGCGTGCGTACGTGTGTGTGTGTGTGTGTGTGTGTGTGAGTTACAGTGTTTCTATCCTTTAAAAACAACAACAACAACACTGGCACTACTAATTCCGAAAAAGCATTCTAGCATTCCCCAGCCTGTCTGCCCGGCACAAGGATTAACTCTTTAGTTGTAGTTGAGCTTTCAAGCTGGACCAACCATCCTTCTCATAGGAATGATACAGTAGTTGTTCCAGCTTGAAAGCTCAGTTACCACAAAAGAGTTAATCATTGCAGGTATGGGATGCTAAATTTCTTTTTATGAATTTGTTGCTTAGTTCCAGTTAATAGCATTTATATTTTATCTTGAAAAATGAAGTAATCCAGAAAATAAGACTTTTCCTTTGGTCAGTTTGTTTTTCTGAAATAGTTACCTGGTTTCAATTATATTTGAATTGTTGAGTTCCCTCCCTCCCTCTCTCCCTCCCTCCCTCCCTCTTTTTTTCTTCACCTGGCCCCATGGATGTTGCTGGCAGAGTAATGATTTGTCAGTGTGTTGAAACTCTAGGTATGTTTAGGACACATTGAGAAAACACTGCGTGCTTGAAGTTAACTTATGACACGCTGCATTTAAGATGTGTTCAACAATAGAAAATATTTGTGTAAGCCAGACTGTTGTGCAACTTCTGTCCCTTTGCCAAAAATAAGTTAACTGTTACGTTTTATGACATATGAAGTGTGATAATAAGAAACTTGTGTTTCCATCTCTTCTCTTATTTTTACTGGAATATTTTGTTCCCAGTAGAGTTCAAGCACATATGTGTATTTTAGTAGCAGGATCATTTGTGTGTTTGTGAGTCCTTTCACTATACCCTTTTATTTTAGAATTCTGATTTTTAGTTTGGTCTTAAATGCTCTGTTTTTAAAAGGGTTTTCAGTATTATGTTTTCTTGTTCTGAAGTGGAACTTACTTGCTGTATTTATTATTTTAGTAGCTCTCTAGGTTTTTCTGCTCCCTGAGCACCCATTGAAAATTTTATTTAAGGGCATTTTTTAAAAAGTTGAAATTCAGAATTATCTTTCAGTGAGCTATATGGAAGAAAACAATTCGTTGAGTCTCAGAGTCTAACGCACACTCTGAGCAAATGTCTCAACTGTATTGTGAGGTGTGATCACACCAGTGTGTCTGCCTCCCTCAACTTACCTGATATCCACCCATGTTGAGTAGTGTACCTGTACACTATGAGGATGTATGAGTGTAGATATCATCCTGCGAAATGCCCGGAAGTGAGATCTCTGTACTACAGTTGTGCACTGTACAGTTTACATATGCTGGCATCTGTATTCATACAAACATAACATTCAATATGTGGGTATCATAAGCACTAACTATAATATCAAAATGTTTTATACAACAGTCAAGTCATAATCGTACTTCTTCAGGAGAATGAGTAAGAAGGAAAGGAAAAAAAGTAGGTGATGTCTCATAAGTTCAATCCTATCTATGTTGAAACAGGAAAAAGGTCCTACAGCACCCAGCATCCATGAAATTTTAAGACTTTTTCTGTTTGCATAGGATTGTACTGTAGGTGTCTAAACTTCCAAGCAGTGTTTCAGTTTAGGATTCATTGAGGCTTTCCATGTCAATGTCAATGGAAGACTTTTTTCCATCTTATAGACATTATCTGATCCGATCTTATAAATATTTACTCAAAAGTAAAATTCATTTTGTCCAACAGCATGCCCTTCCAAATAAATGCATAGCCTCTAATCTATGTTTAATTTGGATTAAAAGCCAGATTAAAATATTAGGAACTATTCAGAATAGTGACAGGAAAGTTGTTACTTAATATCAGATGTAAATATTTAACAAAAACAAAGAACAAAAAATCTTTAGTGTAGAATTGCTGGAAGTCCAAAGGACCAGATAATAAAAGAATGCTGCTGCTAGCTTTATGTGAGGGCTCTTTCCCTTAGATTCCTAAGTAGTGCTGCTATTCAGATAGAAGAAATAAGCAGAAGTTTATTATTACACTGTTGTAAACCTACAAGAGAGCATTTGCTATATGGTGGTATAGAAGTGAAATAATAAGTGGCATGAAGCTTTCCCTATTCTGATATGTGGCCCCATGTAAGTGATATTTATTTGTTTTACATTTTGCATTCATATCCCACCTCTATTTCTCTTGTGAGGCAACTTATATGATCCTTCTCTGTTTCCTCTCCATTGCATCCTTTCAATGACTCTGTGCAGTAGATTAGGCTGCGAGTCGGTGACTGGCCCAAAGTCACCCAATGAGCTTCAGTCTGAGTGGGGACCTGAACTCAGATTTCCCAGAATCCAGCATTCTACCTCTGGCACTATTACAAGTATAATACAATGCAATAATAGCAATACAATGATACAATAATATATTCCAAACAAGGAATTAATCTCATTGTTTGAGCATGTGATGCTCTTGAGACAAGGTGCAATGCTTAAGAGCTGAAATGGATAAATCCCACCTGAAATGAACAGAGAACATTTTCAGTATTTTGAGGTTCTTTTTAACAGGACTGTTCAACCCAACCCAGTACAGTCAAACTTTTCCATGCCATAGCCAGCAGTGCCACAAACCTGTGCTGCAGACTAGCTCCTGAAACACTAGCGTTTATGGGTAGATGCTGGAAGATTAGAGTCAGTTCCAAGTTCTTGAAGTCCTGTGGCACCCGTAATGGACCTACTCCGTGTGCCTGTTTTATCACTGCCATTGCACTGTAACCCCATTCTGGTTTTCACTCTTATCCCCACTTGTCTGCTTAACAGGCAAAGAGCCATGAGCAAGTGCACCATTATCTGGGTGAGGAGTTTCAATGGTGAAGAGGAAGAGTAGCTCCAGGGGGCTTTGTTGCTGGGCCTCTGTTAGGGTGTTGATCCTTGGCTGGTGCCCAGCTCTGCCTGCCTTGGATGAGGACTCTGCTGAAGATGGAGCCTGATGTTTTCTCCTGGATTTACACTAGTTTGTGTAATCTTGATTGTCTCCAGGCAACTCATAAGGAATCTATGTTTTATGTTTCTTTAAAGGGTAGGAAGCTTTGTCTTGATATTCTAGAGGACCTGATTAAAGCAGCTGCACAAGATAAGGGGCTGTATTGAAAGAGGTGCTTGATCTATGTTTTAAAAAAACATATCAGGCACCTATCAGATAGGACATCATATAAATTAGAGATACTTAGGTCTTAATTCACCAAAATTGTTAATAGTGAGTTCAGGTCTCATTAATCATAGTTTGTCATTATTTCCTGTGGGCTGCGAGTGGGCAAGATATTCTTAATTTAAACAAAAGCAAGAGCCTGTCACATTCAGATGGCTGGAGTACTCTTCAATAGAGATAAAGGGATTGGTACCTTAGTCAAATTGTAAGTGTCAGTGTATTGTTTGGCAACATAGGTAATTCTTGTGTAGATCTAGAAAGCAAGAAGAAGTGATCGTTTTGTGAATCTAAGAAAATGCAAGGATTGGATGCATGGTAAATGTATTGTAAAAGATTTTGGATGGTTCTGCATTTAAATAATTAAAATTACATAGCAAAAGGGGGAGAAGTCAGAAATAGCACACAAGTATTAGGGCAGCTGTTAACTAAGGGGAGATGCTTGGAGCTCTCAAATTCATTTCAATAAAATCTTTCTTGTGATTCATCTGGTTTCTTTTCAAACATATTCAGAGTGAGATTTTTAAAAAAACCACTTAAAACACTATTTCTAGGAAGTTACATGGCATTAAAATAGCAAAACATGCAAAAATAGAACATAAAAGCAAAAGTTTCTTATTCCGCTGTAATAGTCCAAGTGAAACATTGCTGAAGAGGAAATGAAGAATTAAAATCCAAATGACTGGTAAAATAAATAGTAGTAAATAAAATTCACTAAGCAATCTATTTAGCAACCACTCGTGTTTAGTCCTATTGACATGAATGGGATTATGCCAGTATTGTTGGTAAATAAATTTCCCTCTCACCAAAATTATCTAGATATTCATCAGTTTGCATTGTCCTCAGCTTTCATTGGCCAGCCATATACCTTGGCTCAGTTCACCAGTGGCAACACAGACCTAAGTGCCTTTAATTTAAACCTGTAGTAATATACCAAAAAAGTTGACTTGTTTAAACTCCTGGTTGGTGTGAACAAATGAGTGTGCTAGTCCAATTGAACCAGGAACTCTGAGAAGCCAGAGTTAGAATGTAGGGATCAGTAAGTATGCGCCATCACTCTTGCTACATTAAAAAACAAATAAATACTTCTTGGCTTATGGTGACATGTAAACTGGGCCAGTAGTTGATTTGATCTCATTCCTTTCTTCCTCTGCTGGATTATCCCCCATTTTAGTTTAGGTTTAAGTTAATGACACTTAGGCCCATGTATGCCAACTTCACTGCTACAAATATATAAGTAATAATAAAGCAAATTAGTGCTTAATCTTATTTTTTACATTTTTATTCCATCTTTCTTCCATGGAGGTCAAAGGAGCATACATGGTAATCCTCCCTTTATTTTATCTTCACAGCAGCCCTGTAAGGTAGTTTATGCTGAGAGATAAAACAGAACCAAAATCATCCAGTGAACCTCATGTATGAGTGATGATTGGGACCTGGCTTTCTTCAGATCTAGTCTCACATGCTATCCACAGTGGCTTTCACGTGATTCAGGCTTTCTCCAGCCTTGGTTAAAGTCCCACTGAATACAGTCAGACTTACTTCTGAGTAGACATGTATGGGATAAGTGCTTGAGGTATTAACAATATGTAACCACCTTTTTCTAAGTCATATGGATTTAAGGTAGCTTTACACTTAAATATGTTTTAATACACTTCCAAGAATCCACTTAAAGTAACATTTAGCTTTCTGACTTGTGGATCTCCTGAAATGAACTCTGGAGCTGATGGGATTGACAGCAATTGAGGTCGCTGTATCAGCAATTCAGATGGTACATTACTAGTGAGTATGCAGATGGAGGGAGTGCTTCTTGCCAAATAATAACGTGATGTCCAAATTGCTTTTGGGGAAGAGCGATTAAGAAGAGATGCTGACTAGTGGAGCTAGAGGAATAATCAAGTGTTCAACTCAGCAAACTCTCTGAGAAGCAAATCACAGGACAACAGAGGCAATTTTCTGTTTTCGACAGGAGTGCATCTAAAAGGTTAACATTTTTCAGTCAGGATGCCATTTGTGGAGCAAGGACTAATAAGGAACAGAAGGGTTCTGCATAGATAAGAAAATGTAAAACATAAAGAAGCCTGGACTATAGAAAACGTCATAAAATGCATTAACAGAAAATATTTGAAGAAGTAAGTCTTTGGGTTGGTTAGTATGACCTGACAACCCCTTGTGTATTAAAGGCTGTGGTGTATGTCAGCTGGCACTTTGGATATTTAGACCTTGACTGGGAGTTGTCATGTCATGCACATCCAGACACTGCAAGTTGTTCAAGGGTTAAACATGGGCCACTGAAGGGTTATGCAAGGATTGTGTAGCTCTTATATAACCACAGCAGCCCGGTTTGCACAGCACAGCCCTCAGCTGGCTGCTAGGCACCATATGCAGCCTGGAGTTAGGACTCCCCATGGGTTAAATCATGGTAAGCTCAGGTGAGTTATACAAACCAGGTCAAGGAGTTGCATAGCAAAACACTTTCAAATTCTGCTCATATCAGTGACAAGTATGGAATTAGGTATGGCCATTGCAAAATTGAATGACTCATCCTTTGGCCATTAGCAATTTGCAGCAGAAAGTGGACACCCGAGAAAAAGATGGCTATCTTATAAATGTATTTATTATACTCTTATTCTGTACAATAACCAGTGTTTTCTGGCAGGTTAGCCACCACCAGAAAAATTGCATAATTAATTGTTATTAGCAAAACTGTAGCAATGTATTTCATCCTTTTTCTTGCATATATAAGGGAATATGGAATTAACAAGTCTGTCCCTGAAATATGATTGCAGCAGTGACTCTTCCCCTAAGGGTTTTCCTAATTTCATGGAAGTTATAGAAGGGGAAAGAAAGGTGGGTGAGAATGAGGTCCAGCAGTAGGCACTGTTTGCTCCAGTTTTCCCATGAAAGTAAAATATATCCCAATTTCCCCTTGTACATTTACATTTGCTTCAGCTGAAAAAGTGACTTAGAGCAAAACCCTATGCCCATGACCCTGATACATGTAAGCCTCTGAACTCAAAGGCTTCCTTCAAAACTATGCCTTGGATGAGGCCCAGCAGTGATGCTCTCCACTGCTGCCATGCCTCATGCCAGGTGCTTTTTCTAGACGGCTGTTTCTGGCCATGTCGATTTAGTAGTGGAGGAAAGCCTCTGGGACACTGATTGAAACTGGTGTGCGTCTGCAGCCCCAGCCTCCTCCCCTCCCTGCCTGGCATAGTCCCTTTGCTCCCTTCAGGGCCCAGTTGCAACCCTGTTCTTTCCACACCAGCCATAGGAAGGATGGGGCAGAGCTACAGCCTTTGGAGTCCCAGTTCCGAGGCCACAGGACCCCAGCACTGGGACTCCAGAAAATCCCGTGACCTCCCGGATGACATTGGAAGACTAGGATTGTGTCCTTAGTCATTTAAAAAGCATTTTTAATATTCTTCAATGCCAGTAACATTTCTAATGCAGCTATCAATTAAAACCAACAACTTTAAAACCACAGTCTTCTTACTAAAGTAGGAAAACAGCTGAGGAGGGCAGACAATGCTCATGGCAGGGTCATTTAAATCCCAGTCCAGTTAGGTAAAACAATATGGCAACATCTAGAAGAATAGAAAGGAGTTTACCTGGTGCAGAAAAAATAAGACCTGGGGCTAGGCAGGCATCTTTGAGAATTATAAAGATGGAGCACAGCTATTTTCATTCATTGTCTACATTACCTGTTTGAGGATAAGCAGAACAGAGAGGATAGCAGGAGGAAAGGAGAGAAAAAAACATGTTGCTGAAGTACAGAGCCCTGTTGGGGTAATGAAGAAAGCAGAGTATGTGACCCCCACCTCTGCCCAAAGCAAGAACTCCCGTAGCACTATTCTGATACTCTAAACTGAGTGTAGTATTTTGAAAGTGCTCCATAATGTTTTTGTGGTTCCATTCCTGTTAACGTCACAGATGCATCTTTTAAGTAGCACAGCGCTTGGGTGAATCGAGCATTTAAAAATATCGCAAACAGAGGTTACAAACCTAGAGTATAACTTTGTTTAATAAAGTATTAGCCTATAACAACAAAAATTATTCTGCGGGCTAGACTGCTCATTTGCCTATTTACTAAAGTATATTTTCACAGGAATATACTTTACATGATAAGATTGCAGAGGGCTGTTAATTAAATAATTTGGATTTTTTAAAAAATCTTTAACATGCTGAATATTTAAAGCTTTGCAAATTCAAATGTTCAATTTCCTCAGTAATTGGAATATAAGAAAAGAGAGGGAGGGAGGGAGGGAGGGGCGGAGAGAGAGAGAGAAGCCCTTGAATGTCTGTCAGAATAGAAAAACTCTAGCAAATGTGGATACCGTTGAACATTTTAATGCATAGCACAGAGGAGCAGAAGGATAAGCAGAGATTAAGTTGAATCAGGCACATAAGGAAGCTGTTTTTCATTCAGAGAATAAACTTTCCAAACTAGCCATTTTAGCCTGGAGGAAGAAAATAAAAGCTTACACTCAAATGAGAGAGGCTTTCCAAAGCACAAGATGCTTTTCCCGATTGGTGCAAGCATGCCATACCCTTTCTCCCTGTCTTCCCCCCACCTTTTAAAATCAGGAATCAGTTTGCCAAGAAAAAGAGAATGACAGGGCTCAATCACCCATTTGCCTTGAACTGAGAATCCTGTGCATGGTAGGACAGTGGAAATGTGTGCAGTTGTGCATTTGTGCATAAATGTGCCATCCAATAGACTTCAGCAGTCCAGCAGCATGTTCTAGTAAACAATGGTGAGGTTAACAAAATCCAGACAAAGAAGAAAACTGGAAGTGCATGAAAAAACACCAAGGCAAGTCATAGGCTACAAGACAAGTCAAATGCCTATGAGAAATGTGTATTCCTAGTGCATCATCTGTACCCTTTCCTGGAAAGATCTGCCCCAGGCACACTGTTTCATACCTCTGAGATTGGCTTGGTGTAACATTTGCTACGTGGAACTGCCATTGAAAAATTATACCCAGCTTTAGATGTGTCTGTCAATGGTAGCAGGACACAGAAAGTATATTACACAAATTATGAGATGATTTCATTAGCATTCCATTTAATGCTAATGAAATTAGCATTAGCCCACTTCAAATTGCATTTAAAGTCCTAACTAGTCTGTTTCAGGATGCCTGAAAAGCTTTTGCCTCCCATTCAAATCTACCTATTCTTTAAGCTCTTAACCTGAAGCTCTGCCCCAGGTTTTGCCACCAATCAGGTGGAGGATTACCTGCGGCAGGGTTTTCTTGACAGTGTCCGTGTGAGGTTTACTCTGACCCTTTTTTGCTGCCATTTCAGTGTTGACAAAAGATGATTCTCAGTCAAGAAACTTTGACTTCCTAACTGAATTTTGGCAGCTTTTTGTCATGATTATTGATAGCTTTCCAGATTTGATGTTACAAATTTTTGGTTTTGCTATTGTTCTTTTTGTTTTCCTTTAGCATTTTGGTTTGGAATTATGCTTATCTCAATTGATAATAATTGCCTTGTAAGTGTTTGGGCAAGAATATAGTATTTTTGTTTAAAAAAAAAGCCCTAATGCGTATAAACTTAAATGCATATATATCATTTACAGGCCCTAAGCCCTGTTGCACAGGTAATAACCACTGAAGCACAACAATAAGCAACTAGACCAAGCAGAGGAACAGTTACCAGCCCAGTGCCAGTTAGTTCCTTTTATGTTGTGTGCTGCTCTTGTCATTTATCAGTAAAGGGGAAGTGGGAGGATTGCATCAAGCACTTCTGTGCTCAAGTCCCTCTTGCCCTTATCTTAGATTCCTGCAAACTTTTATTACATTTCCAGATAGGTTTTTCACTAATTCATTGGACTGGGAGAAGCAGAGGGAAGTAACCAATAGTAAAAGCATGTAACTTTATGTAGGAAAGTTCAAAGAAAATATGCAGTGAACAATTACATGATAAAGGGTATGTTTCATACTATTTTATTCGCTTGTCTCATTGAAAACATGAACATGTTGGTTCAACAATTAAATTTTTTTTGGTTTCAAGATAAGATAAAAGAATGCAATGCAGAGGTTCATATACAAGTTTGCTAGCCAATTGTCTTGTGATGCCTTCTTCAGCCTGGCACCCTGTGATACATCTGATGACAACTCCCATCATTCCCTGACCACATGGACTGAGGCTTATGAGGCATGTAGTCCAGTACATCCACAGGATGCTTCCAGTTGTGGAAAGCTGACCTAGGATTAAATATTAGCTCCTAGAAGCATATGTATTGCAAAATTAGCATTTCTTGACACATTCCTATAGGATTTCTGGGTGGGAGATCATGTGAACCAGCTCATAGAATTCATCTAATACCATCTAAACAAATTGAAGTCTGGCCTATGCTTGGGTGCTGTTGGTAGCCTCACAGTGCTCTGTTGATATTTGTAGAACAGGCCAGAGTCTCATCGTGTTGGGTACTAGGCATTCTAGAAAAGTACAGATTTTGTTAAATCCATTCTTTCTGTCTTTCACAGATTGTCAAGCAACCTTCATTCTATCATTTGGATTGGATTGTTTTTACCAGAATGTCATTCCAACATTAATTTACATTCGTGTTAATGTGTATAAGCACTAATGTGCATTTGTGTAAATGTGCTCGTCTGCATTTGTTAATGTGTATTAATACTAATGCAGATTAGTACTACAGTGAAATTCTGGTGAAAAAACATCCTTAGTTTTTTTGCCCAAATGCAGATTGGCACTATTAGTGTTAATTTTGATATGCAAATTCATGCAGATCCCCACCACACAGTGAAAAGCCAGTCCACACATCCATGGAATTCATGTGAGTTGGGAAAAGCTGGTCTGCTTCAGAATTCAGAAGTGAGATTCAAAGAAATCAGAACTCAAAAATCACTGAGATTTTTCCAGTATATCAAACCATACTAGTTTCAGTACTCCATATTTCACAGGTAGGCTGGCAGGACTCTGGCCCATGTAAGCTTGGCCTTTAGATTTTACTGAAGTGTTATGGGATCGAGTCACAAAGAAATTACCACCCAAGTACTCTAATGAATTGGACTCAAGAGTATATTGGACACAAACTCGATTAGGGGCTGTTCCACTTAAGTGACCTTGTTGTTTATCATGCTGCTAGGCAGCCTGTTTCATTGCTGCACTGCCCTGTCAGTTAACATTTCTTAATAATGTCTCTTCTAAATGGAAATCTGAAATAAGTAAACCTTGACTTTTCCAGTTACATATGAAGAGCAAGTGGTTCAATCTAAAGTACATTGGATATTTATATCACCTTTCAGCTTTTTCTTCCAAAGGCTCAACAAACCTCTCTTTTTAAGTTTTTCACTTTATGTTAGTCATGTGGGAATGCCATTATTTCCTGTCTTCCTTCCAACATCTTTGTCTATTTTATAGATTACTTCATTCTAATTACAGATTGGAAGGGACATGTTGATGAAGAAGCATTCTTTGCATGCACAAGGGCATTTTCTCTCTTCAGTGCTATCATTTCTCTCTAAATAGATGTTTGTCTTTGCCATTCCTTCATTTAATTCACTAAGCGTTGCTTTTATTTTTTGTGTGCTTGCTGCTGCTTTATACTCATTCAGTGAGTTTTAAATATTCTTTGCTTGATTTTTTAAATATATTTTGTTACCCAATTTGAGTGACTCCTATTATGGAGGGAGAAAGCAAGATATTTAAGAACAAACAAAAATGATCAAGAATAATAAATTTCAGATGACACCAAGCTTAGTCCACTGAAAGGAAGTTTGAAAGTTTAGGCCTGAAAGCAGCTGTCTGTGATCAGCAGCATAAGCTTTCCTGGTCTACCTTGAATGTTCACAGCAGCGCTGCTAGGGATAAATGCAACCCAAAAAAAAGGTAAGGGAGAACTGATCCTTAAATGTTTATCCTTGTAAAAATATATTGTGCATCCTTTCCATCAGACACACCAGAGAGGCTCTAAGTCCAACAGAAAGCCTCTGCCAAAACAGTTCATATATGATCCTCTTTGCCAGTGCATCAACTTTCTGAGCATCTTAAAACCAAGACAGTGATCCTATGGGAGTGCTATTCTGAGAGGGGTGGATGGGGAGAAATAAAATCCAAACATGTACTTTTAAAATGAAAATGGAAAGAATGTCTCCTGGAAAGTGATGGTTGATTTTCTTTCTTTTTTGGACTTTCATAATGGGAGTGACTGAAAGCTTTATGGTGTGTAACTGTGACACCACATTCCAACATAAGCTTCTCTGTGCCCATCTTCCAGCCAATAAACTACTATTCTTCCCCCTTTTCACTGTGTCTCCTTCTAATCTTTTACTGTTTATATGTTTTAATCATAATAGTAACAAATCCTTCCTGGTTGACGATATCATACCACTGCAAATTCTGGACTCCCCCCCCCCCCACATTCCACAGGATGATATTGCCCACTTTTGAGAGGGCTTAACTTGGGATGCAAAATGTTCTTCACTTAATAAACACTTTTGCCAATAAATTATTTTTCAATCTAGGTCAGATTTTTGAGAGAAAAAATTGTCTTTATTGTATTATTTGCACTCCGCAGGAATGAAATATATACTTTAAATATATATCCCACCAATTCTTCACAATTACCCAATGTTTGTGTAGTTCAATTTTACATTCAGCTTTATGATTTTTGTAATGCTCATTCCAACCATGATCCATCAGCTGAACTCCACATGCTCACCTGGAGGTTTTCCATGGTTGCCTACAAAAATAGAGCTCACCCATTCTGTGTCCTGTGGTTGGGATGATTTTGCTCCTTGTTTCTCAGAGAATGAGAGATCAAGGAACTGGGATGCACAGCCATAGCAGGAAGACGAGGCCAATGGGAAGGGGCTGTTAGGCTGCCTTGAAGATAGCCAGTGATCTGATTCACATGACACAGTGGTTTTTAGATGGCTATTTAATGCTCAGATAGCCTTCAGTGGCTGAGTCCACCCAACACACCAAACCTCACTCTGGATTGTATATTCAGAATGTTGTCCAGCAGGCAGCACCTTTAATCACCGGTTAAATAACCCACGTTGAGCCATCTGTGTTGTGTGAATCAGCCCACTGCCGTTTCCCAGTAATGTTTTCCCCTGGAGTCACAGCCCCACTCATTCTGCCCCCATAACTTACGTTGTGGAATTCATTAGCTGCCTGATGGGGCTGAGTAGGAAATTTGTGCAGGAGACAACCCCTAGCCATGTGGGGAGCAATTTCAATATTTCCTCCCTGCTTCATGGTGCAAGAATTCTTGGATGGGGAATATTAGATAGATGTGGCTTAGTTACCTTGGTTGCAGGTGGGAGGTCATGTATGACTTAGAAGAGAGTTATGTGGAGGCTGCTTATCAGCCAATCTTTCATAGTTGGTCAGTGCAATGGGACTATTACAGAAGTTTGAACACAGCAGATGTCTACTTTCACTCTGCAGTGTGATCACTTGGACCAGAAGTGAGCATGGCTGGAGTGGCTCAGGGTGGCAATAACTGAGCATCCATCACTTCCATGTATCCTCTTCTGACATTTAAATACCTAATGGAGTCAGCAGCAGCAAGGATATCAGTAACGGTTGCAAAGGGCAGCTCAAGAGATGAGAGACAATGCAACAAAGAAAGGAGAGGGTTCAGGAGACTTTGTCAAGACGTTTGTGAAGTAACTGCTCATCAAAAGAGTGACAAGGAGCTAAGAAATTCTGGATCCAGGGGTCCATGGGTGAGCCCAAGCTTGGAAAGACGGGGTGGCTTGTGTGGAGAACGAAACCAATGTTCCTTGGAAGGGGAGGGAAAGAGAGGGATAGACATAATAGAAAGGGGGCAGGTTTAGATATTAAACCTAGAAGTCAGAACTGAAACTCAGCAAACCCCCCCTTCCCCCGATGACCTGGGCTTTTCAACTGTGCCAGAAAGATGAAAAAGAGCCTCCATTTTTTTCCCCTTCAGTGAAGCACTAGAGGTGGGTTCTGATGGATTTCCCCTGACAATTAAAGCTACTACCTGCAGCAAAGGTAAGATGATGCAGAGAGGGAGAGAAAGTGTCTGCCTTTGGAATCTGGTGGCTACAAGATATCCAAGGCTGCCCAGTCATGGTAGGAAGATGCAGTCAGGCGCCCCTTTAGTAGGTAACCAGGTGAGGAAAGCACAGATCAGTGCTCAGAGCAGTCTGTTGCTTGGAGCCAGGGTGAAAGAAATGTCCTTCTAGCTGCATCTGTGTTGATGGCATTGAACTGGTCTGTTGCTGGCACAATTTAACAGGTGCTTATAAATAAGCCTGTACTCCATTTATGCCATTTCCTTTACTTCAGGATGAGAAAGCAACACAAAAGCACATCATGCATTCAAGTAGGTTTGTTTTTGCGCACTCTGCTTGAATCTCATGTGCCATTTTCAGTCAGCTTCAGTAGTGGAGGCAAAAACCATCTTCATGTGCAGACTTGCAGCCTCCCTCTTTGCAGAAATCTGTACCTACATGTAAATATAGTTTTGAAACACTTGAATTTGCCAATATTTAAGTATTGCCTGAATAATGTCCTGCCACACAGACATTTTCAGTGTGTTCCAAGAAACTCCAGGGTTCTTTGGATGCTGATCAGGAGCTTTGCAACTTAAACACTGTAATGACAGGCAAGCAGTTTTGCCCAGTGCTATCAATTTTCCTTGCAACACACAACCGCAGTAGAGTAGTATTGTGCACTCATTCACATGGGGCCACAGTGAGATCCAAGAGGCCTGGCCTGTGCATTGTGTGAATCAACTGTGCAGCCTACAACTGAATTCTTCCTTAATCTTCAGGATTCTATGGAAGAAATATGGAGAGGCAATTCTTGTGTACATACCAATTTGGAATGGGTTTCCTGAACATAATACTGCAGTAAATGATAGGACTCAACTATCGTTGAATATAGTTGCTACTCATGTAGTAGCAACTTTATAGGACTCAAACTCATAACAATGCTGAGGATGAGTGTGTGTGTGTGTGTTTTACCATTTTAAAATCTGGCATATGCTTTGTTATTAATTCATGTTAAAAACCATTTTATTTGCAGTTGATAATAGAATATATCTGGACACTGGCATTTGGAGTAAAGTATGCACATTTCAATGGAGAGGATTTTGTGCCCTGGCAGAGGGTTGGGCTTAGATGTTCTTTGAAGTTCCTTCTAACTCAGTGATTTTCTCAGCACAAGACATAGCCTTAGCGCTGTTTTCCCCTTGGTCTCTGCTTGTTTAAATCTACAACCTACCCAGATTGCATGAGAATTTTTGTAAGTAAATATCCATGGCTGGAATTCAAAGATCCTTATTTTGGCCCAAGTAAGTGTTCCTGCTGCTGCTGCTGTTGTTAACATTTCTATACTAACACTAGCTAAAACTCTCTGGGCGGTTTACAAAAAGGTATAAAAACAACAGAATACTACAGACCGCACCAGAAAGAACCACAGACCACAGCAAATGCTTAAATAGTTTTGAATATTAATAACTCTTCTGGTCATGCTGCTCAGCTGTTGGTATGACAGGAAGAAAGAACATGATTTGCTGGAGCCTTATTTACATATTTTTACCATAGGGAACAGGATGAGTTATACTGTCTTCAGGCCTGATGAAGCATCACCAAGGTGTTCCTATTTCAAACTCAAAATGATAATGTATACTTGTACATATTGTCAGAAAGGTCAGGATTGTTCCTTTCCCAGTAGACTCCTGAAGAAGGGAAGGAAGGAAGGAATGCTTTGACCTTTGGGCATTATAGAAATGTAACATTCATTCATTCATTCATTCATTCATTCATTCATTCATTTATTTATTTATTTAGAAAATTTCTATGCCGCCCCATTCGCTGAAGCCTCGGGGCGGCTCACAAATATATCAATTAAAATATTATACAATAAAAATATAAAACAAGTTAACAATATAAAATAAGTCACCCTGGCTGAAGAATAAAATAAATAAATAGTATTAACAGTTAAAATGATGTTTGAATAAAAAGGTCTTCGCCTGGCGCCGAAAAACAAATAACGACGGCACCAGGCGGACCTCTCTGGGGAGCGCATTCCATAGATTGGGCGCCACTGCAGAGAAAGCCCTCCTCCAAGTACTTACCATCCTAATTTCCTTCACGGAGGGTTCCCAGAGAAGGGCCTCTCCCGCAGATCTCAGGGGGCGGGTGGGCATATATGGACGTAAGCGCTCCTTCAGGTAACCAGGACCCAAGCCGTTTAGGGCTTTATAGGTCATCACCAGCACCTTGAATTGGGCCCAGACTTCAATGGGAAGCCAGTGAAGCTGATGGAGGACTGGAGTCATGTGAACATAACGCCCAGTCCCCGTCAGCAGCCTGGCAGCTCTATTTTGAACCAATTGTAGTATTTATTTATTTATTTATTTATTTATTTATTTATTAAAACATTTTTTATGCCGCCCCATTCGCCGAAGCCTCGGGGCGGCTTACAACAATAAATTAATATAAACATTAAAGTACCCGGACTGTCTTCAAGGGTAGCCCTACGTAAAGCGCGTTACAGAAGTCAAGGCGGGAAGTCACCAACATGTGTGTCACTGTTGCCAGGCAGTCGTACTCCAGGTAGGGGTGCAGCTGATGGATCAGCCAAAGCTGAAGGAAAGCGCTCCTCGCCACTGCTGTCACCTGAGCTTCTAGAGACAGCTCAGGGTCGAGGAGCACTCCCAAGCTGCGGACCTTGTCCCTAAGAGGGAGTGCAACCCCATTCAGGACTAGGTTCAGTTTACCCTCACCGAAGCCCGATAGCCAACCAACAGGACCTCTGTCTTGTCTGGATTGAGCTTCAGTTTATTGGCCCTCATCCAGCCCATTACCTCGGCCAGGCACCGGTTCAGCACAGCCACTGCCTCACCCGGATTGGTGGAAAACGAGAGGTAGAGCTGGGTATCATCAGCGTACTGATGATTCCACAGCCCACAACTCCTGATGACCTCTCCCAGCGGTTTCATGTAGATGTTAAACAGCAAAGGGGACAAAATGGACCCCTGCGGTACTCCATGGCATAGCTGCCATGGCGCAGAGCCATAGTCCCCCAGCACCACCTTCTGGAAATGGTCATTGAGATAGGAGCGGAACCACTGCAAAGCAGTGCCTCCGACCCCCAATCCTGCTAGCCTATCCAGAAGGATACCATGGTCGATAGTATCGAAAGCCGCTGAGAGGTCCAGAAGAACCAACAGGGACGCACTCCCCCTGTTCTTCTCCCTGCACAGGTCATTGTACAGGGTGACCAAGGCAGATTCATTACCGTACCCGGGTCTGAAGCCAGACTGAAATGGGTCCAGATAATCAGTTTCATCCAAGAGAGCTTGGAGTTGTCCCGCCATCACCCGCTTCAACACCTTGCCCAGAAACGGGATGTTGGCCACTGGTCTATAATTAGTGGCCATCTCTGGATCCAGTGACGCTTTCTTCAGGACCAGTTGGACTACCGCCTCCTTTAAAGGGGCAGGTACCCAACCCTCCCTCAGAGAAGCGTTAACCACTTCCAAGATCCAGATCCCAATCCCGTGCTTGGAGTTATTTATTAACCAAGACGGGCAAGGGTCCAGTAGGCAAGTGGTGGAACGTACTCGTCCAAGCACCTTGTCCACATCATCAGGCCGCAGTAACTGAAATTTATCCATTAATTTTGGACCAGACGGTGGCATTGGTATCTCCCCAGAAACCTCTGAGTCACTAGTAGAGTCTAGCTCGTGACAAATCTGAGCAATTTTCTCCCTGAAATGCTTGGCAAAGTCGTCACAGCGGGCCTTCGAGGGTGGAACCAGATCTTTCTTAGGACCTGGATGAACCAGGCCTTGCACCACTCGAAAAAGCTCCGCCAGACGGCATTTTGAGGAGGCAATGGAAACGGAAAAGAATTTCTTTTTCACCGCCACAGCATAGGCCCGATAATGGGCTCTCAAGTGTGTTCGGTCAGATTCATCCTGTGATCTGCTCCACCTATGCTCTAGCCATCTCCTAGCCTGCTTCATTGCCCGCAATTCAGGTGTATACCAGGGGAAAGCGTGGGCTCTGCCCGCCGGGAGAGGATGCTTAGGAGCGATCGTGTCCACAGCCCTGGTCATCTCCCCGTTCCACAGTTCGACATCTTTTGTTGGTAGGATTAATGTTTATAGTTGGAAAAGCAACCTGAGAGCTGATTCAGAGGGAAACAAAACTTTGCGGGATGATAGAAAAATCGATCCCGTAACTTTCCAGAGAACTAAACCTTTAAGCCTTTTGTGAAAACTTTGAAAAGAAGGCTACTTATGATTTTTATTTTGTCAGGTAGATGTTTTTAAGAGCATTTAATAGTAAAAGTCAGTTTTCCATAAGGGATGAATTAAAAAGTGATTAATATATATGTAAAATTTAATTTAGCTGACCAAGTTCAGCAGAGAGATCGTCAGATAAGTCAGTATACAGCATAGGGGACTGCAGAATGACTTGGCATCATGTATCAAAAAAAATAAGTTAAAAGCTAAACTGACCTTGCCCCAGGTACATTCATTTCGAATGTATTTTTAAAATGAATCTCTTGTGTGTCCTTGATTTTGAATACAGATATGAGTAGGTGTACATACAACATGGAAAGGGGGGGGGAGTACATTGTTGCATGTACATAACTTGCTTTTATCACATTTTATGGATGCTCGACCTGGGTAGAGATACCTGATGCCAAAACAAGTTGCAAGGACATGAAGAAAGGAGCAGATTTCCCAGCAAAGGAACACAAGGCAATTTCTAGTTCTTTCTTGCTTTCTTGATCCTTCTTTTTACTTTTTCCTCCAGGAAGCCTATGCACAATCATTTTCTGCCCTCTATGATAAATAGCAGGGGCTGCAAGGCTGCGACCATCTTACAAATTGCTGGTTGGGCTCCCCTAAATGGCTTCTCCTACACCATCTTTCTATGGGCATGCCTTCTCTGGCACCTTTCCACTCCGTGGACAGATCGTTGTGTGCTTTGGAAAAGGCATGCTGCAACTGGAAGCAACCCTGATTAGTTTACCTAGCCTGTGGTTGTTAACATTCTTCCTTCAGGGAACCCTTTCCACAAGGATTTGACCTTGTGAGGTCAGGTGGGCAACTTGTAGCCATCTAGACACTCGGGCTTACAACTCCCATCATGCCTTACCATTAGGTATGCTGGCTAGGGCAGATGGAGTAGTAGACAGAAACCTCTACAATGCCACAAGTTGCCCACCTTGTCCTTAGGAAGCTCTATATGTGCGTTGCTTAGCATTCTGGGGTCTTTTCCATCCCTGCTTTATGGGAAGCACAAGCTAGGCCTAATGGGTTTTATTGCTAGCTTGCGCATACCACAAATGGACCCCACACATGGTTACTGCTTGCCTACGCTGCTCCTGCTTCCTCCCCACATTTTCCTCTGGAGCACCGGCAGCAAAACCAAAACAATCTGTTTTGCCACCAGTTTGGGGCATGAAACCATGAAGCAATGCTGTGCAAGCTAAACTTGCCCAGTGTAGCATTCTGTACCAGTCTGCTGCCTGCTTTCAGTGGTAGCCGTGGCAGGGGCCACAAGCAGGACATGTGTTGCCTAGGCCTAGTGTAGACTGTACTGAGAATGATGGATCAAGCATGTGATAGAAAACAGACAACTTATTGCCAGTTGGGAGTTTCAGCTATGCGTGCTGTGCAACAGAATGGCTGCCATCCATTTGCTGTAAAAGCGAGTTATGTGTTCCATGTTGCATTACTTTTCAGATCTCTAAAGCAGTGATTGACCTGTTTTTAGCAACCACCCCTCCTTCCTCTTGGCTCCAGTTGAGTTTACTCCAGTTTGACCCATAAGTAACATTCTTGCTTAAGAGCAACAATGTGTAGTTTATGCAGATATTCATCATTTCAACTTCACTCTTGCAATGCATACTGATGTTGCTTATTGAAAGTTACTAATAGCCAGTTGCATTATCAAAAGAAATCTGTAATAGTGATGGGAATGGTACAGGAAATGTGACATGATGCATGTATTTGTGCATATATATGCCTGTGGGCACGTGCACACACGCACATTCTCCCTGCATTACAATCATATCTGTTCAGTCATTAGAAGGGTGGAGAATTCCCACAAGATTTCATTGCTTGTCTGCATAGCAGGCTAGCTTAGCTCAGGAATACTGAGCTCTGCAGCCCAGGATAGAAGTCCATGGGGCAATGAGCCAAGTCACACAAATGGGAAAATACAATCAAAGCAAGCAAACTATTTCAATATAGTTGAAATCATTTTCATCATAATGATGTCTCTGTAACTCTGTAGTTGCCCCAAGATGAAGGGTGTGTGCAGTCCTTTTATGTGAGCCATTTGTGTGCAAGTAGGTTAGAGGCACTGGAGGAAATAATGGTCAGTATAGAAGGATAGCAGCCAGTTGCATTTGCTACCTAAAATCAAGGGTCAAGTTTTAAAGTGTTTTCCTTCCTTCCTTCTTTATATTTCTATCCCACCTTTTTCCTTTCAAGGAACTCAAGGCAGCTTATTTAATGCTCCTCTTCCTCTCAGTCTTACCCTCACAACAAGAACCCTCTAAGGAAAGTTAGCCTGAAAGTCTGTGACTGCCCCAAAGTCACAGAAGGAACTCCATGGCTAAGTGTGGAGTGGAAGTCCCGGAGTCCAGGTCCTGCACTCTTAACCTCTATACCAGTGATGGCGAACCTTTTAGAGGCCAAGTGCCCAAACTGCAACCCAAAACCCACTTATTTATCGCAAAGTGCCAACACTGCAATAAAACCTGAATACTGAGGTTTTAGTTTAGAAAAAACAACTCAAACATTAACATCTTTTGTCTTAAAAGAAAAACACAATAACAGAGCTTTACATGATACAAACAGGTTTTATCGAAAGGTGCAAGTTTGCATTTGGCATGCTTTTGCACAATTAATGTGATCTTTGCTGCTGTTTGCATGGTGAGACTCAAAACTTAAAGCTAAAATCTTGTGTTAATAAAACAAATGTAGTAAAACTCATAGCCAGTCCAAGCAAATATATATATATCCTTGGCAGTGCACTGACTGGCCATGCGAAAGCTTGGACAAGTCGCGGCTCGTGACGTCATCGCCTGTTGCCGCTACTCCTTTCTGAACATGTGCATGGCCCCTATGTGCACTGTTATCTGATGCTCGGCTGCTGGAGCAGTGTTGGGGTGCCGACAGAGAGGGCTCTGCATGCCCGCCAGGGCACACATGCCATAGGTTCACCACCTCTGCTCTGTACCATACTGGCTTCTTGTGGTGCAGAGGGATTTTGCAGGAGCAACTTGGACAGTATCCATTTGGGCCATTGTGCTCCTACTGATTCCGTTGCACCAGTGGGACCAGCCACTTGTGCAGTGGAGAGTTGGTGGTTCTAAAAGTAACCCCAGAAAAAAACCCCAGAAATTGCAGTTTTCAGGTAGGGACAAATCAACAGAATTCCCTTCTGCAGGCTCTGCTAATTGACCCCGTTCCAAAAACAAGCATTTCCACACATTTTGGCTTGGGTTTAGGATTGTGAACTCCCCATTGCACTAGTTGTCCATCCTGCAACAAAGAAATAATAAATCACTGTTCTTTATGTAAATAGCTGAAATGTTTACCAACATGATCAATTCTGTTGTGTCAATTCCTAGCAGAATTCTACCTCATTAGAATTTTACCACTTCAAAAAAGTGCAGTAAAACAGCCACTATGGGTACATAAAGGGATGCAGGTGGTGCAGTGGTTTAAACCGCTGTGCTGCTGGGCTGGTTGATCAAAAGGTCGCCGGTTCGAATTTGCGCAATGGGGTGAGTTCCCGTTGCTCCGTCCCAGCTCCTGCCAACGTTGCAGTTCGAAAGCATGCAAATGCAAGTAGATGAAAAGGTACCACTTTGGTGGGCAGGTAACAGCGTTCCATGCACTTCGGTGTTTAGTCATGCTGGCCACATGACCACGAAGACTGTCTGCAGACAAACGCTGGCTCCCTCGGCTAGGAAACGGAGATGAGCACCACCCCCTAGAGTCAGACATGACTGGACTTATCGTCAAGGGGAAACCTTTTCCTTTATGGGTACATAATTTAAAACATGCCCCAAAGTATTGCAAGGTCTCCTTGTTTGAGTTAACTCCCATCCACTGGGTTTAAGCTAGTGTAGCACTGAAAATGTATTTCTAGATTTAAGTTAATTTTACCTGAACATTTCAGTTCCATGTGTAACTTTCAAATGTATTGTTATTAACCCTTTAATCTAGATACTCAGTTCCATTCATGAAGACGTAGTTAAGACCTAAGCCAGTGGATATGTATTCCTGTTTGTTCTTCAGGAGGTGTAGCAGCACATGCAGCACTGAATTTACTTACATTGTAAAGAGAATATATTTAGTTTCCCTCTTGTTTAAGGGAAAGTCTATGCAACATCTTGTAACAGGTGCTTTAGTTGAAAATGTGAAGAGCTGCTTTGGGATTTACCGAAACACTGCATTTATTAAAAGGTGAAATTTTACTGCTGTGAGAATAAAAGAGATGTAGTTAGAAAAGTCTTCTGAGGGGTGCCATAGATTAGATCTCTGAATATTGTCCAAATGCAAAATCTGTTTCTGACTGTTAATCAGAGCAGTGACACAGTCCTCTGAGATGACAAAGTAAAGCTTGCTTGCTTGCTTGCAAAATTTTAGGAAATACCATTCTTTTCAACATTCAATTAAAATCTTTTAACCTCTATTTTTACTGACAGATGTATTCTGTAATGTGTGTAAATAATTTCTGAATGTCCAAAATGTGGTGACTACTGACAATCCATGTGTACATATTGAAAATATTGGATGAATTCTGCAAATGTTAGCTGTCCCTGCTTAGATGTTATCTGCACTGGTTTGGGGCAGGCAGCTTTGGGTGTTCTGCGGTCCACAATGCCTCCAGAACCTGCTGGGGGCTGCACCCTACCCTCAAGGCCACATTCTCGTTATATTAGTCAGCTTAAAGTTAACTTTTAATATGGCACATGAACTTCTAGGAAAGATTAACCATGATTAGCAGATATTTTGACAGATTAACTTACACATCCATGATGTCAAAAACTATTTTTTCCCCACAATTCAAATTCTTTTTCTCGGGAAGAACATCTAAGTTTATAGGGGGAAGTGTTTTTTGAAATATATTAATTATCAACCAGTCATTTTTCCAACAAAAGTCAGGACATTATCTTAGAGCAAGCTGTGCCTCCTACCTAAGCAAATATCAGTGGAATGTTATCCATATGGACTTATTTGGATTAAGCCACTATCTTTAATTTGTATTTTTCATATTTTAGATTTCTCCTATTTGAATAAAAGAAACACTAGATAATAAATCATGTTTAAAATGTGAGAAAAACAGCATATCCATGGTTGGAAAATGCTGTAGAGGTTTGTAGGCAGACCATTCTAATAGGATATTTATTTCTTTTATAAAATAAATCATGGTCATTTTATGCTAATATTTAATCCAAAATTGACAGATTTCAGGCTCTCTTTCAGAGGCTGGTTTTATGCCAAATATGTTTCTGTCAAGCACAGAGTAGCAAATGTGTTTCTAGGGCCCACTGAATCATAGGTGCGTGTCCCAAAGGTTTCCCAAAAGATCTACTCTTGTTTTAGTTTTGCAGAAAGGCTGGGATTAAAAGAGTATCAGAAAGCTGCACCTTCTAGAAATGCAGCAGGAACAAAAACAGACTGGGTGATTAAGGCTGCGAGCTGCAGCTTTTGTTAACTGGCTTGGATTGTCTTAACAGTAGTAAATGTTTCACATATTATGGAAATTTTCACTGATTACTTTTGAAAAACAAATGCATTTTCTTTAGTTGGATGAACATATTCAGAACACATTAACATTTGGGTCACTCATTGGCAGCATGAACTTTGGTTGACTTATTGTTTATAAACATGTCGTGATAGCCTAGCATATGAGCCCAGATGCAAATACACATCTGATTTGTGCAGTGGTGGTGCTAGTTATTTACATGGACGCTTCATTCCTCTGGTTTCTCACATCACATGTAAAAGTGAAGGCACTTTCAGCAAGGAATTCGTTATAATGGCCATAACGATAAAGAGCATGCACTAAAACCTGCCAATAATTTCATTGCAGAATTGGCATAAAGTACTGGCATAAGGAAAAGAATACATATTTATAACACTGGTTACACACTTTAAGCCTATTCACACATGGCTCTGGTATGTATGTCCTATATACAGTGAGTTATGAGAGTAAATCTTTGTCTCCAGACATGCATTTAAAATATAAAGTACTGTTGAGCCCTGTATACAAAAACTTTAAGTGCGTAGGTTTCACCCAGGCAGTCCAGCCATCACTTGAATGTGAACGTGTGTAGTCTTGCCATTTAAGTACAGCTATTTAAAGTTCTCCAAATATTGGTTTATATCCTACACTTAGAAGACCATGTATTTTTTCCTTCTGAATGTCAACCATATTTTTTCTATGTCACTGGTTCTGAGAAGTGTAATTTTAAAATGAGATAGAAGTATTCATTTTACCTTATAGAGTGAGAAAGGGATGTTGTCAAGTGGATGATGGATTTCTTGAACTCCACTGCTTCCTTAGCTGTGGATGAGAGAACCTTTAAGTTGCTTCCCTTGCTCAAAATGTTTGACCTTGAATGTCCCTTAGCCAGGTGTGTGCGCATGTGTGCGCGCGCATGTGTGATCACCTGATTCTCAAGGCATAGGCTGTGGAGGTTGAATAAGTGACTGTGGTGCATTTGTGGGTCAGGCTGTGTTAATTGCGTAGTTTGTTTGGGAGATTCCTAATTAGCTGATGTAGTTTCTTGGAATCTAGATGGTGATGGTCCATTAGAATGGTAGATCAGTTTTTAATCTTGTTTTGACCCATTGTAATCTTGTCCTGATAGGATATCAGAATTTAGGGCATGCTGTATAATAAGCCTTTATTTCACAATTGTCATAATAAAGCAAAGTGCATTTCATTGATCCTAACAATTTTGCCTACAGTTTCATATAAACCATAAATGGGTAATCCACGGGCTGCACAGAGTGTTACTCACTGAGTTAAAAGTGGACTATAAACTACCATTATATGCATCATTGTGTTATCCTTTAAAACTGAAACAGGTTTCACCTGACACAGAAGAACCATCTTTTTGCAAAAGCAAAGCTAATGAATATGGAGATGAGTGGAAAATATAGCAAAACAAAGTAGATGTAATATTTTACAGAAACAACCTTTTTTCAAGGACCTGGTGATCAGTACCGATTTTTTTTTTTTTTTTTATGAGTGCTTACAAAGCTTCCTTACTCCATTTCTTCCTAGGTCTCTGATTTTAAATTGTGCTTTTGTTAGAATATGTTGATATGGATCAGTGCTCTGCAGCTATAAGAACTAAACTTGGATGGAGCTTTTCTTTCTAGGGGGCATTGCAGTGGATCAGTTATAAAAATAATGGATTGCTTCCTGTTTCTGTCAGCTGATCTGATCAGACCCTGAAGTTTATTGGGAACTGCAAGTTGCATACATAGTATGGAGTCCAAGCCATACATTCTTTTTCATTGATGGTCATTATATTAATTGTTTGGGCACACCCACCCAAGTAATTTAAAGCAGGTTATTCAACAAATACAAAAAAGCTGCAAAGTAATTTCCTCCTCAGGAGTGGAAGTGAACTTCAACCATCACTGAGTCTGTTACTAACACTGTGTGAGCCAACAAGCTATTTCTGACCCGTCTCCAGTTTCTGACAAAGTAGGGAATTGTTCAGTTTTGTCAGTGAACTCAAAAGCGTTGCCAGGTCTGAATTTTAGTTTACAGATCTCTAAAGCAACATCTGCGAGATAAGGTTGGCAGGCAAAAAATGGGTCTGTGCCCATTTCTGGGAAAAGCTGTGCAGCTGGTAAGGAAACGGAGTTAGAACAGAAGGAGGTATGATCAACAATGATGGTCGGGGATACTTACCTTGCACCAATTATGTGTACTTCACAAATCTGTCATATATAGCTATATCACAACTTTCCTTGTTGTGATATAGCTATATATGTCTATATGATGCACTCCATCATTCTGCCCTATTCACACCCACTGTAAAATATTGTTTTTGAGTAGATATGAGATACTAGGGAGTCCTCATTTCAAGTTGCTGCTGGTGAGGATAAGGATGATTTATTGGATTTATCTGAACCAGAGTTCTAGACTGAGCTTACATCGTATTTATGAGAAGAGAATTTACTAATGACAGCCATTTCCCCTGTGACAAGTTAGAATCTGTGCTTCTTTAGGGTTCTGCTACCTTTGTAACTGGAATAGTTCAAAGAATTATCTAAGGCCCAGCTTACATATTCAGTACTGCTGTTGAACTTCAGTGTTTTGGATTTGCAGTCATACATCTATCTTCATGATCATGTGGAAGAAGTTGTAAGTCAGAAGTACATGCAACATCAAAATGGTATCTCTAAGATTTATCCTTCCCCCTTTGTTCTTCAGAAACTCAGTCAAAATGATAGAATTCAAAGACTTCAAAGATGTGGGGAACTCTGCTGAAAACTCTTAAATAATCTGGAGTAAAATTCATTGAGTCTACTCTAGAAACACAAGTAGCTTGACATTCAGCTGGACAAGAAAATGGATCTGATTACCCCCCCCCACCCTGCAGCCCCCCTTCTTACACCCTTTGAATCCTCTCTGGAGGATCAGGGGATTCTCCAGACTTAATTTAGGGACTGGACCATCTGAGGACCTGAGACTTTTCTCTGACCAAATAATGTGCATGGGTCAGTCATTAGGTTTGGAAACTTAGCAGCCAGATGAAAAAATAGAAGATTCAGTCTTCAGCATGGTTTATATTGAGATGTCCCCTCAAATAGCCATCCTTTTCTTTCCAACCCTCAAGCAGAGCACACAGCAATCATGGAAGCCTGCTCTTTCATGACACCAAGATCGAAGTGCTTGGGGAATATGTACCAAAGTCCAGAAGAAAGATGTCACTTTTCTTTTTCAGCTCCCCAAGCAAATCATATCATGGTCAAATCTGCACAGGGAAGATATTACCATTTCCATTGTATTCCAGTTCACAGGGAAGACCATCATCTGGATCTAATAGGGTGGCATATTTGTTCATCTTCTGCCCTCAGTCTGCCCCTGTTATCACAGCTTTCCAAGTTTAGTGCCTTCGGGGACTTATAGCAGCTATGGTTGCTAATGGGCCATCCCATTAGCTAGGCTTCATGTGAGGCCACTTCAGCTTTGGTTTCTCTACTTCCTCTATTTGATGGACAGTGCCCATCACACCTACCTATTGATCCCAGTCCCATCCCGGCAAGTCTGCAGTGGTGGATGCCTCTGTCCAACTAACATAAGGGAGTTCTTCCCAAATCATCATGCACCCTAACCACAGATGCCCCTCTGACTGAAAGGGGAACACACTCTGGGTCCCTCACCATCCGTACTCCCTGGAGCCAGTTCAACTCCTAGAGACACATAAACTGTCTCAAAATGCAGGTGGTGCAGAAAGCGCGATAGGCTTTTCAAGCTCTATTTTCTCAGCACCCTTGCCAATTGCCACAGAGAATGGCACAGTGAATAAACAAGGGGCGCAAGGTCCATATACCTGGCCCAGTTAACAGTAAGGATATTGGCATGGAACAACAGCAGGAGGATTCCCCTCACAGTGGTTCACTGTGCAAGTTCAGCCAATAATCTTGACCATTTCTTAGCTGAGCCAAACACTCTTGCCATAAATGGCAACTACATCTCACCACCCTGGAAAATGTCTTCTTAATGTGAGGATTCCCTCTGGTTGATCTTGACACTTCACCAGAAAATGCTATCTGCCCCAATTTCTGCATCCAAGCAGGAGCAGGCCAGATTTTTTTGAGAGACGGATCCCTCCTGAAGTGGTCAGGGATGCTCTATTACCTTTCTCCTGCTTTCCCATTAACCATAAGTGTACTGGTGAAAATCCATCTTGACAAAACAGATATCATTCTTACCACATCATGGTGGCCTAGACATCCTTCGTTCATTAGTTATCTTGCATTTCCAGACTGACCTTCCTTCAGCTTCTGTTGAGACTGTACATCAGCTTTCAGGAACATGGGAGGATCCAGCATCTGGATATGCAGACTTTCTCCCTGGCATCATAGAGGATGCTTCCCTAACAACTCCCACTGCGCTTCCTGGGAGTCTTCATGCTGTACCAAATGCATCTTGGAAGCTTTCTACTAAGCAGCTTCATGAAGCAAAATGGAAGTCCTTATTTGCATCTTGGGTGAGATTTAATCCATACTGATGTCCAGTGCTTCTCTTCCTTCATTCCCTCTTTAAATTGAAATCTAAAGACCTCTGTCCATGTCTGTATGACCACGATCTCCTGTGAGGAGTGAGAAATGCCTGACATTCAAGCTGGACTCAGAAAAGGAAGAGGCACTCAAGATATCACAGATATTTGTTGAGGAATGGATCACACCAACACATTTCAGAAGATGATCAGTCTCTGCTTTATTGACTGCAGCAAAGCCTTTGACTGTGTGGATCATGAGAAGCTATGAATGGTCCTGAAAGAAATGGGTATTATCCTCAGTACTTGATTGCCCTGATGTATAAACCATATCATGAACAAGAAGTACTGTTAGGACAGAATATGGAAAAACAGAATGGTTTCCTATCGGCAAAGGCACCAGTTAAGGGTGTATTTTATCTCTCTGTCTGTTTAATCTTATGCAGAACATATCATAAGAAAAGCTGAATTAGGATCAGAGATAGGAGTGAACATTGGTAAAAGACACCAATTTAAGATATATAGATGATACGATATTACTGGCAGAAAGCAGCGATGGATTCAAACCATCTCTGATGAAAGTGAAAGAAAAATGTGGAAACGCAGTTCTGCAGCAGAACAGTAAGAAAACCAAAATCATGACTACAGAAGAACTATAGAATGTTACTGTCAGCAATGAAGAAATTGAAATTGTTGGCTCAATCATCAATTCAGACAAAGACTGCAACTAAGAAATTCAAAGACTGAGATGTGGGAGGACAGCAGTGAAGGAACTAGAAAAGATCAGCAAGGGTAAGGACATTTCACTGGAGATCAAAGCCAAGATCATCGACACTATATATGAATGTGAAAGCTGGGCAGTGAAGAAAGGAAGAAGGAAGAAAATTGATGTGTTTGAAACTTGGTGCTGGAGGAGAGTTTCGTGAATACCCTGTGACTTTACAGGAGCTGAGTAGGTCTTTCAAGGACAGGACATTTTGGAAGATATTCATTGGTAAGGTCACTGTAAATTGGAGACAGCTTGACAACACAAAACAACAACATAGCCTTTTATGTATAGACAGGTGGTGCCCCTTACTCCAATACCTCTCCCCTCACCTGCACAGGTTTCATGGATGCTGAAATCAGTTGCTCTGCTGGCTGTTCAGATGTCTTTTCCTCAGGTTCATCCTCTTCTTCAGGGATTTCACCCCCACTCATGTAGAGACATCCCAAGTCAAATCGAAGTGGGGGTAACTGTCCTCCTTCACTCACCTGAGACAGATTGGGTCTTCTTTACAATCCACATCTGAGCATCTGGTCTAGACCAGCAGCACTGGGACATGCCCACCGCTGCTCCAGAGACACGTCTCTGAGCAGAACAGCGAGAGAAACCTACTCCCTCAAAGGCAAGTATCTATACCCCAATTATGCCAGGACCAGTTGTTTTTCTTGCTGCAGGGGAGAAATACATTAGATTGCTTGTGCTTTAGGAGCAGTTAGTTGGTGAACTTACTCCAGAAGTGTAGAGGGCAGGAGGGATAGATCTGAGGGCATATAATAGTTCCCCAGAACAATACATGGAACACCTTTGGGGGTAGGCCAGCATCTAGCAGTCTTAAAATAGTTGTGGTTGGGATGCTGTGTGTCTTGGGCATACTGGAGTCAAACGGCTGTGTAGCATAGGGCTCAGCCTGTCTTGAGGTTCCTGGAGTTGGGAAGATGAAATCACAGGTTGGTAGGTCTTAATAGGATGATGCCTGGCTCTTTGAGGTTGGGACAAAGCAACCATGCTGCCATATCATGTCCTTGCTGACTATCCAAGCAGGATGGTCTCCAGTTTGTCATAAATTGACATGGTGCATGGTGTGACCCGTAAGCACTTATTGTAACTTAACCCTTTTTTTTTCAGACTGACTTTTTCTTTGCAGTGTAAGGAGAAGCACACAAAGCCTCATACTAACACCTGCTCTGAAAAACAAGAGAAAGGATTCTAATGCTCTGAGTACTTATCCAGAGGTCTCTCAATGTGCCAAGTTCATCTTTGTGGACTCTGTGACTGCAACTCTCACATATGGCTTTATACTGTAATAGCATTTGGAACATTCTAGAGCTAAACAGATGCCTTGTGTATATACTATTGTAAAAGTTGTATGAAACAGTATTGTTCCACTAGTGGAGCCACGGAATCAAGTGACTCTCAAGTGGAACAGCTTTTCTCTTCTCCCCTGTGTACCCCCTAAATCCATTCAGAGGCTTTGGGAAATGTTTGAAGCAGACTCGAGGTGTGCACAGGTCAACACAGGTTCCGTTTAATGCTATTTTTATTAAGCCTCTAACTGTTCTTAAGTATTCCAAACTATTTTACATGTTTGTGTGTTTATATTATGCTTTATCATGCTGTGAACTTCCGAACAAGCTTTGACTATTGGGTAATACTGAAATGTAAACAATAAATTACATGGTTGCTGGATTAAGTCTTATGCATACTTAACTGGGAGCAAGGCCCACTGAAGCTTATGTCTCAGTAGGCAGACATAAGATTGTTGTGCAGGATTTTTGGGAAAGAGCAGAGAGGTGAGTTACACTGTAAGCATGCATATTTCACATTTATGGGGAGCACAGTTATGAAAAGAATTGTGTTTAAAGAGTTCAAGATATACCATGATCAGTTGGCTCTTAGAATTAGAGCATCCTGAAGAATTTAATGCATGGGGGACTTTAAAGTGTAAGTGTTTTCAGCTGTATGCATGCCTGCTCAGAAGTAAGCCCTGCTGTGTTCGATGTGTTTACTCCCAGGTATGTGAAGAGTACAGCCTTTAGTGATCACATTTGGTTCATTTGCCAGGAATAACACAATTTGCTGGGGAAAGGGAACTACTCAAGTAATGCAAATGTGAATTTTCCTGAAGAAAATGTTTCCGCTGCATTGCACATGGTTTGACCATTTCCCCCTTGCGTGGCTTTTCAGGTCCTCCGCAGTGTGCTGCTGTTCCCCACAATAGAGCACATCGCTCAGTCCCCAAATGGCAAGATGATGACACCATTGCTCTGCCAGCTTCGTTATGTTCTATATGTGCCTGTATATCTGATGACATTTCTCCCAGCAAGAGTTAAAAACTACCTTGTGCACTTAGCACTACGAGGACATAAGCACGTCGATGAAACTGTTCTAATAACTGCAGTAGATATGATTAACATGGATTGTATCGGTGAGTAAAACTGGCATATAATACTTCTCCAGTTCCCCAGATATCCCTGCCCAATATAATGCTTGGATGGATATGTGATTTTAAGAAACTGCTTTCTTAAAAATGTTATTTTATTGTATGAGAATACTTTGGTGGAGATATTTTAAAAGGGTTTAAATACTTTTAATGGTAGTTGGGCTGTCAAGTTCAGCAATATGGAATTGAGTGGAAATGAATCTGATTTGCCTTCAAAAGCAGGAGTGCTAAACAACTGGTGGGAAAAGCATTCCAAATACCATTTTTATTTGTAAAATGTTTGATGAAAGCATCTACAGTACCAAGTTGGTACAATCAGCTTGTACCAAGTTCATGCCATGTAGACCCAGTGATGGTACCTTGTCATGATTCACACGCCACCCTGAAACCATGAGTTGTGGCAGGGTTTGGCGGTGGCTTGTTAACCGCAGCAAGAAGCTTCTTTCTTTGGGTTAACACAGCAGGATGTGCTAGCATAGGTAATTACAAACATCCCCTAGCACATGAACAGGGTTGTGTGAACATTGTCTATAGGCTGAGCTTGTGTCCACACTTGTGCATAGGAAAAGTTGCAGAACAAGCACAATTTATGCCATTAGTACAATCCAGTGTGCTACTTCAGTATTGTCCAGTAGTATGTAACAATGCCATGACATCCATAAGAATTAGTCAATGCTGTTTCTTAGAGTTAATCTTTTGAGCTAGCTATGGATTTGCCCATAAAACAAGAGGACTGGCTGCCCAGAGCCCTTGTTTTGTAGTTGAATAATTAGAAAGTTCAACCACTACCAATTTGTAAATGTATGACTGACTAGAGTATATAGGGAAATTTGCCTAAGAAAAAATTGTAGTGATGGAACAGGAGCTTTGAGGGAGGTGTGGAATGCATTTAAGAAATTGTATTGGAGTTGTTGGGTTGAATCCAGTTCATATCTTGCCACTGATGGGAAGGCTCTTTGATGCAGCAGACAGTTCCATCAGTGGAGTGGGGAGGGCGGAGTTTTTGGAAATTCCTCTTCCCTCCCTTGAATCCCCAGAATAATGTGCCCCACAATATGCTTCAGAAGCTTAAGGATCCTTAAGAACAGCATGGAAGATGGCATTTGGAGAGAGAGAAATGCCAAAATCCCCCCACCTGTTCCATAGAAAGAAGTTTCCACTGTTCACACAGGAACATCAACTGGATGCAACTCCAAGTCAGAAATTTAAATATTTGTAATCATAACTTTCCTGTGCCCTTTATACTGATTCTGTCCTATTTAAATATGTTGCTTAGGAGCTCTAAATAGCTTAATGCTATTAAAATAACATATTATATTGGTTCACTATAGCTACCTCTGAGTAGCCTGTGAGTCACATGAGGCCTTGAAACTCCCTTCCTGCTCCTCAGCTAATTAGTGCGGGAAGCAGCTGAGAGTTCCCCCGGCGGGCACACTCCTCAGCCATTTCCAGCACTAATCAGTTGAATGCAAAAGGGCTTGTGATGAGAGCTGCACTGTGGAATTGTACTATGCTGTGTGGGAGCATTTAAACTTCCACATCTACATACACTGAGTTGGGAAGGAAGGTGAGTTTGTCCTTCCATGTCGTCCCCCTACTAGGATAATTAACTACGGTTCAGTTCAGCCTATAGGTAGGGAGAAGTTTTAATTCTGTTTTATGTTGGTTGTTCATTGATACTTTTCATATTGCAGAGCCTATGTAGGCTGCTTACAAAGGCAGAGGGGGGTGGTTTCCTATGGGGGCAGACATGGCTGACTTCTCTATTCTGAAGGGGCTCTGTATTCTCCAGTTACTAGTGTGGAGACTGGGAAGAGTCAGCCCAAGCGGCTTCATAGTAAAATTGTTAAGGATCTGACAGGTATGGACCACATATGCTGAAACCAGCATTAGGTCATTGATTGGCGTGGTGGAGGAACGCGTGTACTTCTGGAGGACCCCATCATGTGGCAGATTGGTCATGCAATTAATTATGCATACATATTCATTTTTTCAAATGAAATGGAGCTGTATTTTTTGGTTTTTACCACAAGCTGAGTCATATGGCAGGGAAGGCCAGTTCTTTCCAGATTGTATTCAATTTGTAGCTCACTTCTTGAGATCCCTAATACGGCGGTCCACAGCCAGGAGATACAAACCAGTTCTTGTCCATGGACCATGCCAGCTTAAGCACAGGGGATCCAACAGAAGAACAGAAATTGCTTTGTTCTGCCTAAGAGAATGATTCCAGACACCAGGGAGAGAGTGCTATATTATTTAGATGAAGCGCTTGAAGCCTAGCCCGGGCAATTCAGGATCTCATTTGAGTCTACTAACATTACGCCACTGGGGGATTTGGTCCTCTTTGACAGATTTCAAAATCTGTTTCTGTAATTAGTCCTTATTGAGAATGACTAGTTTTATTTGGCTGTTCTTTACTAGCTGCCTTTAAATAAAATTAAGTACTCATTGATTTCAATGAGTGGCCTTCCTTGGAAATGAATCATTGTGGTTGACTGAGTTCAAAGGAAATGCCCACAAACATTAAGACTTTGAGAGAGAAAGAGTTTTATATAGTAACGAGCTCTTAGACCTTCCTGTATAGGTAAGTAATCTAGGAAGTAGCATGTCCCATACCATATGCTTCAGATTAGCAATAACTGACAGTATCTTTGTCAGCAATCTTGCCTATTTTAACTCAGCTCTACTATTCTGTGAGTTTGTGCAGTGAAAGAAAATGGGAACAAACATTGTTCTGAGCATATCCTCTTGCCCTGTAATAACCCGTTAGGTATGGTTGAGAAAAATTCAGCAAATGAATTTATTCCTCATCTCCAGGAAGTTTGTGTCAACTCATTAAAAATGTATGTGTGTTACCTTTGGCATTAGCATCTCTCTCATTGCTGTAATTGCAATAAAACCCATGATGAAGGGCAGAAAAGATGGTAAAAGTTTCCTTAAATGTTATGTGTTTTGTTACAACAAACTAACCTGCCAGGGACTTGTTACCACGTCCGGAGCTTACTCACAATATGTTTTCTCTCCTCTAAAAAGGAAATGAGATTTAGAAAAGTTAATTATAACAAGACCTAAATGCCTAGCCCTGTTTCCACCAAGGCCAAAAAGCAAAGCACCATTAAGGAGGAAGGCCAGGAGCAAAATCCTGGCTTTGTTGTAGTTAACGCAGAAGTTTGCTCCCCAGGTATATTGAAAGACTTGACAATTTCCCTCCTGTATGAGTTGTCAATGGTGACCTTGTGTATACAACTAAGAAAAGGAAACCATGGTGGCTCCTTTTCCCCACCGTGCATACGCCTGTTGCACACTGCATGCTTTCTCTGATTGCATGCACAATACACAAGTTCCTGTGTCATCCAAACCCAATGAGGTGCACAGCAGGGTTTCTGAGCTCTTTTGGAAGCCATCCCCCAGTGTGCACCTCCTGGGTTTGCATGATATGGCAACCTGTACATCACAAGGATAATTAGGCAAGTCGCATAGAGAATGAATGGCGTGTGCAGGGTGGGGAAAGGAAGGCACTGTGCTTCTCTTCCTTGGTGATTCTGCAGAGCCAGCCAGCCACTGTGTCCCCGATTACCTGCCTCAGTGCTCCTCTGGAAGATGTGCACATTGAAATGATTATTGTTTTTAAGCCATATAGAAGGTCTATACTTTCTTACATTGTGGTCTTTCAGTTGCAGTGCTGGTTTTTTATTCTAGCATATTGTTGACACTAATATGTATGTATGTATGTTTGGAAATATTAGTCACAACTGTTTTATCAGTATTTGAGCCTTTTCAGTGCCATAATACTGGTTTATAGCGAAGAATGTGGGTGTCAGTCATACATCTTACTGTTCAAAGGTCACCTTTCCTCAAATCAACATGATGAGCTTGGGGGAAAGCACCATTCTCTCTGCCCCTGCCCTTTGCTGCAGGATGCGGTAAGTAATCCTGGTCCATCGTACAGGACCGTGGTGTGTATGAAGCTCTTCAGAGTGTTCAAATGAGAATTGGAAGAAGATGAGACACAAAAACTAGCACAGGTTTTAGAGATAGCAAGCTTACAACGTTCTTGAAGTGTTAACACCAGAACAGCAGACAAATAAATTGATATGAGTAGGCAGCTGGATATGGGAGGCTTTTGGGCTATTAACAATAATGTGCATGGTACTATCCTTAACATTTATAACAAAATATTTGCCTAGCTTTCATGAAAGAGGGCATTAAAAAATTCAGTACTAATGTCTATTTTCATCCTGTTTTTAAGGATTGTTTGGAGAATTATCTGTGTTTAAAATACTACAAAAATGTAAGTTCTGTTATGTACTTGTATACCTTGGGAAGAAAGTAAAAACAGGTTCCTAAGGTGGGACTGGAAGGTGCATTCACAAGGCAGGTCCCCAGTTTGTTGGTTTACTGCTATAGCTGCCTACAGGAATTGTGGAAAGTGTGGAAAAGGCATCTATGGGTTGGATGCCTCTGTACCAGCCACTGTGTAGAGGAGATGCATGTACTGCTCTTTAGTGATCTCACAGTTTAGGTGTAATTGAAAATAGCATGTAAACCCTCCCTTCAACCCTACACGTTCTGCTCTGTTACGATACAGGTGTGATCCCTAAGACCTTTCCCATTGACAAGTCTTGGGATTTGCCAGCTTTGTCCAAAACCTATTTTCTTCAAAGGGAAGGCTTACCTCCTTACTTTTGCAACATACTTCAACAAAACAATAAGTAGGCGCTGGTGTTTTTGAATTTTTAAAAAATAGCTGTCTGAAAAATACTTTCCAGTGAACATGCAAGTACTGGTTTTAAGGTGAGGGCAGACGGGTCTCTATCTATACAGCACAGGATTTATTGTTCACAAGCTTGACTGGCAAACTTCCTCCGTTTGTTTCTGTAAAATTTCCACAAAAGCACAGACATTACATAATGGGTAAACATTGCAAGGGGTTTTTTTTTGGTTGTTTTTTGTTTTTTTTTTAGAGAGGCAGGCTTGTAGGTCAGAAGTTAATGTCTGCATGACAGTGAAGATACAGATAAGCACAGTAAGCAAAAAAACCTCCCCCTGAATAGCCTATATGTAGTCGTTTTTGCAATCTTGAATCTGTGGCTTCTCTTCAGGAATTTCCTTGTTTGTTTAACCTGTTTATTGACCATGGGAGTAATGGAGACAGGTTTATTTTATGATACTTGGAAATGGTGGAAAAGACTGGAAAAAATCTTATCTTGGGAAACAACATTTGAAATAATTATTAAAAATGGAGTGAAAAACAAGCTCCTTCCTATATTAAGAAAAGAATAACTATGGGTATCAAGGAAGCCTAGTAGTTAGCAGTTTGATAGACCAACGTTGGACAGAGAACAGGAATGAAGTACAAAGTCCCTTCTACTTCTCTCTCTTTCACTTTTCACCTTTGGGTGAGACCGAAAGTCAATACTCTGCTTTTCTTGGATTGAGGATAAAGAGTTCAGAAAACTTTTACGCCTCTGACAATTTTGTCATCCAGCGAAGACAGGAGTTAAAAGATGAATCGAAGCAAAAATGTTCCATTTTTTGGACCAGACATGAACCAGTGGTACAGCAGCTTGCAGCACACAGGGCACTGATGGCCTATCACTGGCCTTGATTTAGGCAGGAATCAGATCTGGTGGTTATATGGCTTCAAGTATGGTGCTTTATGTAAAAGAGAAGCATCAAAAGCTCCAAAAATGTGTACTTGGGATATGTTTTAGTTGCAAATCAGTCAAATCGTAGTGATGTGTGGTATTCTAACATCCTTGCATGGCATGATATCTGGGTAGATTATGCTAATATGCTATACAATAAACGCAGTCAGTAGAACTATACTTATCTTACAGAAATCTTCCAACTTAAAGGTGTTAACATAGGTGGGTTAGCAATCAGGATTTGAAAATTTACAAACATAAAAATGTCAAGTAGCAAGATCTAGGGAAGTGTGGGGATTTTATTGGAATAACAGATTGAAAATAAGGGAGAAAAAGAGAGAGGGAAGGAGGGGAGAGGAAGAGGGGGAGGAAGATGAATAATATTGGGAGATCTTTAGAATGAAGGAAAACCCTTAACCAGAAGATTGAAGAGACAAAACCCTTTCAGGCAAAACCTGCCTTTTTGTATGCACTGAACAGTTGACAATGGACAAGGACAAGGTAATTTAGGATCTCCCTCCTTGTTTGCCACATGCAATTAGAAACCTTGAATACCTTACAAACTGCACCTGCCTTGCATCCATCTCAATGCAATCCTCATTCAATGTGTACTTAAGGGTAGGACTGTGGTTCATTAGTAAAACACATAAAAGGTGCCAGGGCCAATTCCTAGCATCCCCAGATAGGGTTGGGAAAGGCTCCTGCCTGAGAGTCACTGTGAGTCAGCATAAATGTATGGATTTGGTCACAGTACAAATTGGCCCTCTAGTACATGAGTGTGAGGGTAGTACTTCTGGCTAAATGAAACCCTGGCTGGGATGAAACAATGTTGCCTGGGATGTTAGCATTTCTCTTCAGAGCTTTTCAAACATTGCAAGTGTTCAGTTAGGATTTTCAGCTCTTTGAAGGTGACGTTTGACTGGGATGATTTATCAAGAGAAGGTTTCGTTAGTAGTTGGTTAAAAATAATAATAATAAAGTAGCTCTTGCTGGTCCTGTTACGAAAAGCAGTGATAGTAGTAGATTAAAAAAAAGTAAAATGTGAAAAACTAACATGGAACATACTTTTAAAAAAAAAAATCATATTTGCAATACAGGTCTTTTTTATTTAAGGTCTTTTATTATTTTATTTGTGTTTATGATTGTTTTATTAATAGTTATTTATTCAACTGGAGCCCAGCAAGAGAAAGGAAAAAAGAAATGCAAGAAGACCCAAGTGTTCTTGCATGTGCATTACTCGTAAAAAATTGAATATATCACTGCAATTTTTCCATGGTTCTGTAATGCATGGCCTTAACTTTCTGCAAATTTTATGAACTCTACAGCACTAAATTTATAATGCAAAAATAAGTGATTTTGTAGCATTAAGGGCTCACATAGAAGCATTCTGTGAGTGCTAATTAAATGCTGCATACAATGAGATAATGGACAACTTAGACTGAGTACATTTACCTTAAACTGCAGTTTGCTTATTTCTGTGGAACTTACTTATATATGTGTGCATTTCAGCACACACTTTATTGATCACACCACTGCCCTCAGTGGTTGCCTCCTGTTCCTTAACTCTCTCTGAATTATAACCACACAATTATTAAAGTTCAGTCCTGGTACTTGGCTTAAAAGAAGGTATCCTACCACAGTCTGCCTGCCATTGCAAGGAAAATACAGAATTAGTAAGCTTCAGCTATAGGGTTTAGCTTGCTTCTAGTACTTTGATAATTAGTGTGACCCTAAACTGAGATCTCTAGAAAAGTAAACTATGGGCCAAGCTTCATGTAACTTGCTGGAAAGATTTCATGTATTTACACTTGGGAAGAAATGCATAACCTCAGAAAAGGCTTTCATAATCTTGCAGTAGGTAGTCTGCAAGATTTCCTATGGTGGGAGATACGCTATATTTTGTCATACGCCTTCCACGCAAATACCTGAGTTGCCTTTCCACTTAGCATGATCTCTGCTCTCAGAGTGGCACTATTCTGGCTGGGAAATGCCAGGAGATTATAGGTCTTTTTTCCATAAGATTGTGCCTTTAATTTACAAAGGCCAAATCCATAGCTACAGCAGCATTGCTTGAGCATTCCTGTCCTTGCATAGTTGGTGTTATACAGGTGCCCTGTACTATTTGACATAAGAAATAATATTCCATCCTAAATATTTTCAAAATAGTCCTTCCTTACCTGTGGAAAAAACATACTTTATCACCTGCCTTCCAGAAAAGGAGGCCAAAGAATAACGACCTTTGCCATTTCCATGTTTCCTCTGCTACTGTTTATTTTCCTGTGCAATGCCTGACTAAAATGTTTGCTTAATGTTTTCTTACAACTCACCTTCCCAAGACAGTACTTAAGCCTGGCATTAAAGAACTCCACATCTGCTTTGTTCTCCTGTTTGCAAATGAACTAAAGTTTTCCCTATTTAAGGGTAGGATGCTCATATTAACCTAATGAAGAGAAGCATATGGCTTTTCAAGGATTTATTATGTTTACAGATGTTTTCATTCATCAAAGTGGCTCTACTTTATATTTCACTGCATTTTCAAGAGAGAAAAAAGTGTTAGGGGAGTGGGGGAAGATTTAGCAAGGTCATTTTATTGCCTGTAAGTGTTTAGCTTTCCTCACAGATGCTCTGTGTGCAAATAATAATAATAATAATAATAATCCATTTTGGTTTGGTTTTCATCATTATGTGTTTTTAAAATAAAAGAAAAATTAAAGGCTGTCAGTTTTATTTCCATCATAAATATTACTCATGAGCTTGAATGCTTTGATAATGAAACTTTTCATAACTTCCAAGAAATATGAAGCACAATTTGGGGGTTTCTAACATCCTTCCTGAGGTTGTCATTTGGAGGAGAGCTCATTTGGAGTGACTCACTCAGTATGCTCTTAAAAGACTGGGAGGAGAAAAGAGAGAGTGGAAAGATGATGATAATATTGAAAAATAATATTGAAAAATAAACCTATTTGCAAAAAAATACTTCTGTCAAATTGGGGTCATTTGGCAGGGCCAACCCAAGTATGCCAGGCAGCCTATCCGTTGTGGTGCAGTAGCGGTAGGCATACTCACAGAGTCATATATGAGCAGGTCATTTGTGTGCCACTGCCCTCCTAAGAGCACCCCTTTATAATTGAACAGCACATCCACGAAGGAGCAAAATGCCCTAAATTACTTAGGCTTTGGTTTTTAAATGTTTGCCTCCTGAACCTTCCAGGGTTAGCATTAAAGAAAAGTTAATCAAAGGAATTCAAATTCTAAAATAAGCATGCACTGATTTTAGCATTTCTGGGGTTTGCACAGTTGCTGACCACTCCTTGTTTGTAACGGCAGTGACAATTTAACTCAATGTTCAGCTGAATTAAATATCGAGATTATCCTTAATGTCAGGGTAAGAGCAGGGAACAAGCTATCCAGGATGCTCAACCGTGATAGGGAGAAAAGTTCCCACAGGGCCCAATTCACCACACGTTTCCCATTGTTGTAACTCATGTAAGGAATGCCTCCTTGCCTACATATATTAATAGCAAACACATCAAAAGGACACAGAGTTGGGCACAGGTTTTGTGAAGACTCAAGGCTCGAAGAGACATGAGGCGCTAGGATGGTCTGAGCTTCCTGCAAAAAAAGGGCACATATGGCCAGCTTGTCTGGGACTTTCTGAATTCTTCTTCATATCATGATTTTCTGGTTCTCTCTCTCTTGAAGTAGGGTATCCTAGTCCTGTCATCCAGAAAATGGAAATATTTACATCACTGGTTCACTATAACCAACAGAACTCAAGAAACCATTGTAAGAGTCAAATTTTGTTGATTCTGTCCATATAAAAATAGCAGTGGGGATTGGTTCTTAGCTGGAAAGTTGGTGGGAAAAGTATAAATTCTCTTCTCATGGCAATAGTTAACAAGTTAATAAAGACCAAAATTTTGAACAGGTCCAAAGTAAAATCATATTAATGTTTTAGTCTTTCCATTGTTCAGATAATGAAATTGTAGCATCCATAAGAGAGGTCTATGTCTCTCTTGAGACTTCATCCAGATGGTGATTTCTCTTCCATTTAATTTAGAACTTTACAATAAGACGAGAAAACCAGGAAAAAAACTGTAATCAGATTTTGGAAGGACTAATGGTGCAATCCTATATTGATTATCATGGGTTATAACCTGAGGTGGAAGTTCCACTAACCCAGCAGAATGCAAGGTACGCCACTTTATATCAGTACTACTCATAGATCTAATAAAAAAACACTCCCAGTGGCTTAAATGGGAGAAGATTTCTCTCTAAGACAATGGCCACATTGACAGCTGACCAGCCTACCTCACCATGCCTGAACATAGGATATAGTTATCTCAGTACCCAGTCACAGCACACTATCACTAGTGTATGAAGACCATGCAGTTGGCTCATAGATGCTACCTCTTGTGCTTCGTGTTACGGCACAGGTAACTCACAAAAGGGAGCTCTGGTGAGAGGAAGCATCATCCTCTTGTTCGTTTGTTTGTTTGTATGCTGCTTTTCCAAATTATGCTCAAAGCGGCTTACACAAAGAGTAAACAAATGAGGCAGAACAAAAATGCAGAAATGTAAACATGTCGAACATGTTTCAAAGTACAATATCCACATTCCCAGAGACATCACAGTTAAAAGTTTCCCTAAATATATGGAAAACACACATACATAAACAGTTGCTGTCTTTAAAGTGTGCCTGGGCACGGAGGACTCGCCAGTCTTTCCTAGCGTGTACTTGTCTTGAACCCCTTGCATTTAAGATGTAAGTTATTTTATTCTAACACTGGATGTTGAGCTTGGGGTGAGAGGGAAATGAATGCCACGTATCTGCCTGATTCCTGTTTGTGCTGCTATCACTAAGGAGTTGATGAGCAACATTGTGGAACTTGCAGACTGTGTTTGAGTGCCAAGAATCCCATGTTTTTTGCCTTTGAGATGGCATTTGTCTTGCACCAGGCATGCAAAAGACAGTAGGAGAACAGGATGCTTCTACACCACTGGTGGAGCTCCCATTTGATGCTTCCCAACCCGTGTGACCTATAGGATGAGTCACTGCTGCCGTCACTGTGCAGCTGTGGCTGCCCTTATTTTGTGCCTTAGTTCCCTGGCTACTTGGCAAAATAGCGTTTTCCTTCCCTAAGTAGGTCTTGGTCCCTCTTCCCAGGACAGCTTTCAATGGTCCCTTAAAATGCCCAGCCCATATTGGTGCTGTGTCATAAAACAGCATTTGTGGGGAGCAGAAGCAGATTTAAGAGCGGTGCTCAACCTGCCCTGAAGGGATTGCATTCCTGAAAGCTTGGGGGGGGGGGGGGTGGAGGTACATCACTGTCACTTGAGGCCCAGGTGGGAAGGTAGGTGGGTGTGTACAAGAGGGAGGGTCTTCTCAGCATTAGCACCTCACTTGGAAGTTGCAATCCAACAACAGGAAAGCACATATTGCTCCTCCTGCTTTAATAGAACATCTACTTCAACACTCCTAATATTGTTGCATGCACAGGGGCTCCTTCCCAGGGTCTCTTGTGCAGTACAGAGGTGCATTCCTCCTGCCGCTAGCTTCCAGAGCTGTGGAAAGGAAAAGAGAAAGAATGCAGGATTGGTAAGCGTTTTGACACTTTTCCTTCTGGTTTGATGTGACATGACCATTAGGGCAACATAAACAATATTTTCTACCCAAGAGCTGGTGAATTTTCTCCCTAAGGTACTTGTCCATTTCTTCATAATTAGTTACCCAAACCATCATTTGACACACTTCTGTTAATTACAACACTAATTCCTCGTTCTAGTCAACCCAGCAACAAAATATAGTGTGTGCATGTGTGTGTAATGTTCACACAATAAAAACAATATAAGAAAATCGCCTGGACATGACTGATTCTACATAGAAAATTATAATGAAAGACGAGCCTCCCATCTTCCTTATGTGTTCATGTTGGCTTCATAGGAATAAGAGGTTCAGCAAGTCAAAGGAGCTCTCTTGGACAAAGGAAGTCCTTGGTATACACCTGAATTACAGGTGACGAAGCAGGTTGGGAGACGTCTAGAGCGTAGGTGGAGGAGATCACGGGGTGATTCTGACCGAACACACTTAAAAGCCCATTATTGGGCCTATGCTGTGGCGGTGAGGGCGGCGAAGAAGAAATTCTCCGTTTCCATTGCCTCCTCACAATGCCGTCCGGCGGAGCTTTTTCGGGTGGTGCAGGGGCTGATACATCCGGGCCCGAAGAAAGATCTTGTGCCACCCTCGAAGGCCCATTGTGACGACTTTGCTAAGCATTTCAGGGAGAAAATCGCTCAGATTCGCCATGAGCTTGACTCTGCTATTGAATCAGATTCTACTGGGGAGACGCCATCGACACCATCGAGTCCACAATTAATGGATGAATTTCAGTTGTTGTGGCCTGATGATGTGGACAAGGTGCTTGGACAAGTATGTCCTACCACCTGCTTACTAGACCCATGCCCATTTTGGCTACTTAAGAAAGCCAAGGATGGGATTGGGACCTGGATCCTGGAGGTGGTCAACGCCTCTTTAAGAGACGGCCGGGTACCTGCCCCTTTAAAGGAAGCGGTAGTCCGGCCAGTCCTAAAGAAGGCATCCCTGGATCCAGAGGTGGCCACCAATTATAGACCGGTGGCCAACATCCCGTTCCTGGGCAAGGTGCTAGAGCGGGTGGTGGCGGGAGAACTCCACTCTTGGATGAAACTGATTATCTGGACCCATTTCAGTCCGGCTT
>NW_025336045.1:4326114-4370017 GCF_004798865.1 Varanus komodoensis
GCACTCCCCCTGTCTCTCTCCCTGCACAGGTCATCGTACAGGGCGAGAGACAGGGGGAGTGCATCCCTGTTAGTTCTCCTGGACCTCTCAGTGGCTTTCGATACCATCGACCATGGTATCCTTCTGAATAGGCTGGCGGGATTGGGAGTTGGAGGCACCGTGTGGCGGTGGTTCCGCTCCTGTCTCAATGGCCGATTCCAGAAGGTGGTGCTGGGGGACTATGGCTCTGCGCCATGGCAGTTATGCCATGGAGTTCTGCAGGGGTCCATTTTGTCCCCTTTGCTATTTAACATCTACATGAAACCGCTGGGAGAGGTCATCAGGAGGTGTCGGCTGCAGAATCATCAGTACGCTGATGATACCCAGCTCTACCTCTCGTTTTCCACCAATCCAGGTGAGGCAGTGGCTGTGCTGAACCGGTGCCTGGCCGAGGTAATGGGCTGGATGCGGGCCAATAAACTGAAGCTCAATCCAGACAAGACGGAGGTCCTGTTGGTGGGTGGTTTGGGCCTCAGGATGGGGGACTTGGGCCTTGTCCTAAATGGGGTTGCACTCCCTCTGAGGGAAAGGGTTTGCAGCTTGGGAGTGCTCCTCGACCCTGAGCTGTCTCTAGAAGCTCAGGTGACGGCGGTGGCGAGGAGCGCCTTCCTTCAGCTTCAGCTGATACATCAGCTGCGTCCCTTCCTGGAGAACGACTGCCTGGAGACAGTGACACACGCGCTGGTCACTTCCTGATTAGATTTCTGTAATGCGCTCAACGTGAGGCTACCCTTGAAGACGGTCCGGATACTTCATTTGGTGCAGAATAGAGCTGCCAGGTTGCTGACAGGGACTGGGTGTTGTTCTCATATAACCCCAGTTCTCCGTCCGCTCCACTGGCTCCCGATTGAAGTCTGCGCCCAATTCAAGGTGTTGGTGATGACCTATAAAGCCCTAAACGGCTTGGGACCTGGATATCTAAAGGAACGCTTGCGCCCATATTTGCCCTCCCGCCCCTTGAGATCAGCAATGGATGCCCTTCTCCGGGAACCCTCTGTGAACGATATTAGGAGGGTGAGTACCCGGAGGAGGGCTTTCTCTGCGGTGACGCCCCATCTATGGAATGCGCTTCCCAGAGAGGTCCGCCTGGTGCCGTCGATATATGTTTTTCGGCGCCAGGCCAAGACCTTTTTATTTAAAACTTATTTTAATTGCTAAATTGTTGAATTAATTAGGATTTTAAAATTTTTAGCCGACAATGCACCGGGTGTTTTTTAATGTTGTTTTTTTTCTTTTAAATTGTTATATCATTATTATTTATGTATGTTTTTATGTATTCTTTGTGAGCCGCCCCAAGGCTTTGTTGCGATAGAAATGTTTTAAATGAATGGAAGGAAGGAAGGAAGGAAGGAAGGAAGGAAGGAAGGAAGGAAGGAAGGAAGGAAGGAAGGAAAGAAGGAGCTCTCTTGGATAAAGGAAAGGCAACTTAACCAGTGTGTTTCAGTAGTTCTTAGGTGTCTCTCATGCCTTAAACTACAGCCAAACTGTCAAGTTTGTGTAGAATATATTTCTAAAGAAGAGCTAGAGAAGGTAGAAGCCTGCGGCTATCCTTGTGATCATCTTTGTTGGAACAGAAATGTATTTTGTGTGCATGTTTTGCTTTTTGCATTAAAAAAATTCTTCAAATGCTTGGCTAACCAAATGGAAAACAATCTGACTTGGAACTTCTGTATTGTTCCATTGCCGTGACGTCACTTTGTATGTTTTATGTCACAAAGGATCCCAGATGCTTGGATTAGCAGCTAGATAGTATGGCGTTTGTTTGCTTCTTGATTTACTGTACTGGTTCAGTGTGGTGCTCTGTGCAGCAGCCACAGCTAAGGTTGCCGCATCAAATATTTTTTATGTTTGGCTAACTTGGGGCTCACATCCACTTCTAAATTTAACTGAGTTAAGTCTGTCATGCTGAACTCTCCTGTATTCCTAAATTGGTTTGACATATGTAGACCACATTTGTTTGGATTTTTTCTTTTTCATTAACTGACAAGTTTCTAACTTTCAGTGTATATAGCCTCAAGCAATGCATTATGACCGTTCAACTTCCAATGAGTCTCCATTAATACAATTTTCTCTGCTGCAAGCCAGCGACCAGGTGGCATGTGGACATTGCAGTAATCAAGCAAAAACCTGAAGTCTTCCAGGGAATGACATGTGTGCTGCGGCTGATAAAACTATTGACTATACAAGTGGGTTCAGATTGTAGATTAAATCGCTGGATGGATCTCTCTGTCGATGGAGTGAAGGTTACCACTTCTCCCACAGGAAAAGAAATAGCAATTGCTCACTTGGACAAGTTACTAAAATCTATGCAAATTGAAAACTATCCATTGGCAAACCTTAAAGTTTCTTTTTTAAGTTTGCAGCCCTACAGGGAATGAACTGAAATGTAATAGGTTTCTTGTTTGCTCTCTGAGTGAGAGCGTGCCTTAGAAAAAAAAGAAGAGAAGGCTGTCCATCAACGTCTCTTTCTGAATTCTTGTTCTAGAGATATCAGCTGAGCATTTGAATACAAAATGTTAATATGTCAGCCCATTGCTTCAAAGCCCAGGCCATCATTTGCTTGCTTGCTTGCTTGTTTGGCTTCCTTGTCTTTTTGTGTAGTCTGAATGTATGAATGGTTTTGAACTTCAGTGGTGTACATGCAGATAATTTTGTCTGACAATCAGTGCTTAATTGAATTGGTTTCAAATAGCTGTAAAGAGTGAAAGGGGCTTGATTGATTTCAGTCATTAAGCTTTGTAAGGTGTGTTTGTAGGGGGGCTATTAATTTAGCTGATGTGGATATTAAGCTTTGGCTGTGACATTTGAGTTAAAGAGCTACCAGTGATATAAAGCCCTCTTTTCTTCTCTTGGTCCTTGGTTTGGAGTCCCATCAATGTTGCACCATCGTATATAAATCAAGCATGCTTTGGCACCATTAGCAGTGTCTGTTAGCAAAGGCATGTGACTAAACTGACTCTAATGCATAATTGCCTAGACTTGGGAGTGAAGGGAAGGAGCCCAGGCAGGGAGGGGGGCATCTCATCTTCCAGGTCAAATGAGGGGTCACTTGCATGACCATAAAGGGAAATTTTCTCTATCCCTAAGTACATTAGACCTGACCCAGGAGCAACTGCAACCCTTCAAATTACTCGTTTTTCACTACCTCCTCCTATTTGGTATGTGGAACGGTTAGAAAAAGGCAATCTTCACAGGCTTTATCAGTTTAAGTAGGCCTTGCAAAGTCATTGAACTGTTAGGCTACAGACTGATAAAGTATTATTCACAAGCTGGTTAATAGTTACAGTAAAAATTATGGTTGGGGGGTTTTTGGGGGGGGGGTGTTTTTTAAACTCAGTCTTCCTCACTTATTTGATGGGCAGTCTGCTTCTTACTGGGCAGCCTTGAGAAGAGAAGACTGCGGGGGGACATGATATCTCTCTATAAGTACGTACCTCAAAGGCTGCCACAAAGAAGAAGATCAAGATCTCTTCTTGCTGATGCCAGAGTGTAGGACACAGAATAATCAATTCAAGTTGTGACAATCCAGATTCAGGCTGGACATCAGGAAAAGCTTCCTCACTGTCAGAGCAATACAATAATGGTACCAGCTGCCTAGAGAGGTGGTGGGCTCTCCCACACAAGAGACATTCAGAAAGAAACTGGGCAGCCATCTGAGTGGATGGTGTAACCTGATGTCCTACCACAGCAGGAGGTTGAACTCAATGGCCTTCATGGCCCCTTCTAACTCTACTATTCTATGATTCCTTGGCAACGCCTGCCCGTCCCTAACGCCATATACCAGGGTCGTGTAGCCAGTGGCTCTGAAGTCACCTGTAGCTGCTCTGTGTGTGGCAAAGGAGAGTAAATTAATCTCAGTATTGCTCTGAATTTACTTGATAGCACCGACCCCATTACCCCACTGACAGCAATCTCAAGTGGAATTATGGGGAGGAGGGGGGCATTTGGAAATGGTGGTGGGAAAGCAGCAATTCTGAAAGGGCTTTAGCCTCCCACTCCCACAGCAACACTAAAGCAGTCTCCTGGAGGGAGGTGAGGAGTGTGTGTGTGTGTACATCCGCAGCCCCAGTCTGCCCGCCCCCAGTAATGCATGCAGCTCCAGGACTAAGAAGGTTGTGCATCAAGGCTGAGGCCTTCTTCCTTTCCTCGCTGCATTTCTGGGTTCTGCTGGTTGCTGTTCCTATATTTTTTTCTTCTATGGTTCTTCATTTTGTGTGATTGATTATATATTTTGGTTTTTAAATTAATCTCAATGCTGCTTTGAATTTACTTCATAGGGTTGAATTTACTAGTTACGTTAGCTAACTGGAGCTGCCTCAACCTCATTTGATGACCGTAGCCACCATTTTTTAGTTTTCTGCATAAACTGGATTTATCGTGTCTGTATCTCTTACTTCCACAGCAAATGTTATGTATCTAGGAAGTGAAGAGATGAGGATGATCACAGAGAGAAACAGTGCTATTATAAGACAGCATTTGAAGAAGGTAATCCTTTGTTTTTCAGTTTTCTTAAATTGCCTGCTAGTAGTTACTATGCTACCATGCTCTTCAAAAAACAGGCCCTTTTGTCAGATCGCTAGCTTTGCAGAGCTGGTCTGCATACTTCTCTTTGAAAGATGTTCTGCATCTGTATGTTGCCTTAGGATGTAATGTTCATTATTACACCATTAATAAAATATTGCAATATTAAAAATCAGAATAACACAGATATCCTGTATTCAAGATAAGTTAAATGAATATCTAAAATTTTAGATTTATTAATTTATTTGCATAATTTGTATGCTACCTGTTATTCCAAGCAGAAGAAAATTCTGTGGGTGCTTCACTTGAAAAAGTTACAAATGTAAAGCATATCTCTAAAACAGATTAAAGCCACGCCAGAATAAAACCAAGATGAAAAGCAAATTTGTTATAAAAATATAAATACCTAAATGAGTCGGTCAATATACTGTACTATCCACTGTTTTAAAATGTGGTGAGCCAATAGACTTTCTAAATATCTGAATGGCTCAGTCCCAGTGGTCCTGAATAGAGCCAAATTTCTTGGGCCACCAGGTCTGTGCATCTACTCTTCCCTGGATCAAGGGAAACCTGGAGGATCTTAAATGGCAGGAGCAAAGCTCACACAGGCAAAGATGGTCTTAGAGGTGTGCAGCACCAAAGCCTAGAGGGCACTTTAGATTCAATCCAGCACTTTGGAAGGCATGACATAACTGGGGCAGCCACTGCAAAGCTGGCTGAATATTTTCTTTTTCTTCCAGTGGTAGAAAAGAGGTAAGTTGCATTAAACTGAAGCCTCTAAATCATGGGTCCTCAAACCACGGCCCACGGGCCGGATCCAGCCCGCCATGCCCATTTATCCAACCCACCATAGAGGTTTTGGACTAGCTACGCATGCACCAGCTTGCTCTCAAGGAGATTGTTTTGGACTCATTCAGAGAAAAGGATCTCCTTGCGAGCAAGCCACTGCTGGGCTATGAATATTTAAACACAGTAACCTGTTCTGATTAGATTAACAAATATTCTAGTTCCTCTTTGATGTATTCTTCTCAGAATATCTTTATACAAGCAAGATTCTTCAGTGTAATTCACATTATGCTCATTATAGTTGTAAAGTAGACCAACTTCCCTTAATTAAAGGCTATGGCAAACAGCAGGTCTTGCAGGTGCCTTCATTTATTTCCATTTGTTTTTCTGGACTATGTCAATCCAAGCAGTGCTTTGGCACCTGAGAACCTTCTTTGAAAATCTGTGTTTTATTGGTTCCTCTGTGTCATTGCACTTTTAAAGTGGCACACTGTACCCAGGAAAACATTTTTTTAAGTTGAGGCACAGTTATAGAAAACTGGCAAGCCCACAGCAGAACCAGATGCAAGGGTAAAGTTAAACCTCTCCCTCTTTTTTAATTCTTCCTTCTAATAATTTCTGGGAATGTGAAAATTAGGGGAGAAATGTGAACTGGCGTGAAGTTCAACCTGAAGTGTACTGACAGTAAAAGTAGGTTTGACTAATAAAGGTTGGAAGTTTACAAGAACAGGAACTAGAGTCCAAGTTGCTGTAGAGTTGGCAAGTTGTCACTTTGAAAAATTTATGCTGCTTAGTAGTCAGTGTGATCATAAGTGTAAAGCCAATCTTAACACCTGACAGTGCCAGCTGCTGTGGAAGAGAAAAGTTATTTCTGGACCCCATTTGCATGTTGCGTGCTGAAGGAGGTGAGAGAAGAGACACTAAATTATTCCTGTCTTTCCAAGCCCAGCTTCACAGCATAATTAGTACAAGTCAAGAAGAAAGAGGAAATATGGTTCTTCTCAAATTTGGGTGTCCCAATACAGCAGTGCTAACAAGTAAGGAGACTGGAGGGGGCTGGGACCATTCAGAGTCCATTAGCAGAAGTAGGTCACTAGGTTTAGAGGCAGAAATGATTCACATCAGATGCTTTGCAAGAGGAAGATTTTAAGTAGACAATTAAAGTCCAAACGTTCAGTTCACCCAATGCAGAGACACCATTGGCTATCCTAGGACAAATGGCAATTAACATAAAACTTGAATCAAAGCACATGAATTAAATGTACTCAAGTCCACTTCATATACTTGCTAGCAGGTAATTCTGTGCACTGCACCAGACCAAAGAAGTAAGTGCCATGCAGGATCAGACCAGGAGTCCAACAGCGTTCCGTTTCCACAGTGGACAACCAGCAGCCTTTGGGAAACCAAAAGCAGGGTATGAGTGCAATGATACCATCCTGCTTCGATGTGGGAGGCACCCCAGAGCCCTCATTCTAGTAGCCATTGATAGCCTTTTCCTCCATGAATTTGCCTAATCCTCTTTTACCACCATTCACACTGGTGACCATCATTATATCTTGTGGTAGTATAGTCTTCATTTTAACTATGTGTATTAATGAAATGCTTCCTTTTATCTTTCCCAAATCTCCTGTGGGATTCACCTGAAGATGATGTGTGAGCTGAGATATACACATATATCAAGTTTGCTAGGCCTCAAATTTGCATTGATTGTGTTCTCCCATCCCCAGATTCATTAGTGATAACAGTAATTGAATATGTAGACATGCATGAATATGTCTATAGTGTATGCCTAATGCAAGATGCACATGTCCCTAAAACTTAATGAGTAGAATTTGTGGCTAGAAAATCAGTAAACAGGTACTCTTTCTGCAGAGTCTTCTTAAATTCCAGGCATAAGTTTGCTTTTGCTTTTCAATAGATCCAGAAGTTAGCCATGTAGGTCATAGTGGGTATAGAATGTAACATTCTCTTCTGTTCCAGAGTGGGTTAGTTTGCATCAGGCAAATAGCTGTGCTTCCAGTTTCTCTCCTTCTGGAAGAATCCTCCCTCCAGCACCACTTCTTCTCCACAATTCACACAGCACAGTGGGCTGCAGGATAGTGAGAGAACACATGTTTGCCTACAGAAGGCCCCATCCTTAATCCCTGGAACCTCCTGGTAGGGCTGAGAAAGATCCCTGCCTGGAAATCTGGAGAGCTGAAACCGGCCAGTGCTGACAATACTGGCCTAGGTGGACCAACGGTCTGACTTGATCCAGGCAGCGTTCTGTGTCCCTGTTGTGAGCTGCTGATGGAAGACAAAGGGTGAAGCCCTGGTGCAGGTATATAGAAGTCCTATATGTGCACACAACACAGGATCGTTTTCTGTCATGGCCTGAGACCCTCCATAAAGATGAATTGTCATGCACTGTAAAACTGAAGTCACAATACCTTTGAATAGGCCCCTATTTTTCAGAATTAAAAAACTGTTCTTTTAAAGCACGGGCTCATTTTGTTAAAGCAGCCTGAAAAAAAAATTGTGAGCTGAAGCAGCCAAAACCAATCTTGAGCTGGTTTTATTGAAACAGCTGGTCTGGTGTTGCACAGTTTTCTTGACCCAGTGTCCAAAGCTGTCCATAGCAGTTTAATAGTTATTGCCCTTGAAAGGCTCATAATCTGGAAAGCAGCAGTACGGAAGACACTACAGATGCGTACTCTCTGCCCACAGCCAGAGTAAATTACTTCCCTCCAGTTGTGGAAAATCTTCCAACTACACTGTATGAATAGATCTAAAATGCTCTCCACAGCCAGGAACACCTTTTATTTTGGCAGGTCCCATATGCTTTTTGGACTGCATACTGCTGAAGTCCGGAGTGGAAGTTAGGAAAGCTGCACATGAGGATTTTGCTACACGTAGCATTTAAGCAGGCTCTGGCACATGGAGCAATGTCCAAAATTTCTCTCCCACATGCTCAAATTAGTCCTTCTGTGACACACCCAAGATTTGAAAAGTTAGCACTATAAGGTAGACAGAAACTGAGCATGTGGAAAATGGAAGATAAGTGAAATGGCTATTGTGAGTTACAAAATAGGCACTGGTTCATTTGTTACATTCGGCTCAAGAGCAGTTTGTTCACATGAGCACCTTAACACAAAAGTGTACAACTTGTACAGCGTTTTTAATCAATTCCATTCAACAGAGGCTGCCTTTTTATGTGCAGCATTATTAAACGTGCATGAACTTTTAAATGTGCGTGTCATATTATTAGCTGCCTTGAGCACCATTGTCTTCAGGCCAAACCATATGTTAAATTTGCCCATGAGAGATGTGTGTGTACATGCATATCTGCATTTATTCCATCATTCCATTTGTACTCCACATTTCCATTAAGTCAGCCCTAAGATGCAATCACTTGATAATAGAAGTAATGGCGGGGGAAGGGTTCTTTTGTTTTATCGTGGGGCTGATGGAAATTTTAGTTGAAATCTATAGGGCTGAAGAAAATTATAATTCAGTGTTCCTCAAGATAAATTGCTGCCACGTGGTGCCTCCAAAGTAGTAAGAACATGATGTTTCGTTATTTAAGATGGAAAGGCTGGGAAAAAAAGTTCTACAGCTCCCAGGATGCCCCAGTAAACATGGCTAGCTAAGGGATGGTAAGAGTTGTAGGATTTTTTTTCTGTCTAATCATAAGATTGTGCCCTTAATATATTTCTTCACCACCTTTCAAAACCATGCTGTCTGCCATGCAGATTCCTATAAAATAATTGTAAGAATAAACGAAATTGTTGACGATTGGTTGCCCTCTAGTAGTACTGTGAAGTAGCCAGCTGGGAGAATATGGGAGTTGTCTGCAGGGCACTAGGTTGGAGAAGGCTACTCTAATATCTGCCGTGTGAGGCAGGCCACTTCAGCTTGCTTAATGATGTGGCTATCCTTATTCTTAATGGTTAGTGGATACTGGATATCATAACTTTTCTAAGACAATCCAATGAGTCTGCACATGAATGAGATCTCTTTAACACATCTCTTTATCCACTGGACTTCAATATTCCCAGTGCATTTTCTGGTAGAGTAAGGAATGGAGTTTGACTCATGCCCTTCAAACATATAATTTTCCAGGTTCAACATCCTTCATAACATTGTATTATGTGAACAGTGCCCCGAATCGCTGCAGATTACAGAGCATATCTGCTACAAGTTTGAATTATTTTGATATTACTCTTGTGTGATTCTGTAAGCAAAGGAAGATACAGATCACCGTTCTGGGCTCCGAACCATGTCAGTAAGAAGAAATTGGCAGAGCTGCCACACAGTGTCCAGGGAACCCAAGGTAGCGATAGTTGACCCTAGAAACCCCAGATCCAAGAAGTGGTCTAGAAGGAGTAGTTTTCAACCTAGTCAAGTCAGGAGCTGCTGTAAGCAACAATCTGCTACCTGGGACCCAGTTTTGCATGGGAGAGCGATCCATGTTTCTTTGAAAGGCTTAACTGTGCTTGGTTTATATTTTTAATATCTCTGCTTAAATGTGTAGCTTTACTTTGCTCAGAGCAACATGTAAAATTCAAGTGTTCCCTGATAACGCCTTTCATTGCTCTGATAACCTACAATTTTGAAAGCAATTTTAAAATAGTTTATCACCATTTTTATCCAAAGGCACAGCAAGAAAATTCAATATTGCATTGCACCTAGGGAAATGAGTAACATTTAGAATGTTGTTTCATTCATTAGATTTCTTTTTAACCCAGCATTTCTTGAAAATTAACAAATCTGCTTAGTCTTGACAGAATAAGAAAAAGGAAGTACAGGAGAGCACCAGCTGATCTCCATATGGCCAGAGGCATTTTGTGAGAGAATTGCTGTATGTGAAGTGCTTTTGGGTTAACACCAACACTTCAGTTTACATCCAACTGGTAATGCATGTTAAGTTCAAACCACAAAGTAGAATCTCAAAATAGAGAGAGAGAGAGAGAGAGAGAGAGAGAGAGAGAGAGAGAGAGAGAGATCATTTGTTTTCATTATTTTACTGAGATTGGAAGAAGAAAGTTGACAGTGAAAAAATAGCTTAAGGCAAATTTACAGTATGCTTATTGAATTCAGGAAAAGGGTTTCCTGTGCTGAAGCTTCATGAACCAAATTCCAGCCAGCCTTTGATAGGTTTGTTGGCTAATTACTGTGGGTGGCTCTTGTTAACATACTGCACTGCACAGGGCATCAGTTTTCAAATGGCTGCTTGTGAGCCAGAATCAGGGCTTCCCGAAACTGAGCAGTGTTGCTGTTTTGTTTTCTATGTATTTGCTTGAGGTGCTGCTGTTTTTGTTTTTAACGTAAGCAAAAGATGCAGTGGAGAGAGGAGGAGAAAGATTAGAGGATGGAGAAAACTCAATGGAAGAGAGACAGAAATATCTACAGCCGAAAGTTAGAGGGAGGTTGCTCTTGTTTGCTCTTATTTCCTCTGATTTAAGTTGGCCCTACTAAGCATAATATTCGAAATGAAGGATGCCTTAGAGTGTCCACTTATGAATCAACAAAAATAAGGACATGCATCACAGAAGAAGGTAATTTACATAATATTTGCAAAAGCAACTTTTGGGGCCCCTTTGGCAACCTGATAAACTATCCTGGGCACCACCACCAAATGGCTGCCATAAAGGAATGGCTGGGCATGAATGGCGAGTAACTTACAAAGAAGCCTGTATAAATGGCAGAGGTAGGGTCTGAACCCCAACACACTAAACCATTCCTTTGAACTACTCCAGTGCCAACAGAAGCCTGTTTCATAGAAAGCCAACTGTTTTTCTATCCCCCACTCACCCACTGGCTTCCTTCTGGCTTCCTGTCTGCTTCCCTGATCCCCCCCAGCTGACTAGCTGCTGGCATCTCTAGCCCCCTCATCCACCATGTTGGCTTTTGTTTTTCCCCTTTTCTTGACGCCTGGGCACACAGCTAGGGAAAACAGCAGCCTGCAGCCATCCACCATCCTTATTCCTTAAGGACATTTCTGAGACCCCTGTATGGCCCAAAGGCATGCGGAGGAAGTTGGGATGGCTGCAGCAGGAGGCACTCCCATACAAATGGCCAAAAGGGGGAATGCATTACCAAAAACAAAGGTGTGGGGGAGAACAGCAGTTTGAATGACATTTGTATGTGCTAATATATATATGCAAATCCAGATTATTAGGTAAAGAGAAATGTAGTCCATCTCCACGGAGTGTGGAAGGTTGAGACCAGGTAACCTGGGGCTCAGTCTGCCATTGTAGTGCTGGGGCTGGAGGGGTGGCACTTCTTGCTGCGCTTTGTCTTCAAACCAGAACTGCGCAAGACAACCTTTGAACAGGGGGCACCTTCCAATCGAGGATGGTCCACTGTGTAGAAGACCTGTGTCCACCCTATGAAGACACCCTATGAATACCTGCCATACTTTAAGAGAGTTGTTTTCTTTTTCTGTCATGGATCACAGACAGCCACGGAACAGGGAAAAGAGGTTGTGGGGTTTTTGTCGGTAATGTACACTTTTTTGAGATGTTGTAACCCCAATGACAGCAGAATGAATGGCAGGAAATCATTATTTTCTTAGAAACTCTTTAAATGTAAACATCCTGTTGATAGCAATCTCAGATTCTTTCGGTATTTTTACAACATCTGCCATCGTTGTGTGTCTCCCAATTCTCATACAATATTTTATGGAAATTGCATTTGATAAATTGTTCAAGACCCCCCCTCCAAAAACAAGTTTGAAATTGGAATAGTTAGAAAATACATGGGATAGTGAAGGATGAACAAAATTAAAGTTTGGAGGGGTTTTGTTGGCTACTTTATATGGGTGGCACGGAATTACAAGCTTTTGTACAGATTGAAAATATGTCTGGATATTCTTATGAGTCCTGCAGTCTAGTGAATTAAATATGTATTCACCTGACTGAGACTCTAGACTAGAGGAATACCTTGAAGATTTAGCTTTGATTCTGTGATTTATTTCATTGATTTATCAGTGATGATGGGAGACAGCTCAGAAAATTTTAAGGTTAAAACTGAATTATAATTTGTTTCTGCCATTGCAGAAGGGAATATTGAACCATGCAGATGGTGTTGACTTCTACTGAAGTTATTCTTGTTTAAGCAGTACTTGGAGAAGGACAGGATATGATGCGTATGTATATCCTGCACCATGTCATTTCTAGGGTTGCTGCATTTAGTTTGCTACAGCTAAGTTCAATGAATCAAAAGTATTTGACTAATTAAAATATGCCTTTTATGTATTGAGTGGTCCTTAATAGTACGAATTAAATTATACAAAAATTACAGATCTTGAATTGATGCCTTTATTCTCGCATCTAATCTGACTCTGAAGGCCAAAACAGAAGCTTTAGGATCTCCCAACATGACATACACATCCTGAACATGTTTTCTTGGAAGCTAATTATACTGATCCTCTTCCATGCTGTGAGGCTTAGGAGTGTGGCTTTGTGGAGAGGTCTGTATCCAGAAGAAGGCTTTCTCATTCAGGTTTGTCCGTATGCAGACTGGATGCACAAGCGTATGCCTAGTGCCCTGTGCAGTTCTTGTCCGCTGTGTACACTGTATATGGGGATAGGCTTTCAAGTCGGTTACAGTCCGGATGCGTATTTCTGTGTGCCACAGCATGCAGTTAGCGCTTGCCTCAGACTTTCTATTGAAAAAAATGCTTTGCAATCCTGGCCTTCTTCATTTAACGAATCCTGAGCATCCCCATTATCATTTTGATGCACTGTTTATATTACTTCCAATGTGTACGATATTCTGTAATTTGCCATAATGGTGCTGTGTGAGGCATTATTATACTTGTGTTATTAAATGGAATCTAGGCTTGAGGTTGTCCACTAAGATGGGGATGTTATCCCAGTGCCAAGTCTTCATCTTCTGTTTGACAGTTGAATTTATCTCTTATATTTTTCTTACTTGTAAGGTATTTTTCTACTTTGATTTTTAGCTGACTTTTTACTATGGAACTGGAGACAGATGGTGTCCTGTACAGTTCTATGAAGAAATGAAGATGGAGTTTCCAGATGGAGATATCCGGCTATGTGAGAAAGGAATCCCACATGCTTTTGTCTCTACATTTCCCAAAGAGGTGGCTGAAATGGTCATAGACTGGGTACAGGATGATTTAGCCAGGCTGCAAATGGAGACGGAACATCTGGCAGAGTCCAGGGTGCAGAATGTTTAACTATTTTGTGGGTGTGTCATTTCACATGAAAAGGCTTGCTCCTGATTTTGCCTGTGCGTTGTGGCTGGTTTACTCTGGAGGATGTAGTATAAATTTGTGGCCCAAAGTGTAGTTCCATTGGCAAGAGTCTTACTGACAACGTAAACATCATAACCCAAGCTCAGGAGTTGAGTATGGGTTGATTATAGCCTGCCTTTGAACTGTAGGTTCTTATTCGTGGTCTCTGTGACTCGCACATATGGAATAATAGGTATTCAGAACATTCTGGAATTCAGTAGAGCTTTCTCTCAGGTGACGCATCCCCTTCCTCCACACATACTCCAGACATGGTTTCTGTCTGCACCTTAGTTCCTTTCTTTCCACTATGGCAAAAGCAGTACTTTGGCGCATTCTCTGCCTTATAGCAACAATAATAATATTGCTTATGCAGTCTTCCTCTACTTTTTCCTCTCTTTCCCTTTGAGGCACTCAATAGTTTTTCTTCTATCTCTCCTCCTTTTTTTTTCCTTTTCCCCAAGAAGGCCTACAAAGCCTACAAGGCCTTCTTCAGAAAGTGTTCTCACTGTAGTAAAAAGTTCCTGTCATTGGACAGATCTTCAGAGGGAACAACTCTGTAAAGGCCATTGCAAGGCCTTTACTTAACAGGCAAGGAAGAATAGATTGGCGCCCTTCATGCTATCCTTTGGGAGCAAACCTTAAAAGTGGCAGATTAGGCTGTACAAAAGTGACCCTTATGTACCACTTCATCCTCTATCTACACAGGACTGCCTCCCTCCTCCCCCAAACTTATGGAGGACACAGCCACCCAGCTTGTTCTTTGAGGTGTCTGATACCTACTCCTTTAGTTGTCTCCTTGGACCAGCGGCACAATTCCTTTGGTGCCCACACTACTGAGTTAATACCAAGCAAGTAAAATAGACTGAATTCTGCCCCAAGCACCCTGCAATGGTTAGTTCCCCAGGACCAAAAATGAAACACATACAGTCATTCCATTGAATTGATTCCAGCACCAAGTAAGAACCAGGCTTAGCTCCAGCTCAGTTGGCTAGACCTTTGACACCACAACTGCTTCCCCACCTGCTGATTCCAGCATTAGGAAAAATTAGAGTCTGAAAAGGGTGGAATTCTCAGGATGATTTCTGATGCCTTGGATCCATTTTAGGGGATGGATCTTTTCATCATTTTTCTCCCAAGCCATATTACTGTTCACACAAATCTCTAGAAGCACCAGTGAACTTCTCTGGTGTCATTAACTTCTTCAGGTGTTTTCTTAAGATCCTGCTTTGATCTCCCTGGAGATGCCTCTTCATACTATCCACACTACTATTATTACAATTACTATTCCCCTTCTTGGAACCACTATACTACTATGAAGACCCCAACTACCAAATTTACTAACACCAACAGTCCTCTCCTTGCCACTCAAGCTCAAGGCCTCCTAGGAGGAGGGGCAAAAACCTCTTGAGGTCGGCCATTCTGCAGAGCCCAGTCCAGTAAGCCCAATCAGTCTACATCTCCATTTATGACAGCACTTCTGGACAATTTCTTCCTTAATGTTGTCCCTTAAAATGTTCCAGATTAAGTGCTTGCTAGATAGTCGCCATTGATCATTCAATTTACACAGCCTCTCCAAACTCCCTCCTCTGCCCAACCATCAGCATCCTCTCCAGATGCCGCTCTGGTGGACCAAGACACTTCACCTCCTTCAGATGACATTAAGCTTCCCACAGAGCAAATTCAGAGGATTACCAACCCTTCAGTCTAGAGATCAGACTGTCTCTGACCTGGTCTTTAGCAGGGTTCAAGCTGACATGGAACTGCTGGTCTCATTCTCTAGATGATTAAATAGCCATGGGCAAAGCCATTCTCTATACCCCCAACGTAAGATCGAGGATTTTTATAAGGTTCAGTAGAGAGGCTGTTCCCTCCTGTTCAAATACCCAGTACCAAACTGGAATATTGTGGAAGCTTCATAATTGAAATCCGTCTTATTCCTCCCTCACAGAGGGTAGGAGATGCAACTGCATCAGTAGGAAACACAACAGCATCAGTTGAAGAATCTCTTCTACAACTGCCCTGTCCTTACAGATGGCAAACTACCAAGCCTGCATGGTGACATATCAGCAATTTCTATGAGATGGGGTAGCCCCTCTCTTCGATGAACTACCTGCGATTTTAGAAAACTCACCACAATCTGTCAAACAGAGGCACACCAGCTGGCAAGTCAGCAAAGCAATACCACGTGACAGAGGATGGACTGCCAGTCTGAATCAATGGCAGCAACTATTTCAGTGTGAAGACACACAGGAGTTCTAACCCTGGATTATATCCAGAAACAAGATTAGGCTTGTAGGATCTCTCATTCAGCTATTAATGTCTTCCAAATGACACAATGCTGTTCAAGCAATGAGAATGAAAGTTGCCCCTCATTCCACAGAGATTCCAACAGGATGGTCCCAACTGTACTTGGACCACCATGGCCTCCATGTCAACAGCACAATTCAGTTCCAAATAGAGCACCTAGAAACAACCCTTACCTCTCGATTTATTCTAAACATCGTTTCCAGCCTACCTTCCACCAATCCAGTCATGGCAAAACCACCAATCAGAACCAGCAGTGTCTTTGACTACCACAATGGAGTCCTTTACAGGACCCTATCACCCAGTAAACTAACACATTGTCTCCACACATGACACCACATAACTTGAGACACATGGGAATTTTCCGTGATTGCTCATGGGTGTTGCATCGTTCAATGAATTTGCCCCCTACAACACCTCTCAGGGAAGAACTCTTTATCCTTCTTGCCCGAGATGCAGTTGAAAGCATCCCCCTGACTCCAGAGCCATCTTAACACATGGACCTGAGGGGCACTTGCCCGTGGGCCCCATAGTAATCTGTGTATGTTAACCTTTGGAAAATTGGAAAACTTCTAAAATTAACAGTAGGGGCCCCAGTAAACACTGCTTTGCCCAGGGCCCATAATGCTGTTAAGACAGCCCTGCCTGGCTCAAAAGACATCTGGGTGGTTCTCAAGGTACATTACAGTCCTCAAAAAGGATAGAGGCCTTCACCCTATACTGCATCTTTGCAGCATCAACAGCATGATACAGTTCCCCAAAATTCAAAATGATGACAATCTTAGCCATAGTCATCACCACAGAGATGACTTTGCGGCAATAAACCTATCAGATGCATGTTTCCATATACCTGTACACCCCTCCTCCCACTCCTCATTCTTGTGCTCTTCCAAATCCCATTAGGCCTTGCTACTACACTGAGAATCTTTTCAACATGAATGAGGGTTATTGTAGCACAGATGAGACTGACAGGAATCACAGTTTTTCCTCAATAACTAGCTCTTTATCACTGTCTCTCAGCCACAACTTTCAATGAGCATTTCAATTGTCCTCATCTTCTAATCTCTCTAGGCCTACAAATCATTGTAGAGAAACCTCACTTGCAACCCGCAGTTTATTGTGGTGCTTTTGGACTCCCCGGAGACCAAATAGAGGCTACCTGCTCCCAGAGAACCAACCTTTCCTGTATCCAGTTGTGCAAGGCCAACACCTTCTAGGACTTAGTCCTTCCTCCATTTCCACTAAACATGAAGGTGGTGAACAAGATGTAGAACAGGTCACATTGTGCATTGATCACCCCATGGTGGCCCTGGCAACTTCAGTTTGCTCCCCTCCTCTCCAGCCACACCTACTCTTCTCCCAGGCAGACTTGACCTCATCTCAGTGAACAACAGACATTTTTTTCCATGCCATCCCGAGACGTTTGTAGTGGACGGGTTAGAAAAGCTTTTAATTAATAAATAAATAGAAATAGAAAGGGTCATGCAATTTCCTCTCAGTACTCAGCCAAATGGGTCAGGTCTACCATTCATCTGGCTTGCCAACTGGCTCATCTGCCACCTGCTCTCCAAGAAAAAGGTCACCGTACAAGGGAATAGCCTCTTGAATCATATTCATCAGAGCAAGGCCAATACCACATCTCTGTGCTGCAGCCACTTAGGCGCAATCATCCACTTATATTAATCATTACTGCTTGCACGTCAGAGCTAGAGAGAAGCTTCTTTCAGCTGAACTGTTCTGTCCCTGATCCTTGCATGACATCTCCTTTCACTGGTAAGGTCTTAGGTTTATAGACACCCACTTGTGTGAGTCACAGAGAACACAAAGAGGACAGGCTGTTTACCTGAAACTGTGGTTCTTCAAGTGGTCATGTGTGCCTTATATAATCCACCTTCCTCACCATTTTCTGCCTCATGAGTCTTTTCCTCTGCTGTAGTAGACATGGAACTGAGATACAGGTGGGAACCACACCTGAGCATGCTCAGGGAGAGGGGGCAAGACTCCTGCAAAAAAAAGCTGCTGAGTTCTAGAATGTTTCAAACAGTGTTCCGCACAGGTCCATTGACCCACACCTGTGAGCACACAGATGAGCACTTAAAAGAACTACAGTTACAGGTAAGCTATTGTATTACAGGTTGTTGCATTGTCTGAAGCCAGCAAAGATAACAAATCAACCCACAGTTCAAAATCCAACAATGCTCTTCAAGGCTTGTTAATGCAGCTGGCTTCAGACAACACAGTAACTCACATTTCAGCAACAAAGAGCATTCAACCCACATTCAACTCATGAGTGTGGGTTATAGTGTTGTCTGAATGCCCGAGGTATGTGAAGGGCCTTCCTATAAAACACCCTTTAGGAATCGGAAGCCAGTGTGGTGTAATGGCTCACGGCATGAGCCTGGGTCTCAGGCGACCAGGGTTCTAGTCGCCACACAGCCGTGGAGCCAACTGGGTGACCTTGGGCCAGCCAGATGCTCAGCCCAACCTACCTCACAGTACTGTTGAGAGCAAGGGGAGGAGAATGATGTAAGCCTCTGTGAGTTCTTTAAAAAGGGGTATAAATCCAATAAATAAAAAAGATTGTGGAAATAGATTCTGGCTAAGATGAGGAAGAGGGATTAGAATGCACACTCACTATTCCCACACTGTGGGAAAGTTTAGTAAGCATGCAAATGTGGAGCAGGGGGACTTGGACAAAGGACCTAACATCCTTAATCCAAGGTTCAGCTTCAGGTTAACAGGGCAGACCAGTTGATAAGCACCAGACATTCCAAGCAATTGGTCCATAAGTGGGACTGTCCACCTTGAAGGTATAGTCTGCTCTTTTCTGTTTGGAAGGAAGAGGAAGCAATCAGTTTGGGATCAGCTTGCTGTCTGTCAGCCCTATTTCCCTAATGGCCACTTGTCTAACTTTGCTTATTTTTGTGTTACTGATTTCTCCAAAACTGGATACTTTCGTACTGCAAAGCCAGCCTAGGTAGTCAGCTTCAGCATAATAAAGCCTTTTAATTAGAAAGACTTTGTCCTGATCTTCTTGGAAGGAGGGGGAGAAGAACAGCTGGGATCGTGTGACTCCTGGTGCCCTGGTCTGGATTTTGTCAAGTGCAAAACTGGACTTAGTAGGTGTAAGGTACCGATGGTGTGAACGCAGCAGTATCCCATTGGTAGAAGACAAGTTGACACCTGCATAGTGTAATGTGGATTTTTCAAGCTCGAGGGATTTTATGACCAACTCAGCCCCACAAACAGCCCCCTCGTATTCCTACATGGAGAGGGAGTGCTTGTGTTCACTGGCAAGTCACTGGACATGAGGAGTTAGCCAGGGCTGTCCCATTCATATGTGAACCAGCTCCAGCTTCAGAGCATAACCAAGGGGCAGCAAAGCTTAGAGCAGATCATGTGCTAATGGCAGTTATCAGCAGGCAGCACTAAGCGCTCGATTGCCTCATAACCTCCTGTTTTTAAAGTCAGTAAGATTAATTTTTGTACAAATACTTTATTGAAAATTTTGTTATATGAAATAAAAAGGGACAAAGGGGGTAATACTTGAAACGGTTCCAACTGACCATAAAGCATAAAAGAGACAGGTGCTTTAAAAAGAAATTTATCACCCATTTCCTCCATCTCTTTCCTAGCAAAACCATCTTTTACTTTTCATAAAGCAAGAGAAAGAAAAAGACTTGGAAGAGACAATACCTTTAAGCTGAAATGATGAACTGTTTAATCTGCACTTATTTTCTGAACACCACTAAAACCCCATCTCTCACAGGCAAACCTGTTTCTGGACTGTACAGCCTGAGGCTGCAGTGCCCCCGCATGTTTGATTAAATGCTGCCCCAGGCAGAAGCGTGCCTTGCACATACAAATCTAGACTTTGGAGAGAAGGCCCTAGCCCAGCTTTTTCCTTGACATGCTGGTTTCCAAATGCTGGGTGGGGTTCTATTTTTTTTAACAGAACATGCAGTTGTGTGAGCCTTTCCCTTTGAGGGGCGCTGCTCAGAGACAAGCTTGCCACCTCTGCCAATTTGGCATAAGATTAAGAGATATTTAGGGGTTCTCCAACAGATCCATAAGGCTGAAATACCGCTTCCTCAGAGCAGCCTGTGGTTTACCATGAGTATCTTATTAACCCTAGAATAATCCTATACCTTCCAAATCACCCCAGTCTGAAATCCTCACTTTGTTGACTTAAATAAGTACCTGATACCCCACATTTATCTCTGGAATGCAACGGTTTTGCTGTATAGGAAGGTCAGTGGTTATTTGCTTAAATTCAGAACTCTAGCAGCAATCTGTGTATGCTATTTCAAAATACACTTTTCTGAGGACAATCTTTTATGTTGCTATAATATTCATCTTATTGCAGTGTTTGTAATGACACAAGAGAACCATTTGGAGAGCAGAAATACCCAAAAAGTGAAGGCTGTCCCAAGCAGGATCAGCACAGAGTTCCTTAAGAGTGGTACTTTCCATTGACAACGCGGGTGGGAGTGCCGTCTTCTTGGGAGACCAAACACATATAAGTGGGGTGCGTTTTTTTGTCGATCTGTTTTTTAAATGATGGGGGCTTCTGGAAGGCTGCATGTGGGGGCCTTCCGCAAAACTGCCCCCTGCTCTGCTTCCTCCCCACTCTGAAAAGGCCCCATGGCATAGCTGCACTTCCCCAGGACTTGAAGTAGCAGCATTGTTGCTTCCTGCTTTACAGCGATAGAAAAGGCAGCCAGGGCAACCAGAATGGGAGACTGCTTGTCCCGTTGTACCACTTACAGTGAAACGTTCGCCTCGGAACATAATCATGGGCAGTAGTGGAGCAGAGCCAAGTGGACCTTCTCTGTCTTAAATCTCCTGATCTTCTCCTGAATAATATGTAAATATTATTGCTTCGTTAATTAAGAATGTTACTTGTCCATTACAGAGAAATCTCAGTGTTAGAACATTAGCTGATTCATGTGTTGTTTTAATTGTTAAGGTGTTTTAAGGGTTTTTTTTAATTTATGTAGGGATGGATACTTATGTAGCTGATTGACACATCGTGCTTTTCAGTGTCTCCTCATTAGACACTGGGGTTACTCAACCTTTTACAAACACGTCCCTGGAATTTCACTGTGTGTCGGATCTGATCTATTTGGGTGTTCATTGTTAATTTGTCTACTAACAGTACCAAAAAAGAAAGGAAAATCTACCCTTTAAATGTTCAACAGTTAGTTGAAAACAGGCTTCCTGCACAGAGTTGTCTTAGCTAAACAATGTGATTAATGCCTCTTTGTGGGAGGGGGGCATTCCCTGTTGCTTAAGTAGTAGGAAACAGAATTAAAGAAGCCTTCCCTTGAACCAAGAGCTCTGTCTTAACCGTAGGCCTGTTTCGAATGTACCATTTGCTAAACTGATGAAGTGATGAAGAAGGTGGCAGTGTTACAACTCCAGATGTGTCTGGATGAAACTGATTGTCTGGACTTATTTCAGTTGGGCTTTTGGCCAGGATATGAGACCTTGTTGCCTTGGTGGATGATGTAGGAAGTGGGGAAGTGAACATGAGGCCTATTTGTTCACTTAGACCACTCAGCAACTTTTGAGACCATCTGCTATGGTTTTGCAAAGGTTCTTTCTATCAAGCTATATCCAAGATATGGTGCTGAGGAATTATGGTTCAACTTCTAGGCCATTGGCTTGAGGTGTCACATGGGGATCTGTATTGTACCCCATGTTGTTTAATATCTACATGAAATTCCTGGGACAGGTTGCTTAGAAGGGGTGTGCTCTTGACTTTACTGATGGATCTGGTCTCAAGCTTAGTGTTGAAGGCCTCTGGGATTATTGTTCTATGGATCTCAGCTTCCATGCTGAGGCCATCAAAACCAGGGCGGCTCATTGCTTCATATGACTAAGACGTTCTGCCAAGCATGTGGCCGTTCCAATATGGTCTTGGCCTAATGCACGTAGGAGGAGACACCCTTGATGTGTTTTTCTCAAGTGGACAGGAGGATGGTGATCTGAAAGTGGGGGCATTAACATCTTCTTGTCATGGTCGTGTCGCTTCTTATTGAGGCCTCTACTCACATCAGCCTTTCCCCACTGCAGAAGTCAGGGAACATGAAGATAGTCCGCCAGCTGAGACCAAAGGGCTCCAGAGGGCTCCGGGGGCTGGTGCTCCTGCTGAAGCCTTGGTCTGTGGGAGGTGGAGATGCCTTCTGCACTCCCAAACACCCACTCCCTCCAGCCATAGCCTTGGCAGCTCTTTGGTCTACACCTGAGCTGAGGGCAGTAACATCAGAACAAAAAGGACTGAAATACAGGTGGAGGAAGACACAGCTAAGTCTGACTAATCACGATTAGATCTCATTATGCTGCCTACTCTGTGGCAGCAAAGGTAACCAAGAAAACATTCACCGCCGTTGGACCTTCCATCAATTGCCCAGCCGAGCTTTGCTGAATGGTTCACGGCCTGCTTCAGCCTGAGCCAGAGACGGGGTGGGTGGTAATCTCAGGAGCACGCTGTGACAAATTTGCATAACACTTTGAAGTTAGAGTCCCTTGCCTTCATCTCGGCTTGGTCCCCACCGTCCATGCAGTTTCATTAGCCGAGGCGTTCGGAGTGCTGCCTGATGTAGTTGTATCGGGTGGGTTTGGGTCACTGAGATCTAAAGAGGGGGTACGTGGCCAAGTCTGTTCAACACTCTGTGTGCTTGACTCCTGCTCTCTACTGCTTCTTACTTCTAACAGGAGGGATGTCTGGCAGGGTCCAGGAGGTTGTAAACAACTTCTTGGCGCAGGGAATAGTGCCAGCCAATTCACAGGAGGCAATTCTTAGGCATGCCTTGAAAAGGCCTGGCTTGAAGCCAGAAGACAGGAACAACTGTAGAATCAAATTGCCAATTCAGAGTGCAAATACTAACTTTCAGCACCCTGAACAGCTTGGGGCCAGGTTACCTGAAGTATTGCTCCTTGCTTTTATTTCTGCCCAGATTGTAAGACTGCCCTCAGAGGCTCACCTGAGGATGCCCTTGCCAAATGATATGAAGCAGGCAGCTCCTAAGGACAGGGACTTTTAGTGGTGGCACCTCAGCTGTGGAAAGACCTCCCCAGAGAGGTTTGCCTGGTGCCTTCATCTTTTCTCTACAGGTGAAGACCTTTCCATTTTCCCAGGTTTTTGAGCCATTCATGTTTAAGATGTTGTGTCCATGCAGTTTTAGATCTTTGCACTGCTGCTGGCTTTTATCTTGGTTACTGCTTTTAACACAAAGTGTTGTTGTTTTAAGATATGACTGTGTTTTGTGATATTAAGTTTTGTCTTGTAAATCACCTACAGATTTTGACTAAGGGTGGTATAGAATTGTAATAAACTAATGAACAAATAAATACCTTTTCAGTTTTGAAAATGTATAGTTTTCTATGTTTTGATGTTTTACTGTTTTTACTATACTTATTTTATTATTTTAAATTCTTGTACACTGCCTTGAAGGCTTTATTGTAGATAGGGTAAGTTGTTGTTATTATTTTAATAATAATAATAAATATTTATAATAATTATCATTAATATGAAAATTATTTTAACAGTGTAGTAGTTAAAAAGGAGGGGTGTGATGTCCAGCGTAGGGGGTTTCTTACTCAGTTTTCAGCAAAGGGGGACAGGGACTTAAAGCTGGTTTCCAAAGTAATAAATGGCATCTAGCCACTAAGCCTTCCCCACCACCCACTCACTCCTCAAAGTGCAGACTTTTTTTTTTTTTTGAGAAATCAATAGAGTTTTGTTTTTAAATTATGATTTGGTGTTTTAAGCTGGATATTTAGCTTCCTTGAGCATATTTTTTAAGGCAGAAACATAGGAGATGGATGGATGGAAGAAAGTAGGATCGTAGCTTTGAAAACACATGGACTAGGAACTTCTTTTTTAAGCCCTAATATTCTCAAGATTCTGGGAAAGTTGTAGATTCTGCACTAGATGAACTAAAATTCACAAACTGTGTCTTATGGTCTCCTATTTAGCTGTCAAAACACTAGATTACAAGGAATGCTATCAATACATGTTACTCATGCATACATAAGAGATATAACTGAGATATTCAACGTCTAAACAAGAATTTCTTCCAAAGAAATGCCACTGTACATATATCATCATTTGCCGTTGTTCCCATTTTACCTATTCCATGCTGCAGACAGACGTCAAACTTGGATCCTTCCCCATCCCCACCTCCAGAAGACTATTTTGTCCACCAAGAAATCTTTATGCTTGAAGTAGCAACAAAAGAAGAACTTTTATTGCCAGTAGAATTACTGGAAACTATACTTGGAATAAAGACCTACGTTGCCCCCGAGGGTGTCATTTTATTATCATTGTTATGGGTCAAGCTAAGGTTTGCAATTACCATGAGCCCCTGTGCCTCTTTTTTGGAACTGAGACAAAATAAGATTCCATGAAGAGTTTGCTGGTGACTGGGAAGGATTAAGCCAACATGTAAGTCTGGAAGAGAACGCTGCTGCTTCGTAAGCGTACCGTGCAGTGGGCAGATGTGGCTGTTGCTGTAAGCTGCACGGATGCAGCATTTGCAGAGCAGTGGCAGCACATCTGTATCAGTGGGACTGAGGGAGGGTGGATGCCGCCGTTCTTGCTCTGAGCAAGGTGCTTTTAGAAAAAGAAGAAAAACTTGGTATTCCACAGCAGTCCTGCAGTAAATCATAACAAGATGGGCTCTTCTGGTGGTCAGTGCCACTGAAGGACAGCAAATGGTCCATTAATTTATTTTTTATGATTACTGCTGCCACCATTTGGATGTTCTGCCTCAAGCACAGAGAGATCTTCGTGTGTCCGTTGGTACTTATGATGATTGGAATCGATTTTTCTGTGCTGCATATTGTACCAAGATGTCTGCAAATTGCTTCTCTCCTAACACTGTGAAGATATAAATATTACACTTGTGGGTTCTAGACCTGGGGAAGACAATCCTGGGCAGGTGGGCTGTATTTTTGCAGTTTGATTCTTATTATACACTACCTGGGCCAATGCATCCTCAAAGGTCCTCTGCAAAGTATTTCAGAATCGAAATGAGCATAATCTGCAGCAGTGGCTCCCTGGACCATGTCCATTCTAGCGCTACAGCTCAAGTCTACATTTGCACTTGGATGGGAGAAGAGAAATATTGTTTACATAGAAAAGGTAGATATTTTTCTTAACTTTAGGTGTGACACTTATTTATCTCATTGATATTAGTTGGCTTAGCCATACTTAACTGGGGGAAGAGATAGCTTTATTTACTTCCTAGTAGACATAAAGCTTACCTATGGGTACAGGACCCTGGCTTTGGTCATGTTCTTACCTGAGTGTAAGCCCCATGTAATGCTATGATACAAAATATTCCTAAACTAAAAACTGAAATGTTCCTACAGATGCTCATTTTGAAATAAGTGTCCTTCCAATCAGTGTCGTTTCTTTACAAGTAAGCAAACAATGGCAGGTAGGAGTAAAAGCGTGGTGAGCACCAGGCTGTGATGCCCACTGAAACGTTGACCCTCACTGAGATCCATTCTCGTCTCATCTCTTATCCAGGTGCTTCACAGCCTGATGATTTGTGTTCATGGAAGATCCCCTTGAGTGAGCCAGAAGCATTCAGGAGCAAATTCTTCCCAAAGCCCCCACTCATGGATTCACTCCAGCGTCTGAGAATACTGTTCCCATGGGAAGCCTGGGGGGAACTAATTCAGCAGATGCTCTTAGCCAAACATTCCATGGGCCAACCAGCAGTAATTGTAGGACTGTGTTGGCCCACATCCAGCACTGGAGCAGTGTGCCTGCCCAGTGAGGGGCCCCTGCAGGAGGAGCGAGTGCTGCTCGTAGAAATGGATCGCCTCTCACGGCAGCTCTGCAAACTACACCGGGACTGGGTTAATGGCTAGGCTCCTGGTCTAACAAACCCGAATGCGATGAAGTGAAGCCCATCTAGGCCAGAGTTTCTGGGGAGACACTTGCTTAGCCTCAGCCCTTGTGTGCAAACTATGAAACAAAGCATACTATCTCACAAAGTTGTTGGGAGGTCACATCTGGTAGAGCTAATAAAGCACCTCTAAAGAGTGCTTCATATAGGAGTAAATAGTAGAGTCAAACATTGGAAACACCCAGTAAAGAAATAGAAATATAAGTTCTACCCAAAAATTCCGATTGCTGACAAGGCAAAAAATCTCCAAAGTAAAAAGTCAATGAAGCACATATCAATAAAATATTTAATAATCTTATCTGTACAAAATATTTAAAAGGTTAATTAGGAGTATACAAGGTTGCTTATTTAACAAATATATACCACTATATAATATGTTCAAGAAAATCTATATTGCTTGTTTACAGTTCATTTACAATCCAATATGTACAATCTATTTAAATTTTAGAATACAACCACACAATGCATTTACATCATCACTTACAGAGCTATCTTCCATCGAACATTTAACACACTCAGATGCAAATAATATTTTTTTAATCCAGAAAAATAGGCATTTATTTTTATGCACAGACACACATGGAAATACAGTAAACGATTGTTGTCAGGAATAAAAAATGGGAAAGGGAGAAACATCTTTTCTCGAGTTTGACACAGGAAAAAAAGAAACTTATAAATTAAAATGTGGATTGATGGGCACAGAGCTTTTTTTTTTTTTTCTTGGTAAGACTACAAATAGTTCCCCTGCCCCCATCGTGACAGTAAATGTATTCAGTTAGTCAGTTGGATAAATATGTTCCGACACCATTTCTCTAGGGGTCATTAAAAATATGGAGCAATAAGAATGCAGCCCAGTTTCCTGCAAAACTGGAATCTTGTTTCTTGATAAGGAGAAAAAGAAAAACAGTAGAAATAGCAGTCTGAACTTTGGCTGCAGTTTTCAGTTCTGGATGCTAACAGCTTGGATCCTAAGTTGAGATTTTAGAACCTAATTACCAATGGCTTCATTTCCAAATGTGCTGATCCCTTTGTGCAGCTATTGAAGTGAACAGTAGCTGCACTCATCGTAGAAAAAAACCATCCATGTATGAAAAAGACAGGAGGAAACACTGATAATAAAAGGAGAGGAGGAAACAGAAGTGCTTAACTGGGTGGGCATTCCCGAGGTCCAACCAAGGTCAGAGTTAAACTATTTGGAACCCAACAATGTAAAAAATGTCAAGATGTGCAACACTATTTTTAATTCTAGATATTTTCACCCCTCTGGTCATATTTTGAGATAAGTTACATTCCCAGGACGATTCCATTCCCACAGTAAATCAGGCGTATCTCCACCAAAGTCAATAAAATTATGATGGATTCCAACCAGGATGTGTGTGTGAGGAGGAGAAGCGCTTGCATCTATGCATAAACTTTTGTATGAAGCTGGAGAATGTTTAACAGATTAAAGTGGGGGGGGGAGACCTCCAAAGAGTTGTCTTTAATACTTCTTTTCATCACAGATGTCCACAAGTCGTATACATTACAGTTCTATTGTTTCGGAATGGCTTCTCTAGCCATGCCCACGAGGACTAGCCAGAACTGGACAGATCTCTGGGATCACTTCTTGGGAAAGGCATAGTGTCCCACGACATCTATGGCTCCTTCTTCAAACCCCAAATTTCAAAAGCAGCTTGCTGTGTACCCCAGTTAATTAACCCTTTCAAAAAGTCCACGAGTATATTGGGGGAGGAATGTGAGTGGCATTAATCACATCATTAGCTAGAGAAGCCTTTCCCAACTGGCGCCCACCATGTCTTAGCCTACCGCTCCCACCATCCCTGATCAGGCGGGAATTGTGGTCTGACACATGGGGAGCACACTGGGTTGTAGTGGGCTACTCTAGATTGTAGCCACAGGGCCCAATCCAAGCCTTTCCCCAAGGTGATCCCTATTCATTCAACTTGGTGCCGTTAACAGGAAGTGAGACGCAGCTGCAACCCTTTGAGTTCAAGGGGACCAGGTGGGTTGACTCAAGATACTAAGAGGACAATGCAGAAAAGTTGTCAGTTACCGTTCTCTTAGGCAAGGAGGAATGACAAGGTAGATGTTTCTACGCTGGCACAACACCTAAGTAGGAAATTCATTTGACCAGTTTCACTAAACACAGCCAGCTAATTGCACAAATGAACCTTGCCAGGCTCGGGATGTCATGAAACAGAAACCTGGCAAGTGCTAGAAGCCACCTGGAAGCCACACTGGTGTAGGGTTTCTGCGCACTCTGTCAGTCACGCCAGCCAGCCACCCACCCCTTGCTGGGTCTGCACATCACAGCAACCTGCACCCGGCAAGACTGAACTGGGGAAATGAGGTGTCGTGCAAACCGGACCACCGCGTGATGCAGCCTTTAGGTGTTTTATAACACTTCTGAGAGAGATCAGAGCTTGGTGGTTGCATGTGCGCTGATGTGTGCTCAACAATGTCCTTTGCCCTTTGGGACTCGGGAGGCTTTTTGTCATTCATCAGAAGCAGCTTTTCAACCACAGAGACTCAACGCAGCTCTATTTATCATGGCAAAATAGAACATTACTCAAATTCCAGTGCAGTTCTTCAAAATAAAGAACTATGCTCGCATTCCTTTCCTATTATGAACATTAAAAAAGTTACATCCTCCTTGTCAGTCTATCTTTCCACATCCCAGTCACTAGCCTGCCAGCAGTGTTTCCTGTGGACTCGATCCATCCCATTTTGCCACATCCTATCCCACCAATGCATTACTCCTATGTAATACTTCTGCAAGACAAGCAAGAACAGCACAAAACAGGTGCCCCTTTCGGAGCTCTGTGCAAGTACTCCTCCTCCGCTCAAATCACTTGGCTTGCTCTCATATCTGCTATCTTATGATCCATTTCCTCTACTGGCCGCTACTCCATTTATGGCTGCAAAGAATGACTGTGCTGAACTTTACGGTCCAAAATTACTGATAGCCAATTTCTTTAATTATACAGCAACTGAGGATGTGATTCTAAATATATATACACATCAAAAGTTTGTACAGTTTTGCTAAAGGTAACTGGAAATAGTATCCCTTTGCCTACTCTACCAATCCTTGGAACCAATTGGTCAATTTTAGGATCTCAACATCAAGTAAACAAACCAGATGCTACTCGCAGTGCCTCTCTCTCCTCCCCAAATCTGAGAGCTGGGCTTCACCCACTCCGTCGTGCAGCAAGCTGTTCCTATATGAAAAAGTACCAATTTGTCAACATCAGCCACCTTCTTTTCCCTCCCTGCACACATGGGCATACCCTACACTGTCCATTAGACTAGGAAAAGATTTGTCCCAGTGATAGCAGGCTAGGATGCTGGCCAGCTTCCAAAGTGTGAACAACAATATAAATGGCCATGTCAAACAGCCTAGGTTCAGTTTCATGGCAAGAAGATAAAAGATTGGTTCAGCTGGATACTTCATTTCTGGGAGATGCAATCCAACTTTGTTAAAAATCAAGGAGAGCTTTGCCATTCATTTCTCTAGTAGCTGGACTCAATAGTCATCTCTCCCATGTAAGCCGGACTGCCTTAGACAGACAGACAAGCCTCTAAAATCCACAGCACCTGATGGGACTTAAGAAAACGTTTTGGATCAAAATCAAGACCTTTATCTGTATCTATTGTCATAACTGAGAAATAATCATCTGTGGGAAGAAATACTCCCCCATGTGCAAATGGTAATTGTATTAATTGATAACATACGTGAATTGCAATTTCCAGTTTTGTTATATTGGTCAAACAGGTATTACAGCAAATAACCACCATCCCATCAAAAAAATTGTAGGGAAAGAAGATGTGTGTCCCCTGTACTTTCTTAACCAACGCATGTTTTACTCTTAAGGTGTGAATTGAACTGCCAGAAGCCTTCTAAGACAGTATCTCCCTCTGAGGGCACCAAACTTCCTCCACATATTTTCTACTGCAGTAGTGAGAACAACACCGGTAAAAGCATCTCAACTGCGATGGACAGGTGGCCACCTTCGCATCTCTATGCATCTTTATTAACTATGCAAGGCTTGGCGAGAACAAGGCACCTTAATGCATAGATTTGGTGTGGAATGAACATGTGTGTGTCCGCCCACACTGAGCCCAATCCAGCTGTGCTTGTGCACCACAATGAATTGTGTCTGCCTTATCAAATCATTCATCTGTGCAGTTCAGGCAGGCAGAGATCCCCATTCAGATGCCAGGCATTGCTTCCCCTGGGGAATTTCCTTTGTGGGAGACCCTATTTTCTGCACACTTTTGCCATTTCCAATTAATCCCTGACAGAGCTTGCACATAGTCTGGGGTTGTTGTGATGTGCCAAAGCAGCTGTGCTAACAAACCATGGTTTGTTAACCACAAATAATCCCTAAAGAAACCCATTGTATAACTCTTGTTTGTGAACCCTGGGTTTCATGATGCATGGGCCCAGAACCATGGATTCTGGCACCAGGCCACAGCAGACAAGAATGGTTAAAACTAACAGGCATCAGCCACAGTACTGGAAGGGAACTCCAGTGATGGAATAAGCACCCCCTGTTACAGTTAAGCTGTTCACTGGAATGAGACTGTGCCAGAATCCTGCTAATGCAACTTTAAAGGATTTAGCCCCCTTATGCCACAATTTTACCATCCCTGAAAAGTCATACTGAGTAACCATCATGGAACTATGAAGACAAAAACATTTAATTATTACATGTCTCTCTGTCATAAAATAAACTGGGGCACTCCTGGCCTACATAAAGAACTGTAAAAGGGAGGAAAACTAAATGAGTGGGAGCATTATTTGGCATAAACACGAAATATCTACAGATGGTCCTTATCAGCTCAGCCTTCTCCAAGCTGGTGCCTTCCAGATGTGATACAGTATAATGCCCATCATCCCTAGTTAGCATGGCCAATGGTCAAGTATGCTGGGGGTCGTACTTTGAAGCATCTGGAGCTCATCAGGTTAGGCAATGCTTCAGTTGATCCACACTGGCCATTTCCCTTGACGCAGACATTCTCCATTTCCTCTTGCCTCACACTGAACCCTCAAGACAACCTTGTGCATTCTCTGGTTTAAGCACACACAACAATATGCTTTCCTCCTGTAAAGCCTTCCTGGCAAAGTGCTACTAGCACGCCTTGACAAAGCAAACAGGAAAAGCATCCCAACCAAAAAACCCAAAGCAGTAGATAAACTGGATGAATAAATATAATGTTCACGATCTGGTACAGTCACTTCATCTCGTAAACTACAGAACAGAGAATATAAAATATTCAGAGAACAGAAGTCAAGATTGTGTTGTAATGCCAAATGTAGCCCATATCAACAGTGACTAAATGTGTTTCAATCTGTGGACTTCTTCAGTGGTTTACTTCTGTTCCACTAATAGGATTGTGGTGGTGAACTCAATCGCTTAAAACGGGTTCATCACCATGGAGCACCATGGATAGCTCCTATAAAGATGAAAAGAAAAGTTGCAACAGATGAAAAGCCCCAGTGACAAAGAAGTCACCAGGTTCCCCTGGCATTATCTGCATTGGCAGATTGCAGCTCTCTCGGGTTACAGGCAGAAGCCTTTCCTCTCCTCACTGGAATGAACTCCGAATTCTGAACATAGGACTTTCTGCATGAGGACCGCGTGCCTTCTGCACTGGGCTATGGCTAATCTCATGGGCCATGTTGCAAACTCATCTTTAAAAGGAAGGAGAAATGAATTTATCAATGGCTAGGAAACTGAAAGCAAAAAAAGGGGAGCCTCAAATACAAGCAGATCAATGTGAGTAGATTACTATTCTATAAAGGAAGTTACAACCTTGAGTTTACAAGATCTGAGCAGGACTATCAAGGACAGAACATGGTGGAGGACTTTCATAGGGTCACAGTAAGTCAACGGAATGTAACAGCAGCAATTTAATCTCAATCCACCGCTTGGTTATTTCTGGGTGATTCCCCTTCATTTCAATAGAACATACTTCACACAGGCACAAATGTGTAGGATTACAGCCTCTGATAAACACTGGCCTGATCTGGTTGTGTGGTTCCTCTATTCAACAAAGTCAACAGGGCTGTGTGAAAGTAAACAGCACAGTTAAGGCGGATCTGAGCAGAATTTGCTCTACTGAAATGCTGTATTACAAAATGAATGTCTTGAGACAGGGCAGCATGACAGATGTGGGGTTCTCCATAGTAAGCCACCAAGCCAGCAATGAAACCCCCATTCCTCCATCTTCCCCACTGTATGGAATTTACTCTTGCTAATCCAACATTTACAAAATTAACTCTGTGTAGAAAAGAATCTTATAAGACAGTAACTTGCCAAAACCATATAGAGCCAATAGAAAACTTTTCTCTTCCTTACACTACTGAGACAAATACTGGGAATCTGGATCCATGTATTCTTGCTCAATACGCAGGAATCATGGTGGGATCCCAGCTGACTGGCAGTCCCCCATCGATCCCACCACCGGCCAAAGAACCCTATCAGCACCCATGTTGTTAGTCTGGTACATGTCATGCTGCGGCTTAGAGGAAATGAACTGAAAATAAGACTGCCAGTTATCATAAACCATGAAAACAAACTGTGATGTGACTGCACCAAAAATACTGTGTGCACTTCTGGTCACCACACCTCCAAAAGGCTATTTCAGAGACGGACAAAGTGCAGAAAAGATAAATACTGATTAGGAATTCCTGGGCTGAGCACATGCTCAGAATTACCCCCTTTCTTCATTCATATCGTGTGCCCCCCACCTGACCTACTCACTTTGCACCTGGCTGGTGGGCTCTACTAAAGAGATGACGCTCCCAGAGCCCGAAGTCTGTTCACTCCTAGCATGAAACATTCATCTTAATAGCAGGTGTAATAACGGTTACTATGGATCTGAGTTTTTGTCAGCATCAACGCAGATCAAAGCCACTGACTAGCATTCTATGGCCCTTTAGCACATCCTTCGCCAACCTAGTACTCTCCAAAGAAGTTGAGCTACAATTCCAATAACCCCAACCATAGCAAGAAAAGAATCCAGGATGGGACTAGGCAGAAAAAGGAGCAGGCTGAATTATCAGTGGTTGTGGGGCACAGAGGAACAATGGGCACAGTTTAACTCCCTCCAACAATGGTGTCCTTAAGTGCACCTCTTGACTTTTGCCCTGCAAGTCAACAGTTTGCCTATCTAGTAATCCCACTGAAGGACACTCTGGCTATGACAGCACAAAACTAGCCCTCTACCCCTAGTGGTAGGTAGCTCAGGCTGGGATGCCACAGGTGAGGTGCAGCACTAACCATGCCCCAGCTGGTTTTGCAGTAAGGAAGCCCTCCATTTCTCCATCAGTGGTAACAATGGGCATTTTGCTGGTAGTTATATCATTTTCACTGGACTGGGGCAGGGAGAACGTTCCTTTTGGTTCTCGGTCTCAAGAACTCTTTAATCTCTCCCTTACTCATTCTAGGAAATAATTGTTCATCCAACAATAGTAAGGAAACAGACACTCTAGCAGTTAAGAAGGAATGGCCAACTGGCAGTGCATGGACCAAATTCAGGCCATGAAGCATTTTTTCCTAGCCAATCAGACTGAACTGCTGAAGATCACTGATATGAAAAAGGAAATAACTTTCCAAGTTCAGAGAGACAGACAACGGCATGCTTCACTGCTACTCTCTTCCAGCATTGTCCTTCAATGAGTACTTCATGACTTACAAATCCTGGCGGACTTACATAGCTGAGCTAATACAACGCAGGAGTGCAGAACATCAGGTTCAGGGGTCAAATTCAGCCCTCCCGGAGCTCCACTGGCTTGGCCTTCGGCTCTCCCAGAGAGCCATGCCCCCTCTTCCTGGCCCCATCCTCTTTCTCAGCTACTAGCTGGTCAGTGGTCTCCCCACTTTTGTGCACTTTTCCCCCATTGAAAAGGTTGGTCCCTGAGGTTTACTTATTGGCAGTAAGAGCTTTATGCTAAAAATGTCCTCATACGCTTGCTGGCCTCCCCATTTGCCTGGCCCACAAGTAGTGTGCAGCCCCTGGGAGCCTCTCTGAAACAGAATTTGGTCCTCAGACTAAAAGGGCTTCCCACCCGATAAGGTCTGAATGCTGAAGAAGGGTGCGAGTTATGCAGCAAAACACACTTTCAGGCTAGGAAGGCCATCATCTGGAGAAAGGAAAATGTGGAAATAGGCTACCCCATGACCAGCAGTGCTTCATCCCCAAATCAATCCTATGTAAAGAGAGGGGAAGCAAATTGAACTGATTCCAGTTTTGCCTGCCAATGCCCAGTATGGTGATTCTACTTGCAAGAATCTGTTGAATAACATGCAAGCTGATCCTATGCAGGCTTAATCAGAAGTTCCACTGAATTCAATCATTTCAGGCATTTATATACACAGAACGTCAGCCTTCAGCCTGTGTTGTTTAGGACTTGCAGCAATCCTAAGTGCTCTAAATTTGGAGCAAGACCCACAACACAGTGGATCTTCTTGATAAAGATGCAAAGGATTATCCTGTCAGACAGAACCCAGTTCCCTCCCAGCCAGCAATTGGTGTGGTGTTTTTTTGATATGGCTCTAAAGAAAAGGTCTTCCAAGAGAAGTTTCAAAAGGAGTGAAACAGGGCCAGGTGAAAAGAGCAATGGAGGTGATAGGAAAAGAGAGACGGGAGAGACCAGTGGTTTTCCAACTGTATGCAACTGAACCATTCTTATGGATCAGCAAAGGGTTCCCTGAAAGACGATGGACCATCGCTTCTCAAGACAAAGTGTGTGGTGAGTTCCAGGACATACACTAAGCTCAGACTGGAAACTGGGGAGAACAGTGTGCCCTTTAGGATATACCTAGAGTTGTGAGTGAAGTATGGGAGGTGGGGAGGGGAAGGCAAAGTGTAGTAGCAAAGTGCGAAATTGGTTCTTTCAAGATACAAAAAAGTGACAGTCACCTTCTCTATGGATTCTTGCCACATTGTCTCATCATTCACTTCCACTAACCTCATAGGCACAGGATAAAAAGCAAATATTTGACACGTATTGTCTATAATTCTAAGACATCCTCCTTTTCCTCCTCCCTCTTAAAGTGCCCATTGGGTGGAATCTTTAACCTAAGACTGGAAAGCATACTTATTGAAGGATGCAGCGCCCCAGATCACTGGGTGGGGGAGAAAGTCAGTCGCAGCCACCCTGCAAAGGGGCTGCTGAATCCAACCCACTTCCTTTCTCCACAGCTGATCCGGAAGCCCTTCCCCTACGAAAGAGAGCGGTCGCAAGCGGGCCTGGCAGCCAAGCGAGGCCTAGGCAGGCTTGAACGGCAATGCGGCTACAACATGCAAAGGGGGCGGGCTGTAGCCCCCGCGGGGGTGAAGGGCAGGCGGCGGGCGCGACGTCGTCGCTACCTGCAGCCGCACGTCTCCACCACCATGTCCTCGTATTGTTTGTAAACCACGTTGTTGCCGGAGTCTATGTAGAGGATGCTGATGGGGCTGAGCTTGGACGGGACGCAGCAGCTCGGCGGGGTGGACTCGGGGTCCATGGAGTTCATGAGCGTCTGGATGATGGCATGGTTGGTGGGCTCCAGGTGGGAGCGCAGCGGGAAGTCGCACACGCCGTCGCAGTGGTACGCCTCGTAATCCAGGGGCGCGATGATCCAGTCGTCCCAGCCCAGCTCCTTGAAGTTGACGTGCAGGGCTTTGCGGCTGCAGCGGCTCTTGGCCTTCTTGCCCTGGCTGCGGCCCCCAGAGGCCCGGCCTGCCAGTGTAGTCCGCCGCCGCCTCCGCCGCCTCCGCCTCCGCCGCTGCTTGTCCAGGGGCTCCGGGGCGGCAGGGTCGGGCGGCTGCGGCAAGACGCCGGGCCCCGCACTCAAGGCCTTGATCTTCTCGCGGATCTCCTTGAAGAGGTTCTCCTTCCGCTTGGTGCGAGAAAACACCACCAGCAGGGCTCTCTCGCGCGGCGGCGGCGGCGGCTGCTGCGGGAGGCGCTCCCTGCGGAAACCCAGCTGCGCGGGGGACAAGAGCCTTCCCGTGCGATCGGAGACGATGCGCAGGAGGAAGCAAAGTGCGTGGGGCTGCCCGCCTTTCTGCGCCCTGCGCCTCAGAGCCGCCCAGACGTCGAACACCTCCCACCTGGGCGAAGAGAGGTCGCCAGCGCCGGAGTCCAGGAGGTCTCCGGCGCGGGAGTCCAGGAGCTCCGGCTCCCGGCCTTCTTGGCTGGCGCACGTGGAGAGCAGCAGGCGGTGGAGGAGCCCTTCCGAGGACAAGGCCAAGCTCCTGTTTTCGGGCGACTTCCGCAGGATCCGCAGCTCGGCGCCCACCACTTCGTCCACCTCTGGCAGGCTGGAGATATCGAAGAGGTACTGCTGCCCGGCCTCCAAGGCAAAGTCATCTGAAAAAGATCGGAAGGGCGGAAGAAGTTCGTGTGAGAGGCGAGGTGGCGGGAGCGGCGCCCTGGCAGCTGCGCCCCAGGAGCAGCGGCGCCTCCGTGGCAGCTTACCCCATGGGTCTCGGCCGCTCCCGCTGCCTTTCTACCTGCAGCGCAAGCTGCTTACCCCGTCTGGGAACGCCGAAAAGCATCGACAGGATCGCTCAGTGCCCAGCTGCCAGTGTCATTTGCACAGGGCCGCACGGGCTGCCTAAGTCCTGGAAAGTGTGAAGGTGCCGTAAAAATGAGTGCTCTTGAGCGTGTACAGACGGCCGTCTCTGCACCACAGAGCAAAGGCAGCTAGGGCTGGGAAGGAGGAAGAGAAGAGCCTTCCAGTCCTGAGCGATTTGTTTATTTTTAAAGCAATTTTGAGGCTGCAACCGGGGTCATTTTGTTGATTATGCTCTGGAGAGTTTCCTTTTCAGTGGACCAGCTTGGAACCCTTCTCCCCGCCGCCCCCGCCGCCTGCCCTGCCTTGCATTAGGGAGGGAGACAACCAAGAAACTGCGAAGGATCTTTTACACTAACCATCTGTATTTATTTCTTAGCCCTTGAATGGAGCAGGTTCTGGAGGATTGTTTCATGCCTTTCTTCCCACCCTCCCCGTTCAATGCTCCATGCTCCGAGCCAAGTTAAACATTTTTCCAATCTGTCAAGGATCATTTTGCTCACGTGTGCGCGCTCATCTATATTCTTGGGGGGCGGGCTGGGGGGCGGGGCGAGTGAGTCTCCTTTGATGGTTGTCGAATCCCTTGTAGGGATGATTAACCCTTGCCAGCCCGCTTACGTTCCGGGCCAGGTACCGACTTTTCCTGGGATTAATTAAACCAGTCAGATGTGACGTAGACAAATAAACAAAATTAAGCTAAAATAAATAAAAGCGAGGCGGAGAAGTACAAAAAAGGACGGACAATTACAAACCTTGATTGTTAAATGCGACTTCCTAAACAGAATAGCATAACACTTCGCTCTCACACAAGGTCCCCCCCGCCCCGCCGCGGCCGCACGCATGCACGCACGCGCGCTGGGTAAAATGACTCATCGCTCACCGAAGGGCAGTCTTCGGCCCATCTACTCGGAAGTAAGCCCCACTGAAGCCAACGGGGCCACCTCGGGAAACTTTAGAGGAGTGCACTCAGGATCCCAATCCTATTTATATAGTCGAGTTCAGGTGGACACCCTCAAAAGAGGGAAGAGATGCTCCTACTCATGACTGTTCTTCCATTGAAAAGGGTTCCCTTTCGGCCGGATCGAGCCCAGGGATTTCGCCCGAACCTGCTTCAGGGGAGCGAAAGACCTCCCTCTGCGAGACTCCTTCCGGGTGGTCTCAGGTTTTCCAGACTCCTGTTGGCCACCCAATCGTTTTTCGCTGATTTAAAACAACATTTATTATACTTCTATCTTGCCTGCTTTTTACTCTCTTTCGAGGAGCCCCGGGCAGTTTTACATCCCCCCCCCCCATTTTATTCTCCCAACAACCCTGTCAGGTGTGCTCGGCTAAGAGTCAGTGCCTGGCTCAAACACGCCCGGCGCGCTTCATGGCCAAGAGCGACCAGGATCCGGGCCTGTCTTGTCCTCTCTTCCTTGCTCTTCCAAAGCAACTTTGCTCGGGTTTGACCTGAGAGAGAACAGGCAATGGTTAGCACCTGCCGCGAAGATTCCCTAGTGGAAGCTTCTTCCGATGCAATGCGGGTGGGGCAGCTTCTGACATCTGTGATCAAAAAGCCACTCTGTACGTGCTCACACCCGTCTTGATGTATAGCTGGGATTTTCCCCAGTTGAGCTCTAGCTCAAATGAAACGGCTACGCGGAGAGAAGGCCATCTTTGCGATCGGAAACGCCTTCTCATGCCGTATGGCATTGGCTTCTTCCCGTGCAAGCCTCTAAACACCTCCTTCCGATTTTTCCTCTCTAGGATAGCCACTAACTGCTTACACCGCGGACACTGGGATTGTTTTCGGGGTATCTTTTTGTTTGTGAGTGTTGAGGGGAGCTTGGGGGGGTCTCTTTTTGTTTCTGATTGCATGTTTGCTCTTCTCTTGGATCAAGTGCAAAACATCCCAAGAGGAACAAGGTAAAGGGCGGCGGCGGCGGCGGCGGCGGCACAGAGTCCTTTGAAGGGCTCAACTAATTTCCGTTTGCTCGGAAACTCCCGGACACGATGCCTACCCGGGCGGGCGGGCGTCTCAGGGCCCCGTGCGCACCCTCGAGCCTCCGTCCCCAGAGGACAGCGGGCAGCCGGATCCATCACGCCTTCCTAGTGGAAGGCTCGGTGGTTTCAGCACCCCTGAGGACCGGGCTACCACTTCTTCAGGAGTAACAAATCCGTTTTCCTTTTCGAAGATGTTCTATTATTGCTACCCTGAAGCTAGCAATAGCCAAAATCTCCTAGGGTTCCGTGATTTGAGGAAGAGACCGACGCACCCGCTTAACCTCGTTGAATCCGTGAGATTCAGCTTGAAGGGAATAACTTTTTCTGCCTGCAAACAGGCCGAGAGATGCACGCACGCACACCGCGCGCCCCTGGGTGTTTTGCACGCGCAATTCGACTCCCGCCGTCGAAGTACAAAGAGAACGACATCTCTGGGTGTACCTTCCAGGAGAGAAAAAAGGAGAAAATGAACTGGTTCTTGAGATATTTGGAAAGGGCTTGGCCCCCAGCCATACTACACGTTTGCTCGGCTGGCAAGAGCTAAGAATTGCTCTACTAGAAGCGCCATCTTGGGCAGTGAAAAAGTCCTCCAACTCCCAGCATGCCCCAGCCAAGACATTTTTTCCTTGAGTCAACATGCTATAGGATGGCACCCTAGATCAATTAATTCAAAACAGCAGATGCGAGCCACTTTTAACAGGCGTTCTCTATTTATCCATTCCTTGAACGGCCGACCGTCTCGAATGCGGGAGTTCCCAACCCCGCAGGTTCCCTCTTGGGAGAGTCGCAGAAGGGGGCGCTTGTGCTACGAAGGTGCCATCTGCGGGCACGCCTGCCTGCATTTCCGAAAAAGAAAGTTTGCTCTCCCGCCTGCCCTCTCCCCGTCACTTGTAGCACCCTCTTCGGCAGAAGTCCTTTTCCTTCCTATGCAGATCAAGGCGCGTTTAATCGATAGGTTAAACACGCGACGAGGGGTCTGCTCAGGGTACTCACAGGGGGACCTCCTCCCAGCTAAAGTGCAGGCCAAAACTCCGGCGAATCAAACCGTATTCACTGGGGTCCCCGCACCACCGCTTCCACTAGAAGATCTGGGGAATAAATCAGAGCGACTCCCTTGACTTGAATCAGGCGCAACTGGAACATTTCAGCCGCCCCGTCCCCAGCTTGGCGGCCAGACTCTTGCATCCTTTCTCATGGAAAAGTCTGTCCTTTCCGATGTGTCGACTAATAGGATCCTCAGGTTGGTGCGACACGAACCATACACCCGCACAGACGGTAAGCTGCATGGATCTCAGCAACGCGCGGCAGCAATAATTGGTGGAATGGGTTCACTTTCTTATTTTTACCCCTAGATGAGTTTTGTGGACAAAAATACAGAAAAACGTGAATACTTTGCGCAGGGGTTGATCGCACATATTCCTGGCACTAGAGTTCCGGGGACGGTAGGATTGGACAGAGAGTGCGGCACCGTGGCCGGAGTGTTGACCGGGGCGCCGAGTTCTGCTCCCGGCATGGCTATGAAGCTCAGTGCTTGGCCCACCTCACAGGGTTGTTGTAAAGATGAAACGGGAGGGGGGATTATGTAAGCCGCCTCGAGGTTCTTGCCAAGGGTAAACAGTCGGATGCGAATATAATAGTGAAATCATATTAACCAAATAATTACCCGCAAGCGTTCTTGGTTGTTGCAGGAAACGACAACGCTGTGGTGTGAATGTTGGGCAGCAACCTGCACCATTTCTGCACAACTCAAGCTGCTGTGCCCCTTGCTCTGGCGGTTTCTCAGTCCGCACCCAACCCCATTCCTTACGCCAGTCTGAGCAGGCGTTTGGGTTTGCGGATATCCGTTCGGCCACTCGGCCCCCGGAGCCCCGCTGTTCCGATGCCAGTTCGCGCGCGCACGGGAGCCGGGGAAGCCGCTTTCCCTCCCCGGGCGGACCGTCGTCTGGAGGGAAGGAAAAAGCGCACCATCGGTGGAAAACAGCAGAAGCGACCAGAAGGCAGCCGCGCTGGCTGAGTTCGTTCCCAGTTTTAGTTGGGCTGGGATCCAGCTTTGCTTTTCCTTCCCTGGGGAACCTTTTTTTCTTTTTAAAGCACCTGATCGTTCCGTCTTTCCAGAACCTCGCTGCTCTGTGCAAACGGTTTAAAGCCGTCCCCAGAGCGGCGGTTTTCCTTACGCTACGGGGAAAGGGGGGCGATTCGGGAGCGCCTTCGCCACAGTTTCGATTGAATGGAAACCTGCAACCTCCTCTCCCCGCTGGCGACGCGCTCCTTCGCATACTCCTTCGGAAATGTCCGTGTTCCACTTCTGGGAACTTTGGAGAACTTTTTACGGAAAAATGAAAAGTGCTGAGGATAAGAAAGAGGGTGAATGCAGATCCTGCCGAGCATTTCGATGGCCAGAGCTGCTTCATTGTCCCAGGACAGGCGGCTAGGGTGGGCTTGATGTAGCCAAAATAAAAGCACGTGTACAGAAGGGCCTCATTTGGGCTGCACTGTGCCCCCTTTTTTCCGGTGGTTTTTCCCTATATTTTCTTTTGGGGGTTTAGTGGTTTTGAGTGTCACCTTGTGCGCAACTACACAAGGAGAGCCCAGGAAATAGTTTAAGTAAATAAACGAGCATCTGAAAGCCCGCCACAAACAGTTAAAACACAGGGAAGGGCGCCATGGCTTTTGGACGGGAGGGTTAAGGCTATGCCTCAGTGTCTCCATCTGAACTTCGCTTCGCTTCGCTTCGAGTTCCTTGACCCTGGCTGCCTTGTTAAACTCAGATCATGAGAAACAAAACCGGAGCAAAGCCGCCCGAGCGGGGGTTTGTCGATTTCGAGTCAGTCCACGGGTCGATTTTAGCCCCAGGCAGGCGCGGCTGGGGGGCTTGTTGACTGGGGACCTCTCGATTCCCCCGCAATGCTCCTCGAGGCTCGGGTGCCAAATGGCTGGTGGCGGGGAGGCGAGAGGAGCGGCCGAAGAGCCTTCTGCCTCTCCAACTCGAAAACCGTTTACTTTGTTCTCGGCCCCTCCACGTAAAGGCTCCAGCCGAGATTAATGCGATCCAGATGACCCGAACTGTAAACCAGAACACCCCCCTGACAACCGCACCGCGTCCCTACCTCGCCAAAGTCGCCACCACCCAAGAGGATCCCCGAAGCCAAGGGCAGGGAAGGGCCGGGGGAGGGACTACTCTGCGCAGGCCGGGCTGCCCCGGCGGGGAAGCAGCCGCACCGGCGGCGAGGAGGCAGAGATGCCCGCCGTCCCCCAAGCCGGCAGCACCAGCCTTCCAGGAAGAAGGGGGGCTCAACGAAGACGCGGGGCAGGGCCGGCTGCGGCGCCCAGACCCTCGTCTGGAAGCTGCGGTGCCAAGAGAGCTGCCGTCGGCAACCGAGCCGTGCCGTGCCAGGCGCGCCAGCAGCTCAGCGCCCTCGACGGGGCGAGACGTCCTGGGGAGAGGCCACTGCCTGCGGTCCCTGCCGCCTTCCAGGATCGGTCGCCCGGCAGCAGGCTCCCCCCGCCCGCCCGCCCGCCGGCGCGCCTTGCACCTGCTCTTCCCTCCCACGCCGGCCGGCCGGCCAGCCGGCCGGCCGTTCATTCACCTCCACGCTGCTTCCCGACCTCCGGTGGCCTCCCGGGTCCCTGCAGAGCGCGGGACGTCCCGCTGGTGGAGGCCAAAACCCGGCCCGCTCCTCGGGAGCCGGGACAAGGGAAGGCCGCCCTTGATCGAGGCACGACCTCGAGCTCAGAAGTGCTTGCAAACGTTCCCTGCTTTTTTCTTCCCCTGGGAGGTGGGGGAAGGAAAAAAGTTCTTCTTTCTCTTCTGAAAAACAAAAAACCCAAAACAAAACCACGTCTAGATTCTTTCTGTTCTTTCTCCCGATGTGTTTTCTGCCATTTCTTCGCTCCGGATTGTCAGAGGAAGCCACGCCGGGCAACTTCGGAGTGCCCCGCGCTTCAACGAAGTGTGACTTCCTATCACACCGCTGGAGCTTGGGTGCCCAAAAAGTCCTCGTCACTGCGAGGGCTATACCGTCCCACCGCAGATTTACATACCTCTGACTGCCCCGGAAGGCTTCGACTGACCACAACCGAACTCCAGCATTGCATTTTCCCCCAGCCACTGGCTTCTTCGCCGTATGATCGAATTACACACTATTACGATTATGCCAGTCAGTGAGTTTTTCGGATTTTTTCTAGAGTCAAGAGCAGCGTTCACTCTTTGCTTCAGGTCAGCGCTGGTTTACAGAGCGATCCTATGCCTATCTGCGCAGAGGACAGTTCCATGGAGTTCCGTGAGGCTTCCTTACTCCCAGGAAAGGAGCGATGGACTCACAGCCTGAATGACTTGGATTCCTATTAAAATCCCCTTCTTCCCCCGCCTCTCCCGATCTGCGAATACACAGTGCATCAGGGGCCCTGGTTTTATGTATGTTGACAGTTTAAAATAAAATACTTTCAGGGTTATAAAGTTACATGCACACAGCAAGCAGGCAATGTTTCTCTCTCTCAAACGCAAATACACAGAAATATCTTAGCCAGTCTCAAGAGTCTAGAAATCCTCGAATAGAATCGGTCAAAGTGAAGGCAACTACGCAAGGCGGGGACGAGGGGAGTCCCTGGTGTTTTGAATGTGATCCTTTAGATGGGATCAGATTAGTTTGGGACTGTTGGAGGGGAACAAAGAGAAACTGCTCTCAGGAAGGTCACATCAAATTTGCGAAACTACCTCATGCTGCTGGGAATGGACCCGGCGCTTGAGAGATGGACTGGTGTGGGCCTTGGGGTACCTCGGATTCCCTGGGATGAATTAGGACACCGACCAAAACCGGAGAGTGGCGGAGGTATTCGGAATGGGACGGGCTCAATCCCTTCCCAGGGTCGCTTTTCCATTTGCCTACCACGCCGTTTCCCTATATTCGTTCCCGCGCTTGACCTAAAGAGCGCGGCCATGGGTTTGGTTTAACCGAGATGATTCCTGGAAGGTTTGAAAGGGAGGAATGAAGAAAGGAGGGAAGGCGGGCAGAAGGGCAGATGGAAGGAAGCGAGCCCTCCTGGACAAGCCATGCCCTTGGCGAAAGAAGGCGCCCAACGGAGGGGGGCTACGAGTCCAGGCAGAGTTCAGCGGGGCTTCTCTCGCGTGAGGTCGCCGCCCGCCGGCAGAAGGGGCGCCCCGAAAGCGCCCGATCCGTGGTGCAGCAGCGATTCCCTCGCAAGCGGCGCGGCGCGGCGCCGCTCCGGACTGCGCTGGGCGCAGAGCGCGCGGGCCACCCGGGCCGGCAGCGCGCGCGCAGGTGTCCCCCGCTCCGCCCCGCCCGGCTCGGCTCGGCTCGGCTCGCTCACCTCGCGGCTGCGCCTGGTCCGCGAAGCCCGTGGCGGTGTCCGCGGCGCCGCCGCTGCCGGCCTCTCCCTGCGCGGCGCCCGGCAGGAGCGGCTGCTTGCTGCCGGCCAGGCTGCGGTAGAGCGCCAGCATGTAGTCGTGCGGCACGACCGTCGCGTTGCGGAAGGCGCCGCCGCCGCGCCCGCCCAGGCGCCCGCCGCGCGGCGGC
>NW_025336045.1:4370117-4392617 GCF_004798865.1 Varanus komodoensis
GAGGCGTCGGCGGCGTCGGCGTCCTCTGCCGCCGCCGCCGCCGCTGCCGCCGCCGCGGCCAGGGGCCTGACGGCGGCGGCGTCCAGCTGCCCGTGGCGCAGGCGGCAGGCGCTCCAGAGGCAGCAGAGGCAGAGCGCCGCGGCCGCCCGCAGCTCCATGCTCCCGTCGGCGGCGCCCGGCGCTGCGGCAGACCCAGCTCGGCGGGCTCCGGGCGGCTCGCGCAGGGGCTTTGAGGGCTCCGCGAACTCCCCGGCCGCTTTTTAACATTGTGTGAAATCGTCGCCGACGACAGCAGCGGCGGCGGCGGCGGCGGCGGCTCTGCGGGCCCCGCGCAGCGCCCCCTGCCGAGCGGCCGCCGCTTGGCAACGGCGGCGCTGCTCGGCTGTGCGGCGCGCGAGGCGAGGCGAGGAGAGGCGAGGGAGCGCCCGGGCGGGCGGGGGGGCGAGGAGAGGAGAGGGGGAGGAAAAGAAAATCTCCCCAAACACAAACAACGCCACTGAGTCATGTATTTGCTTTTTCAAGATCGCCTTCCTTCCGCGCTTTTCTTTCTTCCTTTGCCCCTTTCCTTTCAAAGAAAACAACAACACGCTTTTTATTGAATCCGTCGGAAATAACACCACTACCGAGTTGCTGGCGAAGGCTCTCCCGCGGGGCGCTCCTCTGCCAGCTCGACGGGGAGAGCGAGGCCGGGCCAGCCCCGGGTCGCGCCTTGGCCCGGAGGCGCTGAGGACACGCGCTTGGGTCAGGAAGGGGCAGGGATGTCCGGAGAGGGCTCTCGCCCCGAGCCCGAGCGGGCGGGGGTCCTGCTGCTCGCAGGGCGGCCGAGTTGGACTCCCGCAAGAGGAAGTTGCACAGCCTGGAGCGGCTCGCCCGGACTGGCGGGGGAAATTCGTTTCCCTGCTCCTTCCCATGGAAACCATACAGAATCTCACCCAAAATGTCCAACCAGATGCAAAAAGGCAACCGCCCCACTGACAGTTTAACGTGCTCCTCGTAGTAAAGGCAGTAGCAGCAGCAAAGACGGGGGGTAGGAGTAGTCGAAGCAGGCGTGGCATCGATCTTTCTGTCCCTGTGGTTGCAGTCCTGTGGGACCAGACATGTTCACTAAGGGTGCAAAACTGTGCAGGTTTACACAGAAAAGAGTTGTACAGGTCCCAGCATTCCCCAGCCAGTTGAAGAATGCTGGGAATTGTCACCCCCCCCCCCCCCCCCCCACCGTAGGATTTGTGCCCTAAGACTGTCTGATCACACTCCCTAGGAAACATGCGTAGGGTTGTAACTTCTGAGCCCTTTAACTCCGGACGGGTTAGATCCGAGGAAACGTGCCTACAGCTGAGGTGTGTACGAGATCCGCTCCTGGTATTAACCGCAGGCGGCCACGACTCCTTGTACGGCTGTCACGGCGGGGGCGTTATTGGCACGCTGTCCCTACTACTCCCAGTAGCGTTTGCTACAACGTTCACTACTATCTATAGAGAACGGTGCCTGATTCCCTGCAGGGTGTAATCCTGTATCTGTCCTAATCAGTAATATGGGTGTGAATCACTGCGTTAATTCATACCAGCAAGCCTAAAGCGCACGAATGGGGCAGCGCTCCCTTCGCAACTTAAGAAACAACATTTTCTAGGTTGCAACCACATCTGGTGCGCCGCTGGTTGGAAGCAACTCTCACTGTGTGCACGGAGTGCCAGATCCTCGTCTTAGATCTCCTGAACGGAAGAGACGTGTTCAAAGACATTAGCCCCTCGATCCTACCCAGAATAAACCCCGTGGCCAATATACGCGCTCCTACCTGGGAGTAAGCCGCACTGAACACAAGGGGATTTACTTCTGAGCCAACACCCATGGGATCGCGCTGTCAGCTCGGTGTGGGGCTAGGCTGAGGGTCTCCTTCCCCGCCCCCATTGCAACTACTCTTCTCATAAATATACTTACGAAGGAGGAGCTCCCATTGGAGTGCAGTGGGGCATATTTCTTTTCGGGTGTATCGTTTAGGATCGGTTTTTTAAGCTGGAGTTTTATCTCTTCCCCCACAAAAATGGAGCATTTCAGAAGGAGCTCCTCGCTCCCCTCCGTCTTTGGGTTTCCAGCAGGTCCTCTGCATGTTTACTTGGAAGTAAGCGTCACCTCTGAGTTAAATGGGATTTACTCCCAAGGAAATGTGTATAGGACAATTGCAGCCTTGGATGGCTGAGGGAGGCACCGCCTCCCAATGGAAAGTCTATAGACGCCTCCAATCGTTCGACTAGTTTTAGGAGGAGATTCTCGCCTGAAGGAAGAGAAAAATCAGCAAAACAAAACCCTCTCCCCTCGATCCGTCTTCACCGACCCCAGCCCCCCTAATGTTTTCCCTTCTCTTGAGGATTTCCTTGGTAAAGGTCTGATGTTTCTTTGGATCCCGATTAAAATAACAAATATTGGCCAGGTTATTTCAGTTTCCTCAGCCCTCGGAGTGGGAATGCAGGCGTGTGGTGGGAAGAAACACGTCTTTCTTCTCCATGTCCAATAGAACAGCACCCAGGCCCTCAAGAGCGGCAGTCATTTATCCGAAGGGAATGTGATTGTGCAGCCCAAATGACCAGCCTTCTTTCTAATGTGTTGGCCAAGAAGGTATTTCAGAGTTCCTTGGTATTTCATTCTACAGGTGTTGGGTCACAGGAGGTTTTGTTGGGAGCGGGTGCTGGATGCTGCTTCTGCTGCTGTCCTTGATGGCTCATCCTGGCCAGGCAGCAAGATCTGGCTGGATTTCTGGCCACCAAAGTCATATTTGGGATGAGAACCTCTGAAAATGAAGCTAATTGAGAACAAGCAGAATTTATAAGCAGAGCTGAGGAAGAGGATTAATTTTACATCCTGCCTTTCTTCCTCTTGCAAGGAAGTCAGAGTGGGTCATGGCCATCTCTTCCTATCCATTTTATTCTCACAACAACCACCTTGTGAGGTAGGTTAGGCAGGGGGTCGGTGTCTGGCTCAAAGTCACCTAGTGAGCTTCATATAAGTGGGGGCTCTTAACATGAGGTCATAATCCTATGCATGTCAAAACAGAAAGCAAGTCATGGCTTGCTCAGCAGGCCTGGGGTGGTGCCCTGGGCGAATCAAGAGGTGTGAAAGGTTGGTTACAGGGGAGGGAACTGCACTGCAATGCAACGGAGTGGTCCCACGGAGCGATCTCTGTGGTGCTTCCTTCATTCCTTTCACTTAGTATTGCTGTACTTGTCATCCTCAGGAGCGATGCAGCCTCAGTTCTGTTTTGTTCTGCTTGGATCACTGCATAATTGACCATCCAGAACAGAATGACAGTGCCAAAGGCCAAAGTGGATGGAGAACGACGGGACCAAATATGATTTCCTTTAGCCAGACACTTCTATTGAACTCCTGCTCGGAGAAAGGCCATTTGATAAAGAGCCTCTTTCAACGTCTTTCACTGTGCACCACCACTGGCTTTCTGCTATGGGGAGCCAGCTAGATTTCCTCATTTCCCTCCTTGCTTTCGCCACCAACTTGTTAATGGAGCTTCACTCCTCTCTGTGAGTCCTGTCAAATTCAAGTGGCCCCAGAGGAGTGTAGGATAGCAGCCTAAAGTCCCATTTCCAGTCAAACCACTGTGTTTAGGCTCCAGTCAGATGGCTTGGCCAGCACTGAGACCAAACAGACTGCAGAGTGAGTTGTGGTTCAGGCAGCCAGCCAGCTTTTCAGCCCCATTATGCTACTGCCTTCCTCAATACAGGGCATTCCAGATCTGTTGAACTACAGCTCCCATCAGCTTCAGCCAGCCTGGGAAATGGATGAGAAGGTGGGAGCTGTAGTCCTAAACATCTGGAGGGTCCCATGTTGGGGAAGACTGGATGATGGTTCCCAGGAGATCCCAGCCTGTCAACCAAACCCGTGACCCAGGAGGGAAGCACTGGACTTGCAACTGACTTATAACCCATCCCCAACCAAGTTATCTGCCACAGGAGTAGCAATACCAAAGGACGGTAACTATTTATTGATCAGTAAGTACCACTTAATCATTTTAATTAATAAGACAATGTATTTCCACATTTTCATTTCCTCTATTATTATTATAATTATATCCTGCCTTTTTTCCTCTTGTGAGAAACCCAAGTGGTTATCCCCTACTCCCCTTTGCCTTCACAGCAACCCCGTGAAGAAGGTGAGGCTGATTGTCAGTGACTGGCCCCAGTCGCTAGCGGGCGTCATTGGTGAGCAGGGCCTAGAACCCAGATCCCTGAGTCCCAGCCCAGCACTCTAACCCTTATACAACGCTGGCAATGTCACCCAATAGCTAGAGCACTCTGGGTGGTTTATAATGATTTAAATCCATTAAAACTATGTTGTGAAAACCATTTACATTGACACTGCCCACACACATATAGACACAGATAGATCTAAACAGTTTTAAGTGACCAGCACATTTCAATCTTAACTAAGCCTTCAGTCCCATGATCCACATCCATTGAAATTGGAAGAACTTGCTTAGAAAGAAATTTAGCTCTGGTTGCAATCCTTGGCCAAGACAAGTCTCCACTGAGACTTGGTCTTGAGTAGATTTGTTTAAGAATGCATCCTTAGAAAAGCCAACGCTCCCATGAACAGCAGTGCTTCACACTTATTTTAAGGAAAGTTGCTTCCAGTTGGGTTCACCTATCAGTTTAAAACTAAAATCCTATAGACACAAACTTATCTGCAGAAAAAACCCATTGAACACCACTTGGAACTCATTTTTCACAGAACTGCCCAGGATAGCCCTCCCAGGCAAAGTGTTTCAACATGGGACGGCAGGGGAGTACTAGGAATCAGAGAACTTTTTTCTGCCCAAATGTGAATAGGATTGTGAACTACAAAGTCCACCAGCAGATGGGTTCTTACGCTAGTTTCGACTAACAAGTGCAATGTGATTCCCCTTAAGGTGAATATATTCAGACTGGGGTGAGTCGAGGCTGTTCAGTCTTCATACACCATGGGTATATTCATGGCACAAAGGTCTCTTGCAGCCCAACAGCACACGCTTGCTCTGAAGGAAGCATGCATAGGAGCATAATTCCAAGAAAGGGAGCATTGCTGTGCCAAAACTATGTGTCTCATCTCAAATATGAGGTTAGGATTAGGGTTGAGCGGTGCCATTAGGTTCAGTGAGGCATATTCCCTGGAAACTGAGGATAGGAATATGGTCTAACAGCCGGATCCAAAGCATATTGATTCAAAGGTAAATCTACCTTACCTAAGGGGATGTTCTCTCCAAGTGTGTGTGCTTAGGATTTTAGCCTTTTAGGATTTAGTCTTTAAGGTGCTACAAACATTCCTTGTTGTTTTTTACATAACAGCCCAGGATGCTACCAAAGGTGTATTATTTTAAAATGGAAAATCATATTTGAAAGAAAGGAAGTCTTCCTCCTTCCCTGCTTTTTTAAAAAATCCTACTTTGTAAGGCAGTATTATTATTGCTATAACTTGGATTAGCAGAAAGGCCGAAATCCTTTCTTTCTTGCTTAAAATTTACTGCACAATTACGGAATAGAAACCGAGTACCAAAAAGAGTGTGTGTGGCCCGTGTGTGTGTTTAGGGGAAAAGGACTTGCCAGAGGAAGGAGATTTATATGGCTGCTTAGATGGCCAAGTGGAACCGCGTTCGCCAGTTGGAACCGGAAAGCCAAGCGGGCTAATTCGCTCGGTTGCATCAAGATTAACCCAAAGGGATTGGATCCGGATATGGCCATACTCAGAACAGACACACTGAAATCAACAGGTCTGAAACGAGTCGAGATTCGATGGGGGCTACTCTGGATCTAACTGACGAGGTCTGTTTGCCACGCCGTGCCATCTTTCCCCGTCCGGTTTCCGCTCGTATCAGCCCCAGCGAGCGCGGCCCAGCGACGGAAACAGCGGGGACTGCAGTGCGCCACAACTGGAGGGGCCCGGGGCGGGAAGGCTTTTGCTGGGAGGCGTCGTCCTGGAAGGCGCAGCGTGCGCTCCGCCTCGGCTCGCCCCTCGGGGCGCGTTCGTGCCGCTTCGCCAGTAGCCCCCGCAGCCCGGCGGTGGGGGCGAGAGAGACTGCGGGCTTCCCGAGCGCCGCGGCCGATGAGTGCGGCGGAGACAGCGGCAGCCTCTCGCAGGCCGCCGAGGTGTTTCATTATCATGGCCCCGCCGTGCCCCTGGCTCCCCGACAGACCTCCGGCGCTCCCGGGGCTCGCTCGAGGCGCGGCTCAGGTCTGCTCATCCGACGCCGGGCCTGGAGCAGAGGCTCGACGCGCCACGCTCGGCGGAGAGGCGGCCAGCAAGCGCTCCGTCGGTGGCCTTTGCAGGAGCGTCCTGCGGATGCGAGGGCGGATGCGAGATGTTTTCTTTTCAGCCACACGGCCCTCTCCCTCCGCTCCCTCTCCCTCTCCCTCTCCCCCACACGCGGCCTTTTTCTCGCCAGCTCCTCCAAAACACTTCCATTACGGATGGCGAAAGGCGCACAGTAAGATCGTATTAAACTTACTCTGTGAAGGGTAGTGGCTGCAGTAGCTTCTCTGACGGGCCTAGACGGCCCGTTTCCTGGCTTAGCGACCAGGCTGCCCAGTAGTGCGGTGGTTGTAGTGGTGGCTAATATTCTTGATGAGCCCCAGTGGTCGTGTAGTTGAGTTCTGATTGTCCCTAGATCCAGGGGAAACAAACCTAGCAGTGCAAAGCATGTAAAACATGGAGCTGTGACTGTGGGTGTCCTTGGTTGCTGGCCCTATCAGTTAGCACAGTGTTGGGGAGTGCAGGCCAGGATCATCCAGTCCAGGGCTGGGTGACTGCAGGGAAGCACTGGCCCCTGGCACCCGACTGAAGGCACAGCAGCTCCTGCACCACCACATACGCCACCAAAATTCAGTAGTGCAGTGCACCCCCCGAGGCTATGTAGCAAGGGGACGGCATATAAAAACTTTAAATAAATAAAACAAATAAATAAAAGGGGGGTCAGTTTTATGTTAAAACAAGGTGCACAAAGACCCTGACTTTAAAATAAAATGGTTTTTTCCTGCTACTGTGCTGCTGATTTCATAGCCAACAGTCTTTTCTCCCTCCCTCCCCCCCCCCCTCTCGCTCTCTCTCTCTCTCTCTCTCTCTCTCTCTCTCTCTCTCTCTCTCTCATTGTGTGTGTGTGTCTGTATATGTTGGTCTGCCATCTCAACAGCAGTGGGGGAAATGCTCTGGGGAACTGCATGCACTGTGTGTATTGCTCACCACTTCTTTAGCCAGTGGCGGAGTGGGGAGTGAGACTCTCATCATGTTCCTCCCCAGGCTCAAAATCAAGGCAGCTGGCTTAATCCATACCCACCAAGCAGTCCGCAGAGCATTCATTCGGCTAAGAGCAGCAGCTCTTTTGTAAAGTTATTGGTCTTCAGTGCCTGCTCAAAGCCAGGCCACTCCAAAAGCCTTTGTGTTACAACAGTGAGGGCTCAGCACTATTGCGCATTGCTGGAAAGTCTCTTCTCTGCCCGCACCCTGCTTCTCAGCAACTGTGCAGTGCCCTAGTCCCTGGGAAGCTAAAAGCCCATCTTTCGACCCTGCAAGCCCTAGTGCCACTGCACCACCACTTCTAGCACATAGTTGCAGCACACATGAGAAGGCAATGACCGGACTGAGCAAACCATTATAAAAATGGCCTACTCTTAGCCACATACAGTTTGTACCTCTGTGCTCCAAGCACACACAGCAAACCACACAAAAAGGTTCTCTCTGTGTGTTCTTTAGGGGCCTTAGGTCAATGTAAATTAATGCAAATTAATAAATGTAAATTAATATTGACAGTGGGTATTGCTGAGGCTTCTTGCAATGGTCCAAGTCACAGATGCTGCCCGGGCTTCCAAGCCACAGGCTCTGCTGGCTGCATCCTCCCCCAACCCTGCCCTACAAGCTCCGCTTTCGTTCCAATCACAGGAGCTGCTGTTGCTAACAAGTTTAGCTCAACGGATGCAAGAGATTCAACCAATCCACAATACAAACCAGAGATGGGGGGCTGAACTCCAGTCACCAACTCGCCCATCCAAATAGTTCCTCTTCCAGAAATACACTACTTCTATGCCTCCACAGTTATGTCTATGCCATGGAATGTCATGCGCTAAATCGGCCTGTCTCCCTGTGGCTTTCCCATATTTGTAGAAGCAAAGAGAAATGAGACCCAGGAAGTCTCACAAAGAAATGCTTCAAATTTGACTTTTCATATCTTGGAACAAACTAGAGAGGGAATTGACTGTCACAAGGTGTGTGGACGGCCACTGGATTTTAGGCAGCTTCAAACAGACTCACAGCAAGTCACTGATCCCAGGAACAAGCCAAAGCCAAAGATAGCGGTGGGTCAAGATACCAATTTACCGGTGAGGGTGGATTTCATCAAAGCAAGCTGGACTTTGAGAGATTCTGACAGGTCAGCCGTCACCTGTGAGTAGCTTGCCTCCATATCTAACCCTTCTCTGTGAAGAAATGCCCAGAAACATGGGTGGGTGTAGGTCGGGACCGATCCCTCTGATTTCATTTGGACATTGCTGCTCAGACTCATTTGATCAAAGAACATCTTAATGGTAACATGAGGGACTGGCAATAAATTTGTGGACACACACTTTCCTCTTCCCCCTCTCTGGTTTGTAAGATGGTTTTCAGCACACACATGCCCTTGGGGATACATGGCCATGCTGTTCAAATACACCAAGAGGGCAAAGGTTTTATCTGGACATTAAGAGACGGTTCTTGAGCAGCCTTCCTAACCTGGTGCCTCCAGATGTTGGGCTGCAGCTTCCATGTTTCCTGACTTGCAGTACAACACATCCAGAAAGCACCGGATTGGGAAGGCTGTTCCTGACAGAGAAGTCTGACAATGAACCGATTAAGCTTGCAGGGTGGTGGGTTCTCCATGATCCATGGTCTCCAAGCCAGAGGCCAGGTAGCCATGGGTTTAGCCTTGGATTTCCTACACCAAGCATTAGGTTGGTCTAGATTGTCTACATGGCCCTTTCCATCCAATTCGATGTTTCTATGATTTTTATGACTAAGAGTCATCCTGATCAGTAGCCTTCCTGCCCGTTGAACAGCTTGTTTCCATTCAATTTCATTTTATCTGAATATATGAAGTCACTTTATATTGAGGGAAGCTTTTGGGCCACAGAACCTGGAACTGTCTGCTCTCTCTGGCAGCAGCTCCCACAAGTTCTCAAGCAGAGATTTTACTTAGCCCACTTGTCTGGTTTTAACCAAAGATGCCAAGGAAGGAACCTGGGGCCTTCCACACAGGAAACCATGTGCTACTTTGCTGCAGAGCACCATCCACAGCTGATTATTCAGCAAGCCTATTGCGGGTCCAGATGTATATGGCTTGATTCATAACTGTGTTGGTTGTTCAGCAGCCCACATCCCATAGACTTCAGTGGAATTTCTTCTGATTTATGCTGACAGCCGACCACCACCACCCTTCCAACCGTAGCCTTTCAGTTCTAAGAGATGCACGTGGTAATTGAACATTCTGTCCTTTTCGTCCCACAGTGTCCATCAAAAAACCAGAAATGCGGCATTTCCCCCATCTGTTCTACATTGCAGCTTCGTCAAAACCCTTTTGGGTTTTCTTGAATTTCCATCCATCCTGCCCAGTCTAGGCCAGCTGCAGGACCTTCCGATGCTGCAGCGGCTCGGACATTCCCGAAGCGATGCTCCCCCTCCCATCCCGCCTCCTCTCCTTGGACGAATCTACTTTTCTTCTGGTAATCATACAAACATTTGTTTTTCTTTGTGCGTGCACACAGTGTTGCATTGGCAGACCACTTCCTTGGACCTACCCTCTTTCAAAAGCCTAATCAACAGACTGCCATAGCAGAAATTGGAGCGGAAAAGCTGGAGTTTTTAAAATTTTTATTTTATAACTCAATTAGTGAGTTCACGTAGAGGGGGAAAAAAGAATCCACATAGCCGAAGTTTGTTTTTTCCTTTTTATGCATCTGAACTTGCCAACAATCAGAACCTTGTTCCAATGAAGGATGACATCCCTTTCCACTCTGGGGGACTTGCCAGTCTTAGCCTTAATCCCCTACACCTGCCCTTAATCATATGTAGGCAAACATCCCTCCCTCTGGCCTCATTGGCTGCCAAAAGTCTATACCCATCTCCTTCTCATCATAGTAACACGTCCTCCAGAGAACTTTAGAACAGACAATAAATTGCTTAACTGTCCTCCCGGTCAGCCTTCAAGTAGAACTGAGCCTTGTAGGGATTTTCCAACCTTGGAGTGATATTCCCCTGCCTCACTGTTGCCCCTCAAAAATGTCTCTCCATTCACAGTGCAAGCCTTTCTTTGGAGAAAGTGACACAGAGTTCAATAGTTCAATGGGACTGACTCCCAGGTCACTAAAGGGCCTAGCTCTTCTCAGTTTTGGGCTCTCCTTTGGCCAAGTCGAGTGAAATTTCCGATTCAGTCAATTCATAGTTTACATTCACAATTGTGAGCCTGCGTGTATTTTATGAGTATATTTATTTGGATGTTCGTACTTAGTTTTTCCGATATGGACACTGAATTGGTCCTTTCCATTTCTGGGTCCAAAAGGTAGTACCAGAGGGTCTCGGAAGCAGATTGGAATCTACCAGGCTTCCACAGAGATGCTCCAAACGAGCATCATGCAGTAGCAGTATACACGTCCTCTCACGCATGCTAAGCCCACCAAATTTACAGGGTACACATTTAGAGTCGGCCTGCATGTTACCTCATGTAGGTCCAGCCCTTCCTCAAGGCGGCTTTTCACATTCATGGCACATTGTCTACAAGAAACTTGCCATCACCATCAGGCTGCTCATTGTCAACCAAATGTAGAGGCGACCCAATGCCGTAAAGGTGTTTTGGACTGCAACTCCCAAAAGCTGCAGCCAGACTGATTAAAGTCAGCTACCATTGACATGATGTTGTAAGCCAAGTTTTCCTCCCTTTGCACTTTCAAGGCAATAGACTATTCTTTTGCAAAAAGCTCTTTGTTCACCAACAATACCCAACAGACACAATCCTCACTGAATGGAACCCTGTGCGTGCATAGAGCAGTTTGTTCAACACAATCTAAGCGACTACTTCCAGAAACCCTCCTTCTGAGTATGCCTGCACCTGATCCCTTCTGAAGAGCCCATTTGGAAGTGAACCCATCTCTATAAATGCCAGGGGTCTCAAACTTGCGGCCCGCGGGCCAATTGCCGGGACAGGCAGGCACGGGGGAGGGGTCCTGTGGCCTTCAAAGTGCTGGCGGCGCCCAGGCCGGCCGTGGGGTGAGCAGCCCACCACCACCGCGGTGGTGGAATACTTGAGGCGGCCCAGCCTCACCCAGCCTCTACTTCCAGCGGCCCCCAGGTAAGTTGAGTTTGAGACCCCTGATATATGCCTCTCTTCTAGTTGGTGCTCGCTGCTTTCCCAACGCCGCATGATGGGCCAAGAGTCGTTCCAGGTTCATCTGAGTCTGAGAGCAACTCTCCCGTGCCCTCACCCAACGCCTGTGCATCTTGGCTATTCGCAGAGCCTGCCTGAGCTCTCGGGGAGATGTGCCCCTGAGGTAAGCAGTGCTTCCGTCATCTCACAGTCTCGAGCTGCACGTTCCTGAGCTTCTTCCACCTCTTCCCTTTCCTCCTCTGTCTTGAAATCCAGATCGGCGTGACCTGCAATGACAGCCACCCTCATTCCCGACACATGAGTAGGAACAAAGGCATTGATCATGTGATGATGGCATACGAGACATGTACATTTGTGTGTGAGAGAGGCCAGAGGAAGGCCAGACCATGAAGAAGTAGGGTTTGGGCTTGCCAAGCAAGCTCTTTGGAAGCAGTCATAGCTGTCACATGTGGAACAATGTGCTGATGGGCATTCATCGATTTACACCGAAATGAGAAATGGGAGAAATGAGCTTAATAAACTTCCACTGACCTAAATGTTAATAATAACAGTGATGATGATGTTTGTCATTCAGCACAGGTTCTCAGACAAGCTAAGAAATAATAAGAAAAAAAAAACAAAATGCTGAAGAGTCATAAGAGTCATAAGTAAATAAATGCAGCTGAGGAATACTTGCTTTCCTCCCTAAGGAATCTTCATGGGAGGGAAACGCTTCTGTGACAGTGATCCAAATCCTTCATTCCTCGGGCTCCATCTGAGACAGATGACTGGAAATACCATATTTGCCAGGGTGTCATGCCTGCTGCTGTGTGAAGGGTCCTCTTCTAACTAATTATGGGGTGGCATGAACCCCTCAGGCTGCCAGCACCAGCCTGCCAAGTCCATGTGTTGGAATACATGCCCAAGTGTGACACCCCTTGGTTCCCAGAGCCTTTCGATAGAGACCGCTGCCAACAATGGCTCGCAGGCAGGAAATTCCATCTAGGAGGTCTCATGCAGCGAGAATCAGCTGGACTGGGAGCTGGAAGAGAAACCCCCCTCCGAAGCCTGGAGGAATGGAAACAGTTGTTCCTAAGGGGCAGCTCAGACCAGGAGTTTGAATTCGTCTTCTGAGGCCCCGATGAGAAGCTAGTGGACAATAGGGCACCCTTTCTTGGCTCCCCCTGAAGCGCAGGGCTGTGGCAGCACCACAACCCAGCCCAAAGTGCCGTGCTCCACAGTGCTGGCGACAGGCTGTTGGGGGCCTTTGGGCAAGGCGTCTTCAGCAGGCCCCCTCCTCCAGGGAGCAGCTTTGCACCTCCTGCTGAAGCCATCCTAGGAGTAAGCCACTGTGGGCGGGTTGATCAGACCCTAGCCTGACAGACAACGAGATGCTCTGCAGCGGCCGTGCCTGCTTCCCCCTCATTCTCCCTCAGTTCTCCTGCTAGCGCTGGCAAATGTCCCAGGCTCCTCTGCAGCTAAACGCTTCGCTCCTTTCCTGCCTGTGCCAGGAGTCTTTCCACAATTGATCCACTGGGGGGTGGATTTCTGCGGGAAACTCCTTACCTCACCCACATCAGATCACAAGTTGGGATTAATTTGTGAGCCATCAAAAATGAAACAACAAATAACAAAACTGGAGAATTGCACTGTCCAAAATTTAACTGAGCATTCCAATTGCATTATTGTTCTCGTCAGTTTCAACCTTCATTTTGACACTTCCTTTGCTACGCCTCTTCCTTCTTAGTGCCATCCTTGTGTTGCACAGAATGAGAGGGAGGTGAACAAACAGATTACAATGGTGAGGAACAGAAGCGATTCCAGAGGCGTGGGCCCTCAGCAGGTGCCCAGTTGTGCTTACCTTTGCTCGCAGCTCTCCCTATCCATGATTGCTCTAAACCCTTCAAAGGCTGCCCTATTCAATGAACTCCTGTCTTGTGTCTGACCTTGGCTTTTGGAAATAAATTCAATGGATCCCAAATCATTTCAGGATGGGGTAAAAAAATAAATCCATCTAATTCGATAATGCCATGAGGGTGTTGAGGAATTAAGTGTGTGCTTGCCTTTACAAGTACAAATTATAAATATTCATGTTGACTCCTAATAATGTTGCCTTTAAAAGATGACCTCAACCGCTGTCCGTTGGTGTAATCCTCTAGAAAATTTGGCCTCTGATTCCCACTGGCCTTAGCCAGCAAAACCAATGGTGAGGGATGATGGGAGTTCTAGTCTGAAGCATCTAGGAGGCCACAAGTTGCCCACCCCTTGTCCCATCCGTGTCAAGAGAGATCTCCTAGTAATTCTCTGCAGAGCAGCAAAGAATTGGCTGTCTGGTCAGGAAAAATCCCTTCTTAAGGGCCAGCGGGGCTTAGTCCCTAAAGAAAGACTCTGCTATTGAACCCTGGTTTACTTTTGGTTGGCTATTTCCACTGCTTCTCAGGCTCTTGGTCTTATTCTTCAGTGGAATGAGTCTTCTGTCCTTATTTACTGAAGATATTTTCTAGTTCCTTCATTGTCTTGGTCTTCTTCTAATGTCTTAGAGGCAGTCATTCTTCTTGTAATGCAAAGTGTTTTGAGGTGGGCTGGCTTTGAATGAGCAATGAAGGGTCCTTCCTTTTAGAAAAGACATGGAGATGGAAACTCCCGGAACTGGTTTATTAATATGGATCGACACAACTATCTTGCGTTTGCTCGACTCTTTGCGGGGTATGTAGCTTTGGGACCTTTTATGATGCACTGCACTGTCATGGAAAATATATGCAAGACTGACAAATGGACATTGTGTGTTTTTTTTAAAAACAATTCCCTCTTTGTAATCTGAATAGGCGATAGACTAATTTAGTATAGAATGAAGTCTTATAAATGGCAAAAACCTGTCTGAATCTGGGAGAAGACGCATTCTTGGCAAAAGCAATCCTGATCTCTCTGAAATTTCTCTAGATCAATCATGTGGGAATGACCTTGGCCAACTTAGGCAGAATGCTATAAAAAGGAAGGGGTTTTCTGGCATGGCTGAGCAGAGCGAGTCTCAGAGAAAGAAATACACACTTAAACTCTGCTGACTAGGACTGAGAACTAGGTAAATTTGATCTTATAAGATCAGCTCAGTTGAATAGAATAGTAACAAAAACAATAATTAAAGTATGAGCTGCTGTTTCAGCTATAGGCATAGAGAGTGGTTCTAAACACTGTCTCGGAAGTAATAGGATGCTTTGAATTCCCTTATTTGAGATCAGAGACAGAGGTTCCACCTCAGACCGGAAATCTGCTCAGTTCCACTCCCTGCCTCATAGCTAGCAGGGAACAAACCATGCCAGCTGTTCCCCCAGAGTCTGGAAATCAAAGGGGGCGTTTTCAGGGGCTGGAGAGAGGAGCAGACCGGGCAGCCAAGTCTGAGAGCCTGTGAACTCTGAGGTCACACTTCATAGGCCTCTGCCCTTCATATCCCATGCCTCATAGGCTGTATGAGAGCCTTGCTGTTCTGAAACTGGTATTCTTGATTCTCCGGTGCCATTTTTTTTTTTTTTTTTGGTATTTTCTGGCTTGAAAGGTGCTTGGGTAGCACAAAAGGTATACCATTGGAGAACAAAGTTTATTGCCCAGAATGACCAGATGAGATAACTAACTCTCCAATCATTGAGAACTGTCCAACTAATCATAGATCTGCTCCTAAATAGGAAAATCACTGGTTGACCTGATTCAGGCTTCAGAAATTGGCTGGCTTGTTGGCAGTGCTCTCAGCCCACACATCTCAGTATGTCTGTTTTCTATCCTACAAGAAACCTTTTGGTTCAATGGCAGAGACAGACAGACATAGGTTTGGGTTTTAGATTTTCAGAAATGGTGATTACTCCATTGTGTGGGTCTCATTGTCTCAGCATTCCTGGGTGTAACTGGAAATTTGAATAATGCCTAGGAAATCCTAATCCCATTAATCCATCTAGGAAACCCCAATCCAACCTCTTTTGGCATTCTGTGTTAAGAATGTGATAAAAGCAGGCTGGTTTTGATTCAAAGCAAGTCTTTCTCTCCTTTCCCCACACAAGCTTAGCATCCACCCAGTGAAGCATTCAGGAGAACCTGAAAGCTTGTTCCATTTGTGATGTTTTGGCTGGTCCTAAGAAAGATATTGGAATTTTTCTTATGGTCCAATATTTTGCTTTTTGTGACTTTGGGTATTTGGGGAGTGCAACTTTTAAAAAGTTATGAGTGATGTGACAACTCGATTATCTCATGAAATCCATGCGGGGAGGCAGATTCAGAACAAAGTCAAAAGGAAAAGCTATTAAAAACACACTGCCATTGGAATTCATTGCCGCAGGATGCTATGATGGCATTTCAAAAATGAAAATTGGATAAATCCTTGACTGCTGGCTCTGCCACTGCTTATCTGCCACATCTCAACAGCTAAACATGGAACCTGCATCAGCAGAAGCACTACATCTCTGGAAACTGTGGGCAGCAATGGGAACAGTGCTCTCAGTCATGCTCTGCTTTTCAGCTTACAAGGTCATTGGACCAGCTGCCGCTAGAGAAGAGATCCTGGTTTGATCCTCCGTTCTTAACCTTTTTGTTGTTACTTGAAGGCAGTATAAGAATTCTAATCTCCAGTGCTAAACTGTGGGTGTTAATTATTTGTGGTGAATTAATTCAGAGTGAAAAGATGTATGATTACCCATGTGCCACCATAGCTGTTGCATAGACACTGTGGATGAACGGTAGGCTTCATTTAACTTCACTTTTGCATTGACACGGTGGAGCAGAAACACCTTTCATTAAAATGGAGGAGAAGCAGGAAGAAAGGAGTCTCTTCAGTGTGCAGGGAGCGCTGTCCTTCTTGAGCGACAAACCTGTCCAACAGCTACCAAGAACTGGACCATCAGAATTTAATTGCTTTTGACACACCGCTAAACGTTTGTTCGGAACTGTATAGAGAACGCTTTCTTTATTCATACAGCACCATCTGGTGGTGGATGTAGTTCATCACTTACCTACAAGCTATATTAATGGATAAAAATAATTGTACGAAGAGCATCAGTGGTGCAGCGAGGACTGGACCTAAAAGTTGGCACAGGGCAGTAAATGACCCCCATGAGAGCAGCAGATGATGAGGGCATCAGAAGCCAGCTCCACTCTATTCCTGTAGGTATTGTGGTGCTATCATTTAAGTGAACTTAAAATGAAAAACTGGACACACTGTTGGCAAACAGCGTTGTTGCTCTAACGGATCAGGAAGAAGAAGAAAAATGGTAGTTTACAGTTTCACAACTGAAATAAAACAGATTGACATCTAAAGCTTTCCACCGCCACCTCCCAGATCATGAAGACCAGGCTCTAAAACTACCTACCCGAAGACTTGGCAGGAAGTTAAGCCGATCTGCTATGGAGTCTTACTAATTTGTATTCTTTCTTTTTTCTTGTATGCAGTGGACCAGATTGAACAGGACAGACTACCTTCTACTGTTAAATAAGAACCTTGTTTACTTTTTGGTGATTCCGTCATTGGCCTGAAAATGTCCTTTTGATAGCAGAACACTTTATTCCAATGTTGCAAAATACTTCATGCAGAAGGAGATATTTCTAAGTATTTCCTAGATGAATGAGACATTCCAAAGTGGTTTTCTTTAAGAAGTGATCCTTTTCATTTGCTAGTGCAGGGGCAGAGAACCTGTAGCCTTCCAGAAGTTGTTGGATTACAACTCCCACCACCTCTTCCCATAGGCCATACTGGCCAGGAGCAATAGAAGCTGGAGTCCAACCACATCTGCAGGGCCACAGGTGCCCAACCTCTGCTCCAGTGGGGATTATTTCCAGACCCAAGAATGTCAATGCAAGTGCCCTATCCTTGACTTTAAGGCCAAATTTACATTTCTGGCATGTGCCAATGGTACCAAACCCTTCAAAATGCAGATATGCACTCCTACATCCATTTACCTAGGAGTAAAGCCCATCAGTTCAATGAGGCTTGCATCTCAGGAGACACCAAACTACATCATTTATCAACCCACTTACTATCTTCAAAACATTCTTCAACAATCAGAATCTTTTCATTCTGCTGATCAAAATGGTGCATTTTGTATTCCAAAGTTTTCTTTTAAAACTCCAAACTTTTAACTGTGTTAAAATAATATTCCAATAATAATTTCCCTTCAACATTCCATTATACAAATTAAACTTTTGTTTGCCTCTTACCCTTGGCAAGACTGTTAGAGAAGTCAGCATGGCCAATCTCTTATTTCTCTTTCAATTGACTACCATTCTTTGCACTAATAGGCTGACCCAGGCCAGGGGACTGGACTGTACTGATATAAGAAGCTGTTCGATTAGACATCTTTTCAAGTGATAAAGTGATTCCTGGGCTTCAGTGAAGGCTTTAGGCTGTAGATTGCAAATCTGAAAATCATCATATGAGAATTATCCAATGCACTTATTTCTTTAAAAATGCTGTTCACATTGTTCTCCCTGATCTCATTTATATACACTCTTCATGCATTTGGCTCCAAATTTATTCATATTTAGAGCAGACCTATTGCAATCAATGGAATTTAAGTTAGTCATGACTTTTGCAAGGCCAACTGATTTCGGTGGGTCTGTTCTAAGTATAACAACATCTGGAACTAGCTCTTGAACTGGTGCAAACATTTGCCACCACTAAGAACAAAAGAATTTAAGAAGCTGTGGTGGATCAGACAAAGAGCCACACAAATCCAGCATTCTGTTGCATAGTGATCAATCAGATACCTAAGCAAAGCTTAGGAACATGATTGCAATTTATTATTGCTATTGCTAATAATAAGAATTCAAGTTTCATGTCTGTACTTGGGAATAAGTCTCACTCAATGTAATATAGCTTACCTCTGAGAAGATGTGTAGGATTGCCTTGCCACTGCATTTTTTAAATTATTCCTCCACTCAAAGGTAGTCAATGTATGTTACAATAAAACCAATTTTAAAAGAGTAAGATAACAGTTGTGAAACCAAACCAAACCAAACCAAAACAGTACAGTACAGATTTTGCAATAAAATATCCTCTTTCTGGTCTCTGCTTAATCATGCTCTGGCAGGCTGCAACTCAATGTCTGTTCACTAGGGAAAACTTCACAATGGACTTGATGGACTTCATATGAATAGACATATATAGGACTGGACTTTTGAATACCCAACATATTTCTCTCATAGCAAATGTAAGTCATAAGGTCAGTTTTGTGGGAACAGAAACTGTGTTTTGCACTAATCTCTGACAAATGGTGAAACGTGAGATTTTCCTCCTTGGCCGGGTGCTGTGAAATTGGCTTGTGATTTATGCGGACCCCCAAAGCTTGTCAGAAAGAAGGCATCACAATTTTGGGAGTGTTCTTCCCACAAGTGGCAAGTTTATCTTCCAGCAGGGATTGCTGAGGGATTTGTCTTTATACGTATGTCCTGACATATCCCTCTTGACATACAAATGGAATGTTTAAGAATGGGAGGGAAGGGGAGAGACAGGGGACTTTTTCCAGCTCACCAGTGCTGAGAATACATGGGTAGGTTTAGAAAGCCATTGTGCCAGGTACATTAGATTTTTAGAGATGGAATTAGCTTTCTGAAACCACAGAGAGAATCAACAGTCTGTCCTAAGGCTTCCATGCTTCACCATGGCTTCTCCAAGCGTCCAGTGTTGGGACTGCCATTTTACCATTTTTGGTACGGAAACACCATAGATCCTCCTGGCAAAAGCAGCTGCAGAAGTGGCTGCATCTAACCTTTGATCTATACTACCTTCACTTCCCTAGCAACAAGTGTTCTAGTGTGTGCATTATTTCTATGGGACAAGCTATGTGTCCACCTCCCAGTTTACTCTAAGAAATGAGGAGACAGTGCAAAAATACATGGAGGGAGAAGCAGGGAGACTCATGACAAAACTGTTTATTTTCCTTAAATAAATATCTCAGTGGAGGCTGGAGCAGCTGGGAAGGGACATGCAGGTACATTCAGGAGAGGAAAAGGGGAACATGTCTCAGGACTGCAGTGGGCCAAACAGGGGGAGGCCGGTGTGGCAATTACAGGGACCTCACTTACAGGAGCTGCCTGGGTGTGTGGCAAGGCCAGGAGGACAGAGCGGGGAGCACCAAGACCGTGCTGCCTGCGCAATCCCATGGCTATCTGGCTGGTCAGTTCCAGCACAGCCACAGGCTACGGGAAAGAACGGAGTTTTAAAAATGCATCCACAAGGCAAATGTGAACAGCAAACTCTGTGTAATCCTAAGTGAAAGACTAACTCATGATTTCAATAAACGAAGAATGAAACAAATGGAGATTTTAATGATGAAATCAGTTTAATAATGAACTGGAGAGAATGCAGGACTGGAACTCATGTGACCTGGGTGCTAGTCCCTGTTCATCCATGGAGCTCACGGAGTGACTATCTGGCAGGATAAGATTGAGAGGAGGGGAAGAATTATGTAATGAGTTCCTTGAAAGGAAAAATGTGGGATATAAATGCAATGCATATGAAATGAAATGAAATGAAATGAAATGAAATGACTACAATCATGAAACACACCTGTTTCACACATCTACTCTCCAATTTTTGACAAAAGAAATGTCCCAGCCCTGGAGAGAAAGTGCTGACTGTCGGCAGGTTTGTGGGTCACGCTACACCAACCTGTGAATAAGCCAAGTAGGCTAGTTGTCATGAATTCCTCCTTCCACCCGCCCCTTGAGATCAGCAGGAGAGGCCCTTCTCCGGGAACCCTCCATGAAGGATATTAGGAGGGTAAGTACTCGGAGGAGGGCTTTCTCTGTGGTGGCGCCCAATCTATGGAATGCGCTCCCCAGAGAGGTCCGCCTGGCGCCATCATTATTTGTTTTTTGGTGCCAGGCGAAGACCTTTTTATTCAAACGTTATTTTAATTGTTAAATTAATTGTTAATATTATTTATTTATTTATTTTATTCTTGGCCAGGTCGATTGTTTTTATATTGTGTTTATTTATTTATTATTGTGAGCCACCCTGAGGCTTCGGCGAATGGGGCGGCATGGAAGCCTCCTAAATAAATAAATAAATAAATACTCTACTGGTTTACTCTTTGCCTTTATGGAATTTCTTACTTCAGACTGTAAAAGCAAACACTGAAATCTGTTAAATTCGGTGACTCTTGTTGGTTTTAATTTTAATCTGCCACTTGAGCTCCTGATGCATCATAATGTTTTCCTGATGACTTCTCGATGTTTCTGTATTGTTCTTGTGTGCTTCTATATTGTTCTTGTATATAATACATTCAAAGTCTTATTCCCCTTCCTGCAATGTATACATGACACCAACACCATAAAACACTCTGTATATGCTCTGTTTCTTTGTAGTTGATGTTGCATTTAGGAATACCTGTTCGCTGTTAATTAACTGTTGAATGCTGGACTGTCACCTCCCTTTGGATCCAGACATTCATTTTTTGCAGGTCTGAAATCCTGAACCTTGCAAATATTCTACTGGGCTTCACACATAGATGTGGCCACCAGGGCAGGGATCCTGCTCAGAAGACTGAGTTCAAGGCAGAGCTGGACTGAGTCTAAGTCACAACACAGGAAACAATTCCATTTTTGGTTTGGTTTTGCTTCCTTTTCTTGGTGTGTTGCAGAGGAAAGTCTCAGCCTACAGTGACCTACCACCTTGATTTCCTAAATAAATTTCCGAACCCCATGCATGACAGAGAGGCATTCACAGAAACTAAGATGGCCCCAGCTGGGCCCTCCACTTTGCTTGGAAGCAACCCCGATCACTGATAAAAGGGGGTTAATTAGAAACAAGTAAGGGGGGCAAGGCGCCCTCACCTCATATCAAGGTGCCTGCCTTGACTGTACAGCATGTTAAGCTTTGCTATCCACCACCTTTAGGACTCAGATGGGCCGGCATGTGAGCACTTCATTTCCATGTGTTTCCACTGCACAAAGCAAAGCAGTTAAACATGACTTTGCAACAGGAATGATTTCCATCACTAACTGCAGTCAAGTTTCAGTACTCAACAAATGTAAAAACAGCCCGCAGGAAGGCCGAATCGGTAATGTTTATGCTGGGATTTCAATTTCCTATTTGTTGATTAAACAAAAAAAATCAATTGATTCAGTAGAGTTGGTTCATACATTCAACTGTCAGCCACCAGGTAGCAATTAAATCAAGTGTGCGAAAACCATTACGGGCTGTCCATCTGTTAGTTTTCACTTGCAGCCTTCCGTGTTATGAAAGTGAACTCTGAAGCAGCCAGGTTAAATGTATAACTCCTAAAAAACTGCTGCCGTTGCTGCAGTTCTAGTTTATTCTTTCTCCATAACACCAAGATTTTGGTGCAGTATTCATGTGATCAGACTTTTATGGCTCATTAATCCAGATGGAGAAATATTGTGTTTTGATTGGAAAGAGCTTGTCATCTTTTTCCTGAGAATGAAGGAGGAGGCTTTGAAGTGTGAAGAAATAAACATTATGAGGTAATTACATAATTAAACATTGCCTCAAACACATTCCCAGCTGCCCATCCCACCCACCTCCTTGCGCAGATGAAACATTGTCAGCAATTTTTAGAAGTCTTATTTCATAAGCTGCATAGATGGTTCAGGAAATTAGCCAGTAATAAAGTTGTCAGTGAAAGAGAAGAAAAGCATAAAGGGACAGTCATGAAGTGTGAGGAAACAGGAATTGTAGTTAAAATTGGGCTTATGCATCATTCTCCCAGATGGATGCCCTATGTTGGCAGTGGCAGAGGTCAGGTAGAAAATGAGCTGAATGTACAGGGACCATCCTAATCACACTTTCTGGGGAGAAGCATTTTTGCAAGCTACTTAAAAGGTTTGGGGCCCAGACCCATAGGCCATGCTTCTCCACAAAATTTGCACATGCTAATTTTTTAATATATGCAAATTCAGAAATCATTGCAAGGTGTTTTTTTAAATTTAATAGACAGGAAAAGCAGCCAGTTGAATTCCCACAGGAAGTGCCTCGAAGAAATTCTTCAGTGTGTTTGCTCCCATCCCAAACCAGCCGTTCCTCCTCAGTTACAATTAATTTGCAATAGTGGGAAAAACACCCCAGTGCACAGAAGTGCAATGAGTGGGAAATCATCTCTTGCCTGATGATGATTTAAACAACCCAAGCATTGGCACCAGTGGAT
>NW_025336045.1:4395117-4483665 GCF_004798865.1 Varanus komodoensis
TCACTTTGCTCCCTGACCTCATAGTTAACCCGAGCCTGTGCTATTTCCCTTCACCAGCCATCCTCTCTCTCCTCTCCACAATGTTTTCCTGCTGTACTTGCTCTGCCTGCCATTTCACACCTCACCCAGGCCTGTGACCCTGCAGTCTCTTTCTATCTTAAATTCTGTGTCACCTTTGCAGAGTTGTCTGGCCTGCGTTGCTTGGCATAGAGTTGAGAGCTCTTCCTTCCTTTTTTCTTGGCATGCCTCTTGGATCTTTAATAATTGCCAAAAAGTGACCAAGAAAAATGTATTCAGGAGCTGAAGTTTCTACCATGGGTGTGGACAATTCACGGTACTCCAGATGTTTTCACCTCCACCTCTCATCATGCCTAACCATTGACTGTGATATTTATTTATTTAAACATTTCTGTGCCGCCCCTTGCCGAAGCCTCGGGGCGGCTTACAACACAATAAAATACAATAAAATACAAAAATAACAATATAAAATTAAAATTAACAGTATAAAATAAATAAAAATCTAGAGCCAGTAGGAGTTGTCAGTTACTCATCATGTTATTATATCTATGCTCTGGGAGAAATCTCACCTTTTTTTTTCACAGGCAGCTGTTAAAGAGCACAAGGTCCCTTCCAGGAAAAAAAGTTGGCAACCCTCATTTTCACAGTAATTTACGAACTTAGAAGTTCTGCTGAGTTCCACTACTTGTACTCCCTGCTAAGCGTATACAACAGCCTTCCCAGCCTGGTGCCACCCAAATGTTTTGGGCCACCTACTCTCAGTCTCAATCAGCACGTCCAATGGTCAGGAATGCTGGGAGTTGCAATTCAGAACATCTAGAGGGCCCCTGCTTTGGGAAGGCTGCCTTAGAAAAAATTGCTACTTAATGTTTCATTTGGATGTATGATGTTCTCAAAGCATGGCAATTTCCCCCTGACAAGACTGGTTTGAATACTAACAATAAAAATGAACTTCGATCAGCTAGCTTGGTAATATGCTACTTTTTCATTTTTTCATTTTCAAGTTTATTCTGCTTTTTCATTTTCAAGTTTATTGTCATTTGTTCTAGCTATAAATCAGCAGATCAGGGCTAAGACAACATTACCAAGCACCATAAAAACAACAGATAGTATTCAGTGCTGGAAAGACCTGCTGGTCAAAAAGAATGAAAGCTATTTCATGTTGTCTCAAGCTCCATAAAGCCAGGGAATTGGAAAAGGCAAGCTGAAGAAAAAAGGACAAATGTATCAATTTCCAGCTCTCCCTGAGCTGGGCCTGTAACCATTTTTATCAGATCAGTTTGAAATTTTGGCAGTTGTAGACTGCATCATGGATACCAAGCTTCACATTATTGGTCGCTCTTGTCTCTATAAGGATTAGGCTTTGAGTCTTACAGTGATGAGGCCCTTTTTCTGCAACTCACTTGAACTAAAGGGGCCCTCCTGGATAATAACAATAGATAATTATAGGAAAAAATGTAAGTTTATCAGGGGAGGAACACCAAAAGCAGACCTCACTTAGGATGCTGTTTATCCTACAGCCAGCCTTGCCTCTCTGCTCACACATCCAGCGCACGCTCCTTACTTTCAGAACTGGCCATGGCCTTCACTCTCCCACCTGTCCATCTGCTTTAGCTCTCCCTTGTTACCGCCAATGACATGCTCCCTGCCTATCATCTTTTCTGGTCCCGCACAATCTACTGGAGCTGATGGCCTTCTGCTGCACCTATAGATTATGCCCTTTGGAACTGCCTCCTAATGCAGTGGGTGATGCCTCTCCTCTCATTTCTCCCAAATTTCTCCTCAAAACTTTGTGAGAGATTTGGTATTCCCTTCATGCCTTCCGAAACTAGGCTTAAGCAACATACTCTCTCTTCCCCATATAATACACCTCCCTCTGTACTTTCCCATATTAATTGTAGGCTCCTTGCCTTGTTCCTTGTAAAATGCCAGGAATACTGATGACCTACCGTATTCATTAGTATTAGTAGGAGTACTACAAGGAAGTATTATTACTACAAGTAATATAACTATTACTACAAGGAACCCAGGTCTGAAGATGGCTCATCTTTTTTTTTCATTCCCATAGACATGACACTGATACTTCATGGCTATGTATGTTTCCTCTGCAATAAGTCCTGTTGTTTTCACCCAGTCTCACTCCCAGGTAAACACTTGCAGGACTGCAGGCTGAACAAAGTGCTTGGCCTGAAGGGAGAGTGTGAACTGATGCCATCAAACTGTGAGAAGGATGTTGGGGGAAGCAGAGAGGTCTGTTGCAGGATGTGAGGGATTTCCAGTCAGTTTGTGGCACATGGCATCAGCCTTTCTTGTCCTGGCAACCTAACTTGATGATATTTTGGACTTCCAGCATGCTGGGCCATTGGCTGCGCAGGCTTGGGCTACAGGGAGCAGGCTGAGGAAACCTCATCTGTGGTGTCTTGCAGGGGGCAATCTCCTGGCCATTTGAGTGTAGGCCTTGGAGTGGCCAGAAGCTTACTGTGGGATGTTGAGAGCAGGTCTCTCCCGCTCTTTCCCTCTCCAGCAAACCTGGATGAGATCTCAGAAGCACAGTCCTTATGAGAACTCATCAGGTCACAAAACAGCATAATTCAAAGTAGCAATTCTCCTTGAGAGGCGGGAGAAGCATCTGCCCATGTGAAGAATAGAATCCAGAATGAAACATTCTCTCCTTACCTCCCTTTCAGAAAAGATTCTGGCTCCACCCTCAGGGTGGCTCCCACTGAGGACAAGACAGTGGAAACACCGAGCACTGATTATCTGGTCCATTTGCTTTGTCTGTCATCTCCTGACTGGGCCAAGGTACTTCCCCTTGGCTCTGAAATGCCCCTGTCCTTTTCCAAGGCTGACTTTCACACTCCGAGTCCCTTCGCTACGTAACCTCAAACCAGCAAAATCATCTGCTCCTGCACCACCTCCTCAGAATCTGACAAATCTATTTGAGGAGACTAACTTGAGAAGTTGGGGCTCACACCTCTGTTTTCCTCATTTTTACACTATGGTACATCAAGCCTCATGGAAGAGCTTGGTTTTGGCAGCGGAATGCAGGGCAGAAGTGATGGCACCAAGATCAAAATGACAGAAGGTTTCTTCATACAGCTTGTGTATCTATGGATGTGATTGTGGGAAGAAAAAGATGGTTGCTTGCAGTATCTGAACCAGCCTTAGGCCTGCTGAATGATCCTAGGCCTGTTGCTCTTTCTCAGCATAACATACTTTGGAGGGTTGTTGTGAAGCTAAAATTGAATGGAGATCTTGTATGATAATTTAAATTTCTTGAAGGAAGCATGAGATTAAAATGTAGTAATAATAAATAAGATGCCACACAATTGCAAACCAACCCCCCCCCCCCATTTTTTAATTGCTACAGAGCACAGGAGAGACCAGTTTTCCTGGTGCGTGAGCATCTCTGAGCTTTTTCTTCTACCCTCTCTTAAAATGGGCTAGGGTTAGCTTGTACTGCAATCCCAATTTACCCCTGTTTGTTATGCTTCTTCCCTTTGCACATTCAAGACAGCAGACCATTTCTTTGCAAAAGCTCTTTATTCACCAAAGGCCACCCCACAAATGCAGTCTTCACAGAATGGATCCCTGTGCATGCACAGAGCAGTTTGTTGAACCCAATCTAAGCGACTACTTCCAGAAACCCTCCTTCTGAGTATGCCTGGGCCTGATCCCTTCTGAAGAGCCCATTTGGAAGTGAACCCATCTCCTTTATATGTGCTTATCCTCTAGTTGGTGATCCCTCCTTTCCCAGTGCCATGTTATGGGGTCAAGAGTCGTTCCAGGTTCATCTGACTCTGAGAGCAACTCTCCCATGCCCTCACCCAATGCCTGTGCATCTTGGCTATTCTCGGAATGGAGCTGAGTGCTTGGTAAGAGTGGCCTTGAGATAAGTGGAGCTCCTAACATCCCGGAGTCCTGAGCTCCATGTTCCTGAGCTCTCTCTGCCTCCTCCCTGTCCTTCTTTGTCTCGAAATCCAGATTGGCATGACCCGTGAGTGTACACCAAGAACAGCTGCCACCCTCATTCCCAGCACTGCTGTCCTTTACTTCCCCAATGTTGCCATCCTGGTAACTAGATTTAGGCCTACCCTGAAAGCCTACAGGTGAGGAACTGGAGTTAGCATTGCAGTTGGGTGTGTCTTAACACTGAAATATGACCCATCATTGAGCAGACTCTCTGTGTTTATATTTACAGACCTCTTCAAAATACCCACACAGGAATAGATCTGTCAGTCCCAGAATACCAGGAGATCAGGGGTAAAATGATGTCTGGTCACGTGGAATACAATATTGTAGTAGTAACCCAGCTGCCTGCATTTAAATCGGCAAAGCACAAACCAGAAGACGTCATTCAGTTTATGGTAACAACCATTTTTCAGCTTGCTGTGTATGTTTGTGTATGTGAGAGAAAATGGACAACATCATGAATGAATGGATCTATACGTGATTTTATATTGCTCGTGGCGAATGGCTAGTGATTAGACCAAGATGTGCTTTATGCAAATCCTAACCTGAAAGTTGAAATTATATAGTTCAAATTGTGATGACAGATGGTGTATCCTTGAGCTATGATCATTGGGTCAGTGTCCAAAAGAGTCACCTTAAATATTTTGTGCCTACTATTCACTAAAGCAATAGTGCCAATATATCACCAGATTCCCACGCTGAAAATTTTAGTCATTTCAAGTCCTGCACATGTGTTGTGTGTTCTGACATATTCATTTCTGTCACATTTACCCCTTGTGGAACAGTGCTAACAGAAGATAATTCAAGGAGATAGCGGTGGAGAAAATTGTCATTTATATTGGTGTCTTTGTTTTTAAGGATACATATAAATATTGCAATAGTAGATACCATGTAGGAAGAAAGCACTCAGTTGGAAGGCAGAGGAAGGCTTTGACCAATAGCTTGCAAGCTGTGGCAATCCCTGGTCTCCTTGGCCTTTCATTTTAATGGATAGCTGTGGAACAGTGTATCTGCACCCATCACTCAATGACTACCACATCTGACAGTGGTTTGCATGAGTGAAAGAATCTTTATAGCTCTGACAGGTATTCTCCCCTAAAAGTGATATGCTTCCATGGAGCCAGTTTGCTCAGTCAGCTGTCAATCAACAAGTGGAGAGAAGACATGTTTCACATATGCATGTGGGAACAGCCTTGATTTTCATCATATGATGGCTCTCCTCTGCATGTGTAAACCTCCCTTTACTGCAAAGCATGGTGCCTGAGAAAATGTGAAGAGAATGCCTCTCTTGACTCCTTCACACATGGAAATTGCCACTCGATGTCATCTTGTGGGGTTAATGCTTGCATAGCTTCCTTGTCTTCTTGCTAGGTACAGCCTGAGTTGGCCTTTTCCTCATTGGTGGCTTTCTCATGAAGCCATGCAACCTTAGCCATGGTACCTTGCTAGGCATCCAGTTGTTCTGACTTCCATTCGTTTCTACGGAGATAATTAAAACATTCCAGTGAAATATTTTTAGACCACCAAAATACTGGCATAGTTCAATACTTAGAATTCTTCAGCTACGTGCAGCTAGCACTATGAAGTTTTAGCTTGAGATCTTTGTGTAGATTTTTTTTTTTTTGAGAAAAATAAATGTTGGTTTGGGGACAGGTATAAAATCAATGTACAGTGAAAAGATACTGTTTTCACTATGACGTGGTATTATTCAGAGCTATTTAAAACTGATTTTACTAGCCCTGCTTTGCTGACTGCTCCTTTCTGGAATCCGTAAGTGTTTGCAAACTTGCGCGCGTGTGCGCACATCACACTCACACAAGGAAACATACTTGGCAAATCTCACCTGATTTTACAATTTAAATGTTTAAAAATCCCATTTAAAATAATCATAGGACCATAAGTAATTTGGGGCAAGTCAGGAGATTGAAATAATAAATAAAAGCCCCTTAAGAAATCACAGATACTTGTGCTTCCTCACTTTATTTATTTTATTTATTTTATTTATTTAGACAACTTACATGCTGCCCCATCGCATGAGCCTCGGGGCGGCTTACAGTCATTAAAAATCCCGTATAAAGTGCAAAAAATAATCAAATAAATAAAATACATAAAATAAAATAAATTTCCCCTCCCACACTCTCTTTCATACTTGTGTGCACACACAGACATGCATAATCGCGCACATCCCCTTGTCTCCTGTCAACTTGTCCTCTAGAGCCTGCTCCTTCTACGCGGCCCATCAATCTTGAGCTGGACGGGTGACCGAGCAATCCGCTTAGCTGTTGGGTGCCAGTGCTGGGAACTGGCTACGTGTTTCAGCCAGCGCCTGTTTAGCGAAGTATGAGGGAAAGTTGTGCAGCAAGTCGACTTGCTTCCCAACATCCAGAACAAACGAATCCCTGGCTACTTTTCTCAGGGATGCGGAAACACTCAGCAAACCCTCCGGTGTGAAGCTGAACAGTGGTGCCTTGGGATGGAATAGCACCGGGCAACTGCCAGCTTCGATGCTGGCTTTTTCAGGATGCCACGCTACCTTAGTCGTGGCACCTTGCTAGGCCCTCAGCTGCTCTGGAAGCATTGGGTCCAGAAGCTGAATCTGGTGCTATTCTATTTATTTTTATTTATTACAAACATTTATATCCCATCCTTCCAACAAACGCTCAGGACGGCTTACGCAGTGTATGCTTGCCTGCTAGAGTTCTCCCCGTTTCCCTGGCCATGCCGCTTGGTGGTTTCCTGGCTTTTGTGCTGGTGAGGTGGTTTGAGTGTTGCGATGAGAGCTTGGGAGTTCTAGTCCCCACTCAGCCACTGAGTGACTTTGGGTCCACCACCCACCCTCAGCCGAGCCTACCTCACAGGGCTGTTGCTGTGAGGAAGAAAACAGAGCTACGTATGTATGCCAGAGAGCAGGAAGGGGCCGCAAAGGCCACCTGGTCCCACCTGGTCCCATCCATGGCCAGTGCCGAATGCCTGCAGCTGTGGTGTTCCCTTTAGTTGGCCATACAGTCTCTGCTTAAAACCTGTAGCCAAGGGGTATCCCTAGATTTGGGCGCCCCTCCTTTCATGGACACTGAGCCAGGCTGAGGGGAAGCAAGAGGCTTGCTGGGCTATTTTCTGGTGTTGTGCTGGCACTTACAGGCCTCAACCAGCACGGTTTGGGGACAGATACAAAAGATCACTTTGATCCCTTGGTCTGTTTTGCAAAGGTTGAGGACTCTCACATCAACAAAACTGTCTCCTAGACTCTTCCTGGCACCCCTCCCCACCCCCCAAACAACACACACAGAATCATTTCTTTTAAACCTTCCTGGGTGAATAATAGATAGCTGATTGCTTGATATGGACCTGAGAGGCTTTGAAAGGGCTGGGAACTTTGTGCCCGTATGGAGAAACAGAGTTGTAGGTTGGGATGCCGACTTTTGCCTCCATACCAGACCTCTTCTGAGCCCTGTTCCCCCAGTGGCCCTTGCCCCTCTCCTGAGAAGCCGGTCCTGGAAGTGAGAGGCCCCTCGGGCTTGTGACATCCCGTAACTGTGGACTGGTATGCAATGAGCCGTTCCAGCAGAGGGCGCTTGAGCACCTTCCTTAGGCTGCATCCATCCCCTCCCGACCTCCTCCATGCCAACACGAACTGGAAGATCATTGCCAAGCTGGAGAGACAGTCACTGGCTGGGCATGCTTGCTTATGCAGAGGGTTCCCATTTGAAATCACCCAGTCCGGAATATGGATGAAGGAGAGGATTCCGATGTTGAGAACTATTTTCACTCTGGGAATCAGTAAGCAAGCTGGGGTGCTCTCCCATGTTTTAAACCAAGGGTTGATGGGGGTGGGGTGGGGGGTTGTTTCTTTGATGCACATGGAGTGACTGATTAAACTACATCCTATAATACAAGATGAATACCAGATAAAATAGCCACTTTTCTAAGCTGCTTTGCCTTCCCCCCAATCTTCCTCAGAATAGTGTTGTCTAGCTGTTCTCTTAGCCTAGAAAAGGCCTTCTTAAATCATCCAGCAAACCGTGAATAGATTGGCCTCCATTCACAATGGCCTTTAGGTCTTATTTGCTTCTTGTTCTGGGCATGGGGGCAGGCAGCATGTATTTCCAGCCCTTGGTTAGCACCACTTGGAATGTGTATCCCAAATCCTCCTCTTCTGATCCTTTCATGCATCATCTGGCTTGCCTTCCTGCTCCTGTCCAGGTTTCCCATTTGCTTGCTCTTGGCCTGCTGCTTCAGCTAACCTGTTAGGAATGAGCTGCTGAATGTCTGCCAGTCTTTTGGCTTAGAGAGAGCTAACTCATCACAGAAGTCAAAAGTATTCTCCATGCCCCTCCTTAGCTCAAGAAATCTGCCTCCCAGCTTTGTAACTCCCAGCCACACTGAAAAAACAAGATGTGCCTTGGCCTTTGTAATTTCTCATGGCACAAAGTCCCGGCTTTCGTTCTTCCTGCCTCCCCCACATCCCATCCTCTTTGTGCTCTTTCTATAACAGCCTCTGCAGCTTGGACTCACCGCACCTCCTTCCATTGCTGGAAGGCCGAAATTATTTTCAGGTGAAGCTACACTAGCGTCACCTCACTGCCTCTTTCACTTACCCATAACAAATGCCTGCACTTTATTACGGAGAAATAGAGTTGTAGGTTGGAATGCCAGGGCTTGTGTGCAAACTTTTGCCTCTGCACCCAGCCTTTTCTGGGCCCTGTTCCCTCTGTGGCTCCTGGCCCCACACAGGGCATTTATTATGCACTTGGGATCGCTCCCCATAGCTTGAGGCTGCTTTGCAGGATGCTGTTCTCTTCCAAGGGCCTTTAAGTCTTCATGCACCAGTGGTACTCACTGCTGGCACAACAGGGAGACAGAGGTTAAAAAGCCACCCACCCACTAGTGGGAATGCTCCCTTGTGGAAGGGGCAGGTCATCAGAGCCTGCAAGAAAGCACCGCAGACCTACTTTGATCCAGTAACCCATTGCTTTAGGGTTTCCTTTGAAGCCATTAAGTTTCTCCAGCATGAGCAGTTGGTTCAACACATGAAGCATGATCACCACATCAGATGTTTCTCCCGGGATTTCACCCTTCATTGTTAATACTGATTGTGTTTGCAAGTCACCACTTCCAAATGTTCCAACCTGTAGACTGATCTTGGACAACTCTTACATCTTTTTAATGTATTTTTTAATACATGCCCTTCAGGTCTTCATATATTTCCATGCTTCACTCCTTCAATTTGCTTTACATAGCTGTGTGTAGCTCTTCCTCTTATTTTTCCTCCAGGGAATTCCCTTCAGTTCTATCTTTGACAAATTCCCTGTTTCTTAGAGTGTCCCAGAAGCTGGGGACAGGGGTGGAGAATAGCTGTTGCCTTCGCGCCCAACTTGTAGGCCTCGCAAAGCACCTGCAAGTTTGGTACTGGAATTAGAATGCTGGACTCTCTTTAAAGTTTTAAGATGAATCCAAATCCATATTTGGATTCCAAATCCCCTTTTTGGCTCTGGCCTCTTGGCAGAGCAGCAGAGGCAGAGGCCGGGAGAGAGTGCTGAGTGGCCAGGGGACTGGCGAAGGCAAGGGAGGAGCTGGGCAGCGGAGCAGAGGGCCAGGAGCAGCGGAGAGGAAGGGGGCGGGGCCAGAGGGGCCAGAGGGGCCAGGAGGAAGCAGGGGGCGGGGCCACTGGCCTGCGGGGCTGATAAAGTGTCGTCCCTTGTCTGCGTCCCTTCGCTGTGGCCCAGGCTGCCCGGGGACTCCCTTCCCTGGGACGCAGAGGGTTTTGCGTTTTTTTGTTTTATTGCTCCGTCTGTCTGTCTGTCTGTCTGTCTGTCTTTCTTTCTTTCTTTCTTTGTGTTTTTGGTGCTGTGCTTTGTTTTTCCTCCAATTTAAATTTTATTTTATCGGTGTGTGTGTGTGTGGGGGGGGTTTGTCTGGGAGAACTGGGCGAATGAGGGGAACTGCAGGATGCACAAGGCGGGGGACCAAGGTAAGGTCTTGGAAGGGATTCCGATGGCAGACCAGGAGATGGCCTTGGTGGGAGTCACGGGTGTTGCTGTCCGCTGCAACAGTTGCGACATGTTCGCCCTTCTCCCCCAGGAGAGGCAGGGATACACTTGCCCTCGGTGCAAGTTGGAGACCCTGCTAGAGGAGGAGGTGAGGTGCCTGAGGACCTAGAGAGCTTGGGGGGGGAGCAGCCCCCCTCTGGACAGAGGGTTGAGGGAAAGGCCACGGGAGGAGCAGCCGGGGAGACATGGAGGCATGTCACCCACAGGAGGAGGAGGCCAGCACGGCCTCCTCCTTCTCCTGGCACCAATCTGGAGCTGGGAAACAGGTTCTCTCCGCTTGGGGAGGCGGGTGCTGATGAGGCCTTGGGGGACCAGCAGGACCCCCAGCCTGGGACCACAAGCGGCAAGGGAGCCACTGCAGGAGAGGCGAGGGCCAGGGCACAGCCACCCACCACCACTGGGATGATACAGTGGCAGGTGATTGTTGTTGGGGACTCCCTGCTGAGGGACACTGAGGCGGCGGTGTGTCACCCCAACCTGGAGACAAGGGAGGTTTGCTGCCTGTCAGGTGCAGGCATCCAGCATGTGAAGGACACAGTGGAGCGTCTTGTTCACTCCGGGGGTCACCGGCCACTCCTGGTGATCCATGTAGTCACAAACAACGTGGCCAGGCAGGGTGTGGTCAGGATCACCAGGGACTTCGAGGCCTTGGGGAAGAAACTCAGGGAGCTAAAGGCCCAAGTGGCCTTCTCGTCAGTCTTACTGGTCCGGGGATTTGGGCCAGGAAGGGACAGGAGGGCCTCCGAGGTGAACGACTGGCTTAGGGTGTGGTGCCAGAAGGAATGCTTCGGGTTCCTCGACCACGGCACCCGGTTTCTTGCCAATGGACTTCTGGCAAGGGACAGGTTGTACCTTATGAGGATGGAGAAAAGGTCCTTTGGAGATGCTCTAGCGAGCTTCGTCCGAAAGAGTTTAAACTGAGTCAGGGGTGAGTGGGTTCAGGCCCCCCAGAAACATGTCTGCACTGGACAAGTGTGGGGAGAGGATCACGGCTCTGGGAGTAGGGTTTTAGAGGTACTGCAGGGACTGACAGGACTCCTACAGAGAGGGGCCAGGTATCAGGGAGGATGGGAGGAAGGAGGAGGCTGGGAACTCCAAGGAAAGGAAGCAGTGGGAAGGAGTTGAGGTGCATGTACACCAATGCTAGGAGAATGGGTAATAAGCAGGAAGAGCTTGAAGCTCTCCTGGGAATTGGAGGGTATGACCTGGTGGGAATCACAAAAACTTGGTGGGATGAAAGGCAAGATTGGAATGTGAACATAGAGGGGTATCACCTTTTTAGAAAGGACAGGAAGGGAAAGAGGGGTGGGGGTGTGGCTTTATACATCAGGGAAGGGATAGGATGCAGTGAGATAGAATGCAGCACAGATGGGGATTCGGCAGAGGCAGTCTGGGTGAAACTTAGGGGTTTTGACAGGTAAAGGGACCTGACAGTGGGGGTATGTTATCGCCCTCCAGGTCAACTTGAGACCCTAGATGATGTCTTGACAGGCCAGATTCTAAGGATATCTCAGGGGAGAGACACAGTAATTATGGGAGATTTCAGTCTCCCAGATATTACTTGGGAGACTCACTCGGAGGTGACAGCCAGGTCACATCGCTTCCTAGAGGCTATAGAAGGAGGGTTTTTCACACAGAGGGTCTGAGAGGCGACAAGGGGGGGAAACATCCTTGACTTGGTCTTGACCAATAGAGAGGAGCTGATAGATGAAGTACAGATTAGGGGAGCTCTGATCAGGGGACTGGGGACGTGCAGCAGGTCAAGCACTAGAAGCTGGGACTTCAAAAGGGCCAACTTTGGCCAACTGAAGGCCAGGCTGGGGAAAGTCTCCTGGGATAGGTTACTGGAAGGTAAGCGAGTTGAGGAGGGGTGGATGGCACTCAAAAGGGAGGTTTTGGAGGCGCAAGCCCTGACGATACCTCTAGTCAGTAAGGTGGGGAGGTGGAGGAGAGCACTGCCATGGATGCAAAAGGAGGTGGTTAGAGGGATTAGACGAAGGAGAATCCTCCGTAGGAAATGGGTACTGGGGCAAATAGACAAAAGAGTATACCAGGAGGAGCAGGCCTGTTGCAGAATGATTCTTCGCAAGGCTAAGGCTGATTACGAGCTGAGATTTGCCAAGAATATCAAGAGCAACAAAAAGGGCTTCTTTCAGCATGTAAATAGGAAGAGGAAGGGGAAACAAGTGGTGGAACCACTAAATAAGGAGGAAGGAGATCCAGTGACTGATACGAGGGAACAGGCACAGATGCTAAATGACTATTTTGCCTCTATTTTGTTCTCCCCAAAGCTGGATGGGGGAGATCTGCATAGGAGATTAGATGAGGCCGAGGACTTAGGGGCACAGATTAGAGTCACCCTCCCTAGAAGTTGAGGGGCTCCTCAGGGCATTGGACATTACAAAGGCGCCAGGCCCTGGCGGGTTACACCCGAGAGTACTTAGAGAGTTGGCAGGGGTTCTCTCACACCCGCTGTCCTCCATTTTTGAGGCCTCATGGAGAACGGGTGAAGTTCCAGAGGACTGGAGGGTGGCATCAGTGGTCCCAATTTTCAAAAAGGGTAGTAGAAGGGACATGGGGAATTATAGACCTGTTAGCCTTACATCCATTGTAGGAAAAACAATGGAAAGGCTCATAATAGAGAGATATCTAGTGATGCTAGATAGGGAAGGGAGGCTGACAGCCACACAACACGGCTTCCGCAAAAACAGGTCCTGCCAGACAAACCTTGTGGAATTCTATGACAAGGTTTCGAGATGGCTAGATGGAGGGGACGCAGTGGATGTGGTACACCTGGATTTCAGCAAGGCCTTTGACAAAGTGCCCCATGATATCCTGGTGGAGAAACTGAGGAGTTTTGGGATATACCAAAGCACTGTCTGGTGGATTAGGGCATGGTTGACTGACCGAAACAGAGGGTAACCATTAGTGGGGAATTGTCGGGATGGCAGCCAGTGACAAGTGGGGTCCCCTAGGGCTCTGTCTTGGGCTGGTCCTGTTTAATCTTTTCATAAATGTCATGGAAGAAGGGGTGAACAGTCTGCTGATCAAATTTGCAGACGATACTAAAACTGGAGCAGCAGCTACAACTGAGGAGCAGGTACTTCAGATCCAAAAAGATCTGGACAGACTATGGAAGTGGGCAGGAGACAACAGGATGGCGTTCAATGTGGATAAGTGCAAGGTCTTGCACTTGGGGCATAGGAATAGGTGTCATAAGTACAGGTTAGGTGACAAGTGGCTGCAGAGCAGCACTTGTGAAAGGGACCTCGGGGTGCTGGTTGACTGCAGGCTTAACTTGAGTCAGCAGTGTGGTGCAGTGGTCAAGAGGGCAAACGCCACCCTTGGTTGCATAGCCAGAAGTGTGGCTTCTAGATCGAGAGAGGTATTACTACTACTCTATATGGCTGATGTGCCCACAACTGGAGTATTGTGCTCAGTTTTGGGCCCCTCATTACAGAAACAATATAGCCAGGTTAGAGTCAGTGCAGAGTGGGGCCACAAGTTTGATGGCCGGTTTGCAGGGGATGGGGTATGAGGCGAGACTGAGGGAACTGTGTCTCTTCAGCCTGGAGAAGAGGCGACTCAGAGGGGATATGTTGGCGACATACAGGTATGTGAGGGGATGTCACATGGAGGTGGGTAGAGGCCTGTTCTCCCCTGCAGAGGAAGGCAGGACGTGCTCCAACAGAGCAAAGCTCAGGGAACCAAAGTTCCATTTGGATGCCAGGAAGCACTTCCTGACAGTTAGGACCCCGAGGGTGTGGAATGGGCTTCCACGAGAGGTCGTTAAGGCCCCATCAGTGAGGGTGTTCAGAGATAGGCTGGACATGCACACGGTGGGCATGTCGTGAGCGGAGCCGGTTGGAGCCTCATGCAATGCCTTATCCCCTGGGCTCTTGGGAAGGGAGAATGAGTAACATGTAGCAACACTGCAATCATGGAACAGATTGTGTTGCTCTTCGGCTTGCTGGGATGAGAATTAAGGTGGTACAACAGGACAGTACATCTAAATACCATTATTTTACTCCAGACTCACAAAGAATGATTCACTTCATTATGCGTTTCACTGTAATGGCATTCAACAAAAGAATACATTCTGCCTGGGTTGCCACAGGTCTCTAAGAAGTACAGCGAGATTGAAGAGTTTTATCAAAGGCTGGCCATGCGACATCCACAAAGCGCACTGCCACTTCTGCCCAGGAAAGTGCTGTTCGTGGGAGAATCAGACATTCGGGAACGAAGAGTTATTTTCAATGAAATCATGAGAGCTATTGCCAAGGATGAAGATCTAGCAGCCAGCCCTGAGTTACTGGAATTCTTGGGTAATTTGAAAATGTGCTTCTTAATCCATGTAATTTATTCAAATACACAGGGGCTCACACCTTGAATAAATTGTGCAAAATTAATGTGTTCCATTTTTCCACCCTCTGAATTTCTAAGGCCAAGTCTGTGTTAAGTTCTCATTCCCAGATACTTTGAAAACCGAATGTGTAATACCGTGTGATTTACTTTCCTACAAGACCTGAGCTTCAGGTTCTAGAAAACAACAGTGACTCGTCATATAAATGTGAGACTTGCTTGTAAGGATTTAGATGTGTAAAATGCCTTCGGAACAAAATCTGACCTTGATTCCTAATCTGAGGGATGATCTCAATGATCTATGCTGGGTATGCATGCCTAATCAGAATTCCACACTGAAGTAGTCCAAATTCTGTTCCAAGAAAGTCTTTGCATGTATTTTCTTAATCAATTTGCATAATTTATTTTGGATCTTGTGATCATATGGAAAGGAAGGAGCTATATAGAATACAAAATGCCTTTGTAGACCACTATAATCTCATTTCTGAGATATGGGTTAGACACTTGATTTTGATTTTTTTAAAGAGTCAACCTCAAAACTTTGATTTCTTCATGAAATGCAAACAGCATGCTTATGCCAAGTGATGGTGGGATTGCATAAAACATACAGTCTGCTTGCATTGACTGTGATGCAGCTATGATGATGATGATGATGATGATGATGGATGCTGCTCAAGCCTGCAAGACTGGATGTCTAGTTAGTTAGAGAGGGAAAACGGCTTTAATCAGGACTGGAATTCAGTGGCAGTTAATCTTTTACCCAGTGAAATTCCTAACACTGGGCTTTAATGTCACTGCTGTTGTGCCTGAACGGAAGAAGTAATCCCTATCTCTGTTGTTTTTGCAAAGAAGAATTTGGTTTCTCTGTGCACTCAAAAGAGCTTAATTGTGGTGTGTCTGTGGCACTTTTGGAAATCCCACAGTGGGCTAGCTCAAAGGTGAAGGAATAACTTTCCATCCAGAATAGCCAAAGTGCAGTTTTACACACAGAAGGGAGCACCCCCTGGTTCTGCTTGCTTACCTGTCAGAGGCAAGTGATGTAGATGCAGACAGACAAGAACTGCTGCTGTTCTGCCTCACTCTATCCAGTTTTTGTTGCATGATTTCACAGGAACCCGATCTACCAGCATCGTGGACATCAAAGGTAAAAACCTTCCTGATAAGGAAGAGGAGGATGAAGACGATGAAGCCTTAGATTTCTTCAAGGAGGAAGAGGTGCCCAATATAATTCCCCAGCTCAAAACATCAAAAGCACAAGACGTGAAAGCGGGGAAAGAAGAGGACAAGGTGGAGGAGGAAGACGACGATGTGGACCCACTCGGTGTTCTCAAGTATGCCTTTTTCATGTTATTCTCCTTATAGACCAGGGAGAGGCAAGCACAACCAGGTGGAGGCCTCATAACCCCACGCCAGCCCTGTGCAAGCTGAATGACATTGTACAGGCAGAGGCAAGGCGACGTCCCCCGGTGCCTTGCAGTCCTTGGCAAGAAGCAGCCTTGCTGAGCACAGGTCGCTTCCCTGAGCCCCAGATGCTTTGCCTGCCTTGTGCCTTTGCCTGGGCAATGGATGCCGCACTGGAGAAGAGGCTCAGCCTGGCTTTGCTTGTCCTTCGCTTTTCCACGCAGGGAATCCAGTGTGGGACAAGCCAAGCCAACTCATCTGGCATGCGCAAGAGTTCCTCTGAGCACAGGCGAGTGTATTGCCAGGCTTGGCTGCAGAGTGTGTCTCCATGTCCCCGTCCCCACCACTCTTTTACTTTTGCACTTTGATCAGAGATAAGAAGGGGATACTTCTCCGCAGAGCTCTCCCTCAAAATTGGAGATGAGAAGTGGGTTTCTCTCCCCCACTTTCCCAATTTCCCTGCAGGGTGGCCTGCAGGGCAGCGGGCAATAACTTACTGAGTGGAGTGGGCAGAGCTTGCCAAAGGAGCCCAAACCTCTGTGGACTGGGTGGGCATCCTCACAGGCCAGAGGTTTCCCACCCATGCAATCTACCTTATGTGCACGCTTAATTCAAAACTGTATTTATTTATGTTTTACATTTACGTCCTGTCTTTTTTCTCTGGAGAGGAACCAAAGGTAGCTTATATTGCCAGCACCAGCTCCTTTTTTATCCTTGCGTCAGCAACACAGGCTGGAAATGAAGTCAGCTGCAAGGCTGAATGGCACCTGAGGCCTTGGGTCTCCCAAGTCCCCATGCACTACTTGAATCACTGCCTGCCACTGACACTGTTATTTTTTTAAGCATGTATTTTAGAGTCTGAGCAGCTATGCTGATTTGCTCTGAAGAAGAAACATCAAGCTCATGATGAGGGGAGGGCTGCAGCTCAGGATAAGCTTGCATGGGGAAGGCTGTAGATCCAGCCCCTATAGGGACCTCCAGTGGAGGGGCTGATAGGGTCCAGCCTGTCTTGAAGTGTCATTGCCCATTCAAGGAGACCATACAAGGGCAGCTTGGTAGATGAAACAAGGCGGAATCACATGGGAGAACCCCATGGTCTGCTATGCAAAACAACCTCTTAAAATCCTAGCCAGAGCTAAGCGTGGTTTTGCCCCTTTGATTTCAACAGAAAAGTTCAACACGGAATCAGCGAGGCTTCAATGTCCTTTGCTTTTGTCTCAGTTGTGCGTCTGTCCCCTCCTTTGTTTTTTGTGTGCTCTGTTCAGAGAGGGTCTAGACTGACAAAGAGCTCTCTGTAAATCCAAATCCTGAATCCAGCATTGAAAAAGCTGACACAACTTAAAGGCATTGTTTTGTTGTTCTTCTTCCTTTTGCTTTCTGCAAAACAGAAAACAAAAGAAAAAAGAAAGAGGAGAAGCATGAGAGTAAGTGGTACTGCTTTTCTTTTTACAACTTACACTAATAAAAAACAATAATTTGTTCTTCTGGATTTCTGTGGAAACTAGAAAGAATATTCTTTAGGATGTGTATGTATACACACACTTAAGTGTGCATTTGAATTTTGAATATGTTTAAATTTAAAAGCATTCTCCATTTCTGTGCTTGGCATTTTAAAATAGGTGATCTTATTGAGCCTAACATCTTCTGATGTTCAGCATTCAGGTAAGAAATGCTGTGATCAGAACTGTAAGATGCCGAAGGCAGAGAGTTGTAGAAGACCTACATCGAAGGGTCAGTAATCTTAAGGAACTCTTCCAAAGATGGCATGTGGCATCTTTTTCTTCCTCAAAAGCCACAGCAAAAGGGTGATTTTAAATAGGGACCAGCAGACTGGGAAAACAATTATACCTGCAATTATTTCTTGATGCAAACCCTCTTCCCACCACCACCGTTAACAATCCCAGTTGCGCTGAGCCGTGGAGAGGAAAACACACATGCTCTTGAGTTATACTTTCTAACACATTTAATGTCAGATGAATGCTGCATGAGGGCTTCATTTGCATTAATGCATTAGCACAAGGGGGAAATGTTAAACTCTGCCTTCCTCAGTGTAGCAGCCCTAATGGACTCTTCCTCTACTCCTTTCAAGTGGCACCTTTTAGGAAAATGCAGTGATGTTGGCAAACTCAATCGTAGATTGCATGGTGCTTGTGTCGCTTGGTTCCAAGTGGGTTATCTTTTTCTCAGTCTAGTCATTGCTGAATTTTGAGCATAATTCATGCAACAATGTTCAGAAATTGGAGCTGTTCAAAATGGGAACTGGTCCCCTCATATTTCGTAATTCAGAAACCCCTCCAATCTAAAGACAATAAACTAGCTCAGTATTCTCCAACCTGGCGCTCTCCAGTTCTGATGGACTACAGCTGCCAGCCAGCATGGCTGGCTGGGGGATATTGGAAGTGTCTGAACAGAGCAGTTCAGGAAGGCTGAGATAGATGGTTGTTTATGATGAGAAATCGGATAAAAATTTTTTTTTGTGCAATGGTCCTTGGCTGTAAGGATATTCCAAAGAACCTGCCCTTTTTTGGATAGGAAAATGGTTTTTTGAATTCAGTGTTGAGTATAAGTAATAAGGAGGAGGAAATGGCCAAAACAAGCCATTGGCTTACTCCCCCAATTCTATTTGCCCCGGTTTGATTTTACTTACAAGTATTTTGGGCAGGCTCCAGAAGATCTTTGGGGAACTTCATGTCCAGAGAAGGGCCCCTCATCCCAAAGCATTGCTTTCTCGTCCATCAAGAGACCCCTGAAACTTGGATGAACTTTGCAAGCAGCCTTTGATACAGGATACTGTGGCCCAAACTGAAGCAGCTACGTGGGCCTAAACTACCCTGGGGTAGCCCCTTTTTCAGAACTGAATTTAATTCCCATAATTTAATTTGTGTGCATGGTTCCTAGCCCTACCACGGGCAAGTTGGCAGGTTTCAAGGTGATTTCATGATAGTGTTCAAGTATCAAAATGTAGTTCTGGGGCCTAGGAATTAGTTACCAGAGATGGTAGTTACCCTTATGGATTAGATTCAAATCCTTAGCGGTAACTACCAGCCTGGACAGCTAGCATAGGACCAATAGATGTTAAGAACTCTTGACAGTCTGGATCACTCCTAATTTATCCTGGTTTATTATCCTTGTCTTTGAACCAGATTGAGCGTTTCACATCTTCCCCTGCTCTGATTGACTGTGGGCCATATTCCCACCTCCACCACTGCTACTCTGGGTTCTAGTCCCCGCTCAGCCATGGAGCCAACTGGGTGACTTGGGCCAGTCACAGACTCTCAGCCCAGCCTACCTCACAGGGCTGTTGTTGTGGGGATAAGATTAAGAGTAGAAAGAGGAGAATGATGTAAGCCGCTTTGAGCTTGTTGTAAGAAAAACACGGGATATAAATAAATAAATAAATAATAGGGCTGAAAAGAGGGGGGTGGTGGTTATAGTTGTAGTTTGCCTCCAAAATGAGCTAACTCTGTCCATAGCTTAGAATGGCAAAAAATAGAATTAAGTGGCTCATACTAAGCCTCTGTAATGGTTTGTCACTGAATTTGGGTAGCAAACAGTGGCTTTTAAAACATTTTCCAAGTAAAAATGAAATAGGCTAAAGGTGTGAAGGGCATGCAGCCCATGGGCCACTCTTCTTACCTATACCCTTGCTCGCCTCCTCCCTGCCTGGCCGCCCCAATCTCCTCCTGAGGATGAGAAATAGGCGAGCATGCACAGTGTTCTACCCTATGCTCTCCTGCTTGGGCAATTAGCAACTCCCAGGCTGTTACTAGCTGTGTGAACTGGCCATGCTGGCTGAGATTGAAGGGGGCTGCAATCCAATGCACCTGGAAGGCAGCAGATTGGGGAAAGATGACCTAGTTAAGCCATGGAAGAGGGCTTGGCTGGGCCATTAACCAGTGCCCAGTCCTGCTTCTAGCACCAGCTGCTTGTAAGACCCGCCACTGCTAAACGACAACGTTTGTCCATGCTGTGATACACCTTTTGTGCAGCATTGTGGTTTTCCTCTCGCCCTCCCAAGCATATACCACCCCAGCAGTATGCTTTTATCAGGCAACCACATAATAATAAAAAAATAGATTGTGAAAGTAGTTTTTAACCAAACAAGTTGATTTTCCCAGGGAGCCCACCTCCTGTATGATTTAAACATCTCAAATATTTGCAAGGTAGTTGTAAGTTTTAAATGTGTTTTTTTCTCGTCTTGTCTAGACACTAGAACAGTGTGTGCAACCCTCTTATCAGGAGGGTTGTCTGATGTGGAAGTTAAAAAGGTGACCCCTTCTTCTGTTTGTCCAGCCTTCTGTCTGTCCAGCCTTCCATCTGTCTGTCCATCCGTCCTTCTAGCATTAGCAGAGAACCATTTTCTTTGAGCAGTGAGTGTCTGTATGTAGATGCTAGAATTTACAAATGCATATGTGAGGCATTGTAAAAATTGCATCACTGTCCACATATATTTCAATATAGCCCACATTTTTCAGGAGGAGAAGCTATTACTCATCTGGTGTGTGATCCGTACATAGCAACACACACACAAAGGCCCTCCGAAGGCACTCAGTTTACAATTACAAGGCTTAATACCAGTTGGACAGCTTCCCACATGAACTATTTAACTCAGTCTTGTTTTGTCAAAGACTTCCCAAGCACCCAGCCAGCATTCCCATAGCAATAGTTTCGAATCCATAGTGCAGCAGAGTGGGGAGAGACCATACCCATCACTGTGTATGGTATAACAACCCATTTGTCTCCTAACTGCGAACTGTAACCGAGTAGCAAGCTATCGGATCTCTTGCCAGGTGAGAAATACACAGTTTCTCAAGAAATAACTCTGCATTGTAAGAGGGCAGAATCCTAACCTTGGCTACCCTCATTGTGATGATGCGTTAGGGTGCATTTATATAGCATTTCTTCTTCGCAAAAGCTTCACAGTTTTATTGTGTTGCTCCTCGCAGCAACTGTCTCAGGTAGGTGGCTTCTATTTTCACTTGACAGCACAGAAACCCAAAATTTATGGCTGCCTCTTTGACTGGTAGGATTGTGCCACTGGTCCCTGCAGTGTCTCAAAAGAATGGCGGAATAGGCTGCTTCCAGATGAGGGGGCTCCCTATTGGGGGCATCGCTCAGCCAGTCCGTTTTTTCTTAGCCAGCGGGGGGTTTTTCAGGGTAAGCGAAAACAGGGAAGATGTGGTGAGAAACAACAGGAGGCCTCTGAGTGAAAGACAACAACATCGGGATTCCCTGTAAAATGACATGCTTGAGATAGGGCTATGGTGTGATAAAAGCCTTACCTGGAGGCACAACTGGTCTACATTCAAAGAGCGGATGAGCTGGAAAAACCCATCCCAGAGCGATCTGTTTTGGACTGTGGGAAGTGGTGGTAGCGATAGGGCTCCCACCCAGTTGCTCCTCTCCCATCCCCAAAAACGTTCTTTCTCTTGGAGAACTGGTATGTCTGGGAGAAGACTACTCTAGTAGAAACCTTTCCTGGAGATCTATTTTTCTGTGTGCGAGGAATTTTTTTTTTTAATGTTGCACTCAGGCAACAATCACCCTGCAGCCTTTAATGGTGTAGCTCTGGAACAGTCTTTCCATACCATCGGCCAGCACTGCTGCTTGGTGTTAGCTCAGGGTCTGCAGCTGTCTCTGTTGCCCCTCTGCCGCTCTTGCCTCCTCCGCTTTTCGCAATATATTTAGCAGCAAGCATGGACTGGATAAATGCAGTCCTTTACAACTGTGTTCAAAACCAGATGATATGCAGATTAGATGATGTTCGCATGCATGACCTTGCAAGCAGCTTGGGAAAGTGTTGCATTGCCTGAGATAATGACATATTAAAACATCTCTAAGGCCTTTCTCCCGACACCCCCTGCCAAACGAGAAGGAGCGGTAGCCCTGTGCCACGTCAGGCTGACATGATGAAATGCTCCCCTGTGAATAATCTGGCACATCAAGGGGAAGGGTATAAATCCTTCTGTGGGATTTAATTTTCTGTGTAGAAGGTTGTTGGTTTGGGGAGGGAGGGGGGGAGGGAGGGAGAAAAAGAATTTGGTGACTGAAGGGGCAGGGGAAATGGAAGATCATTCAGTCAAGTTGTTATATTTATAATTTGATTAGTGTTGATGTTGCATTGACACTTTTTCCCTCTTGTGAGGAACCCAGTGTTGCTTACATAGCTCCATGTATCCTCACGACAACCCTGTGAGGCAGGTTAGGTTGAGCGTTTGTGACTATCCCAAAAACACTCCGTGAAGTTCATGGCTGAGTGAGAACTAGAAAGGGAATCTCCCGGGTCCCGCACCAGCACTCCAACTGCTATACTGCACTGGCTCCCCAGAAAGCTGTGCCGTTATTCTGCAGTGTCTCAGCCCAGGTACAAGTTTACCTGCTCACCTGCAGTTCATGCAGGGCCAGCCCTCCTGTTAGTCCAACTAAAGCAACTGCCTCAGTAGGCAGATTCAGGGTGTTGCAAAAGACATCGGATGGTTAATTAATTTGCGGTGCTTTTACTGCCAGGGACGGGGCAAGGTGCTTGTGAGAACTAGGCCAGGGTCTTTCTATGAACCATAAAGGGTCCATACAACCCCGTCCTCCTTCCTTCTCCAGCTTTGAAACTGAGCTAGGGGGACAGATTTCAAGATCTTTTGTCTTAAAAACTTTATAATAATAGGATGACTCACTCAAGCCCTCAGTGAGAATTCAAAATGAGCATTACCTCATCTATCAGCTCCAGAGCCTCCACCAGAGGAACAGGAAATGTTGACTTGCTGGATTCACAGCGCTGTTTTGCTGACAACAGGAAGTGTTTCTGGGGGTGGGTTTCAGGAACCTGTTTTTCTGAGCCTTTCATGAGTTTAATTGAATAGCTAAGTTTTTAAAAAGGCTTATTCAGGACAGCCACAGTGGATGTAGGTTAGCAGAAGCCTGGTTGTGAATGTTTGCACTCCCCCTGCCGATGGTATTAGGGAATAATAAACCAAGCACATTTGAACATTTAACATCTGGCTAACTGCATCTCAGGATTCCTAGCATCTACATGATCTTCTGTGCTTTGCAAATAAGCACCTAAAGCTACTAGACCTCATTACTTGCTTGTATTAATGGGGCAGTTTTTCTTCCTGCTTAAAAGAATTTTCCTTCCTAATTGCCACAGGGGTTACTTGCAAGCCCACTCCAGCTCATGACTATGTTATACCTTGGAAAGATTGCATACATGCCACATACAACCCTAATACAAGTGTTCTGGAGGGCTGCCATGTTTAAATGCTCTAAGGCAGGATGTGGCCGGTAACATGCTCCCTTCCACCAACAATTGTTTATCTGTGAATACTTTCAAAACCATTTTAAGAGAAAGCAAACATTTAAACCTTGCCGGAATGTTTCCTCTGGAATTTCCAAGCTGGAGTTGAACTTGAGTTCCTCTCATGCTGAGCTGGGTTGACCTGCCATGTATTGTGGGACATTTTTCACCAGTGATAAGCACTCTTCAGATTGAAGTAGCAGCAACAGTAAAACTAGTGCTAGAGTGATGCACTTTGTCTCCACCAGTGAATGGAAAATGTACATGCTTACTAGGAGAAAGGCCTCTCTCAACTAAGTCAGGCTTACTCCAAAACAAGTGTGGGTAGGATTCCAGTCTTAACCCTATTCCAAATTTCTCCTCTATCCCTGGAAAGAGAATGAACTCATAGCCACACTTTCTGCCCCCTGACCTCTGCCTGTTTAGCAGAAGATGTAAAAAGGATCTCCACACATGTTCAGCTGCACACATGGAGTTTCCTGGCACCATTAGGAACTTTCTGCAGCCCAAAATGTATATCTGTAGGATCCTCTTTCAGGCATTCTGCTGAATGTATGGAGAACTCCTAGTCTCCCTCTGCACATTTACTCTTTAGAAAAGAAAGGTTGGAACGATTTCATAATTTTGGTTTTCTTGGCACTTGTTATTTGATCTTTTGCTGGGAAATAAGATGCACTGAATTTAGTATTCCTCGCTCTCTAGGAAGTATGTTCAGGACTGCAGCCTTAAAGACCCATTCAAGTCATATTTGGTTTAATGTAGTTGCTGTTTGATCTATCCATCCATCCATCCATTCATCCTTACATTTATATTCCACTTTCTTTCCTTTGTGAAGAACCCAAGACAGCTTTCATGTCGATCTTCCTCTCCTTTTTATTCCCACCGTAGCCCAGTGTGGTAGGCTAGGCTGAGCGTGGCTGGCCTGAAGTCATCCAGTCACTTCAAGACCTAACAGAGTTTAGAACCAGGATCTTCCCAGTCCCAGTCTGGCACTCTTAACCACTACACCACACCGACTTTCATTCTGCCTTATTTCCAACTAAGCCTGCTTAGGATTGCAACCTTACTAAGCTGTATCTTCCCTCACTACTTTGTTCCTGAATGTAGATGGTAAAATCTGAAAATAGCCCTGCTGCCTTGCAGAAATGCATTTGTCAATATATTTAATTGGGTATTCTGTTTTCCTTCCCTCCCTGATCTTATTTTGCTTTGTTTTTCTTGCCTGGCCAAAATAGCAACCAAGCCTGTCTAAACTGATCCAAGCACAGAAAAAATGGAAGAGGAAAGGCTGAGTTTGTCCTTTCCCTTTAAAACTTCAGATACTTTGCAATCACTGGCCAAGGTTCAAAGTTCTTTGGAACTAGTTCCATGAGTCTGAGGGCAGAGCAGTGTTAGAGTTGTTTGTCTTGAGCGGCTGCCTCCTCCTGCACCCCACAACACATGGCAAGCTGCACATGGAACTGAGGAGTGTCCAAAGCAATTTGTGATTTGGCATGGAGATCTGCTGTTCAAAAAAGAAAAGGTGAAAGCAAAAACGACCAGGGCAGAGCAGCTCTACCAGGCTAGCTTTTGCATCTGCTTGCCAGCTCTTTGGAGCTCAGCCGGTCATTATTTCTAATAGAACTGTTGCTCAAATAAAAGCATTTTAATGAATCATCTCAGTTTTCGTCATTGGATTGTTTGACCTTTCATATACAAGAATTCAGGATTCTGATTCAGGATTTATGTGCAATTTCACATAAATAAAAACATCATTACGCTTATAATAATCTTTATTAGCTAAGGATCCCTTAGTGAGGCTGTATAAGGAGATTTTCATGATCTCTTTCCTGAAACAATATAGATCTTTGCACATTATTCAGAATCTGATGTTGGCTCTTCATATGCTGGAACTCCCACCATGTCAAGCGAAAGATGGTTAGTATTTGCAGTATAGATGAAGAACTGAGGCTGAGACCAAGTTTCTGTGAAGTGGACATTTCTGGTGCTTTGTGAGGGCAGATTGGTGACTTGGTATTTGGGACTCTGACCCTGCCTCTTTCATCAGTTTGCCTCCTGTGAAATAGGTGCCAGGATAGAAAACTCTGGGTTCAAAAGAAATGGACAAAGCAGCCACATCGATCACAGCAGCCATTTTGTAAATGGACTCATGGTAGCCATTTTGTGAGAATGCCCACAACAATCTCTCAAAATTCCAAATGAGTCCATTGACCCAAATGGTTTGGGGACCCCTGTAGTAGCGGCTTGCCTGTCATTTACTTTTTGTAAACTTCCAGAGAGCTTCAGCTACGGGCAGAATAGAAATGTTAATAGATGGTGATGATTATGGTGACTGTGACAGCTCTCTAATCTTATTTGGGCATTATTGCAAACTCTGTGGAAAGAATATGCTCAGGTGACATGGGGGTACACACACTGGCATTCAGCACAAAGATCTGAAAGGAAACCGTTAAATGTGCTTAATGTCTCCCCATCCTGACAACATGGAGAGGCTTCTAATCTCAGCTGAATATGCTTGGAATATCCCATCCAGAGTGAAATAGCCTTGATATTGGTGGTGGTGATTGGGAGCCTGCCATCTCTTCACACAGGACTGACACAGAATCTGAAACAACGCTTGAATTGGGCTAGCATCTAATAAATAAACTATGTTTTAAAAGCATCACATAGAAACAAGGGGAGCTGCTTTATTCCAAGTCAGAGCACTGGCCCATCTTGCCTCGAATGGCTGACCCTGACTGGCACAATTCTTCCCTGTCCTTTCGTGGAAATACTGGGAATCAAATTGGGATTTCATGAAGGCAAAGTGCATACACTGTTATGAAGCTATGGCCTCTTCCCTCAGAAAGCCCACCCTCTCATGCAGCATGTGCTTGCCAGGATGCGTTATTGAATTCAGGGGGAATTACTTCTGTGTAAACATTGCGCCAAAAGTCTTTTGACAGTGTTACTTTTTTTTAGAGCTTGTTTATTTATCTTACAGAGTTTATAAACTGCTCTGTGTTGGAGAGTGACAAACATAAAAGGAAAAAATAAAAAAGAACAAAAACATTTAAAATCAAGTTGTATCAATGAAACCATAGTTAGTCTTTCTGGAAAAGCTTATTTAGATAAAATGCCTTGAACAGATGCCAGAAATAAAGCTGCACTGGCTCTTGTCTGACATCAGCTGGCAAGGCATTCAGGGAAGCAGTCGGTGCTACTCTGACGTTATAGCTTGATTAGGTTCTTCTGCTTTTTATGTCATGCAAGTGTTAAGCGTAATATGAAAACAAGGTTTGCACAGCTACCACACACCTGCTTACACCAGAGGTAGAGAAGCTTTCGGGGCCCATGGGGATGCTTGGCTGTTTGAGAAACTGCCGTAGGTGCCACCAAAAAATTGCTGGGTTTTGCATATTCTGTCCTACCATGGTGCAGTACTACCTAGAGGTTATGCAGCAGCAAAGCAAAAATCCAAAAGAAATGCTCATTGTGTGGTGCTTGGATCTGAAACCTGCAGCAAAACAGAAATTAACAGCCTTGTGTAGAAAAGTTCTTGGAGCAAAAGACTGGCTTGGTGGAGTGGAAGCTGCTGGTGGAATCGATTCCCCTCCCCTCCCCCACTCCCTCCTGCTGACCTCTGCTTCTTCCGCCTCTGCTGGGGAGGGTGGGGGAATCCTCCGGAGCAGATTTGCAGCGTATGGTGGACAGTGTCCAGGGAAGAACAAGGCAACACTCTCATGATGTTGGATGGAGTCTTCTCTTTAATCAAGCCCCTGAACTGCAATTCGTTTGCTGCTTATAATCTCCATTAAGCCGTTTGTTGAAATAAGTTGCTTAATTGGCTTGATGGAAGCTTTATCAACTTTAAAGCAATCCCACAATAAAACCTGAAGTGCACTTATGCAGTGATCTAATTACTTCTGTGGCAAACTCACTTCTCCTTCTATGGTGATGACTTCAGCAAAGATTTTCTCATCAAAAGACCTTAATCTTTGTAGTTCTGTGAAGTGCACACAATGCACATAAGAACATAAGGAAAGCCATGCTGGATCAGACCAAAGGTCCATTTAGTCCGGCACTCTGTACACACGGTGGCAAACCAGCTGCCCACAGGATCCCTCAAGCAGGACGGGCGCAAGGCCTCCTCCTGCCTAACCTAACCTCCTCAGCAACTGGGGCATGCAGGCATGTCCCCTCTGCTGAAAAAGGCAGCATATAGCTGGCAAGGGTAGTATCCACCGATAGCCTCCTTATTTATGCAGGGAGCGACAGCACACAGGAGGATGGAAGGAAGAAACCCAGCAGGGAAGGAGGTGGGAAACCAGTATTCAGCTTTTTTGTGGAAGAACACTTTAACACAGATTGCAGGGAGAAGTTCAACTTGCATTTTTAATATGTATCGCTATAGCAGAGGAAGACTTTGTCTTATTGAAATATCTGCTTCAAGTCTTGTTCCTAATACCCTCTGTAGTCCTAGGGCTAAAGCAATAGATTTAATTCCAGAGAACTCTTTGATCTTGAATGAATAGGTTCTGGGAGACTAGCAGTGTTTTTCTTCCAGAAAGAAACAGCATCAAACTAATTTTGATGGAAATTACGGCAAGGGTCTGGTAGCCCCGTGCCATCTTAACCCCTCTGGCAACAAACTACTTAAAGAAAGCTTGTCAGACCCGACTTCTTTTAAAGTAAAAGGATGCTTCAGAGAAGTTAAAAACTGTGCTAATAATAAACTAAAGACCAAGTGAACTATGAAGGCTGGGAATGCTTTTGTCCGTTCCCACAGAACATGTTTTCTCAGCTCCTTCTGATGACATCATGCATCAGTGCTGGGCACAGTGGCATTTCTGATCAATCATCTGGCAGTGCTTTCCCTTCGACTTAATCCCTGTTACTGGATTTTGACAAAGCAACCTCTCTGGAACAGGACTGTCTTTCAGCTGCTGCCCACGTTAATGTTTAATATGATACGCTGTCGCATTTTCATATTGGATGCCGCAGGCGGATATCCTCCTGCTAATTTCTTGTGACACTAGGAACTTGCTAAATACAGATTTATGGGAATGGAGTCTCTTTCTTTTGAAGTGACCTTAGGAGATCTACATTGCTGGCAGTGCTGGTCACAAAGCACTTCCTGGTGTCCATAGAAGGGAAATGAGCTGGCAGAAAGTTGGTTGCAAATACGACATGGACCCTCACAAATGCATATGCATACTCCTGCTCCCGTTCTTGTTTCAAATGTAGTTATCTGCATATTTAGAGGAAGGAAAAAGCCTGGACACTATCAGTTATAGGACTTCTTTCTATCTAAATACGCATAGAATTGCACCCAGAGTTTCTTGATATCCTAGCAGATCTAGAAGAAGCTAGATCTTGGTGGATTAATCAGTTTTGGAGATGGTTTATCAGCATATGTCTTCCTTTGCTTGCTATTTTCCTGCCCTGCAGCAGCAGATTAGAAAAGAGGAAGCAGCACTCTAACCTTCTGTCACAGACGTCTGTTATCCTTCTAAGGACCACAGCAACATTTCAAGCCCTCTGGCCATTGTTCAGTACTTCAGGCTAGAACACATGGCTACTGTAACCTGATGGGACGTTTTCCAGAGTGCTCCATATTGCTCCATCAAGCCAGAAGTGCCTTGTGGTGGATTAGGAGTGTGGCACACTTGAGCCTCTGGCTATGGGTGGCCTGCAGTCCACCCCAGGCAGCGGGAGGGGGGGATTATGCCAATGCCAGAACCCAAGTTCACCCATGTGAGGCCCACTGGGAGGTTCCCAGTTTGCAGGTATATATGATTTATTTAATAGTGTGCTGGTTCTGTACTCGATTTCTCTTTTACAATGTTTAGATCAAAAAAGACCAAGAAACCTTCACTCTCTCCAGTCAAGGAGGACAAGCCCAAGCCAACCATTTTTGATGAAGATGTGGATTCAGATGAAGACCTATTCGGCTCAGCTGGAGAGTCTTCATTCAGTGGCAATAAGAAGATATTAGCAGCCAAAGAAAGTAATGTATTTACACTTAGTTTCATGATATGCGAATATGTGTAGAATTTTCACAAAACATGAAACCTTCACTGCAAAAACTCCTAATTTTTCTTTGCCAGGTTCTGGATATAGCTATTTGCTCCAACAGACAGCTCCATAACATCCTTGCTCACCTATGTTTAATGGTTAAAAGAGTTAACATAAAAAGTCCTAGCTCCCATTTGTAAAATGGCCTGATTTGCACACCACAAGAAACCACTGTGGATGAATTTCCCCATGGGGCTACTCCTTGTGGCATGGGCCACCATTTAGAACCTCTGGACAAAGTGGAGATGCACAAATGTGTTTCATTATATGCAAACCCACAAGGGTGTTGAGGTGCTTGGCAAGACACCTGGAACCCTGAAACAGCCCATGGGTTCTGGGTGGTTTGTCAGCCACCCCACCAACGCACATGAATTGAGAAACTGCAGTGGCAGGGGATGATAAACCATGGTGGGCTGTAGTGGTCATGAGAACCAGGTCTTCATTTCCATCCTTGATAAATGAAGGTGTAAATTAGATTGCATTCACTATGTTTTGCAGGGGGTTTAGCTGTATGCACTTCCCCCTTTTTTAGTACCGTAATATTGTTTATTTAATATGATTTAATTTGTCGTTCATTTGATTTCTATATTCTACCTGTTAGATTTTAATTGTGAAGTGGTAGGAAGGTTCTCTGGCTAAAACAGTGCAAGCATCCTACACTGTTGAGCTAGCTAATTGTGGCTACCCAGCCCATGCAGTCCAAAAGAAAGAAACGATCGCACACAACGCTCTGTAGATGTGGCCAAATCTGTCTCTCTCAAGGTTGCTCCATTGCTGATGATTGTTAAGCGATAGATGTATAACTACGCTGAGGTATGAATACATGACATGGGCCACCACCCAGGAAGGAATTTTGCTGGATGCAGAGCAACATAATAGGGATTAATAGACTCTTAATCACAAAGAGCTTTCCCTTTCCATCTGGTGGGGACTTCATTGTTTTGCCACACAACCACAGTGGCTCTCCCTACTCCCCTACCAACTCATGTAGGTTTGCTGTTGCCTCATGCAACAAATCTGTCTAAACCTAACTGTTTGCTCAAAAACTAGATCTGAAATTATTTGAAGATCCAGACTTGGGTGGAAAGGTCACTCTAGGTGACTCGCTGCTCTTGCCAACTGCCTGTGCAAGCAGAGAACATGCGTTAAAGACCAGCCTTGAAGAAGACACTGAAGAACTATTAAGGTATGACTCTCCAGTAAGGGCACGGCAGAATTTTGTGTACATTCGCAAAGCATGCAGACATGTGTTATTTGCAATCCTAAGCATGAGCAAGAACGTTTTTTTCAAGGAAATTATGTGATTTTCTAAATGTGTTCATATTTTAAAAAATGTGTGCCAAACATGTATATTTTCACACTTTATAGAGGAAATTGCACATAGGGAACACAGTTTCAAAAACGCATATTTCCCCTGTTTGTATTGCGCTCTTTTCCTTTTTGAATGGAACAAAAAGGCAAGCTTTAAGTAGTGTTTGGAAAATCTTGAGGATCACAGAAATCTCTTGTTCACCCAGTGCTGCTCTGAAGTAGTCAATTTTCAAAGATTTGTAGCTGGATAAAGCAGATACATATATCAGTTCTTTATCCTGAATGGGCTAATGCCCAAGAATATGCTTGAGATATATTACAAAGGGGCTAAGCAGTAGCCTGGGATCCTGCTCCTAAATATTTGTGAAGTTGTGTCTGGCCTAGGCATTGGTAAGAACTTTTGCTTTAGTACAGCAAGCCTGGATGTTGAGCTCTTACTTGGGGATGGATGTTCACAGGAAATAGTCCTTTGGTTTGTTCAGTGTGGACGGCACACACTCGGCAGGGGTGCCTGGATGCGACTATAAGCCCCGAGTGGCTACATTTTCACAGCAAACTCAAGCTGGCACCTTTTCCCCTTTTCCATGGACACCCACCAAGATGGAGGGGCAATTAGAGCGACCCACTGGGCCTTCCTTATTCCCTGGGAGCAAGGTTGGCGGAACAGTTCCCTTCATATTGTTCTGGTGGTAGTAGACCTTGGTGTTCCCCCCTGCACTCCTGCTGGTGAGCAGGATTGCCCATGAGCCGTGGAAGCACGCCCACGTGGGGGAGCCAGTGACAGCGAGCTAAATGGCAGTGCTTCCCACTGCTATTCTTGCCAAGGAGTGCACTTATTTTTTGCCTCGACTGTGGTTTGTTGGTCTTGGACAACACAACTAGCTGCTGGGGAGAGGGGGTACTAGACCCCACTACTAATTGAGATGGCTGAGAAGCCCATCCAACACATCGAGAAGGCAGCACATGGGGAAGCTACTCCCTTCTCGTCAGCTTTGTCCCTGCATTTGTTTTTGACCCAAATCAGGAAATGGGCGACTGGCCTATGCCACACAGTTTAATTATTTATTTATTTATTTATTTATTTTATTAAAAAATTTCTATGAGTTCTGACCTCCTGTGTCAACCTGATCCCCTCCAAATGTTTTGGAGTACAACTTCGATCAGTCCCAGGCAGCAGGACAAATTATTAGGAACTCTATAGGAGTTTCAGTCCAAAACTTTTGGAGGTCACCGAGTTACTTAAGGGTTGCATTTCATGGAATACTTCAGCCTTCCCCAACTTGACACTCTCCAGATGTGTTGGACTGGAGTGCGGTATGTTCGAGAAAACTAAACTAAACTTGTATGTCAAATATGCAGGCCAAAAGCCGTGTTTTATCAACTTTGCATGTTTTAAAAAGCCATTCCTAATGGAAGGAGAATTTTTTCACCATGTGAGGTTCCTTGGAAAACATGAGTCTATGGTTTCTATTGTTTATGCAGAACAATGTAGTATTAACCTGTCAAGTCAACACCTACCTAAATGTACCCAAAGGTACATTTTTCATTACATCCTGTCTCATGGTTTAGCAGCACATCTGATCTTCTAAGAAATACCATTTACAGTTTCTAGCTGTATTTTACTAGATATCATTGGGTGCTATCATTGGGAACATAGAAGAAATACAGATAGTCACAGGTCATCTTTTTTTTTCCTGCTTCATCTCAGTAATCAGAAATAGATACTTTGCTCATGTGAGCAAAACGCAATTTTTGAATACTTTGAATTGGCTATGGACTGCTGGAAACAGCTTATCTGTCTGTCATATGAATATGCTTCGAATTATGTGATTCTTCCTACTCAGTCAAGTGAAACAGGCCTCAGAGGGTTACCACTCATGTTTCCGTGTAGCTTTGGGCTGATGAATATCATTTCACTTGCCAGCACAGGAAAGAGACTTGTAGACATTGTAGTAAAGCCTTGTAGACATTACTGCCCCAGGAATTCTATCACTATCTGCCAAAGTGGGACTAGAGGAGGATAAATACCTGATCAGAATCTTTTCCTTTGATTTCCTTTTGTTCTTCTTTTGTTTGCAGTGTTTGCCTATTCTCTTATATTCACAAATTGTTCATGTCGGTTTCTACCAGAATATGATCTTGCATGATCATTTTGCATACGGGTGATAGCTCTGTATACTTCTCCTGTTGGGTGTTGATTTTTTGGATTGCAGCATGGTCTGTAGCCATCTTGATTAATAGCCATCAATAGCCTTACCCTCTATGAATTGGCCCAATTCCCTTCCAGTGCCATCCAAACTGATGCCCATTGCTATGTCTTGTGATAGTCAGTTTCACAAGTTGTCAAGTGCTTTCTTCTATCCAAGAACTCCCACAAACCAGGTTCATGGGATGATACTAATTCCAGTAGTATAATTCTACTAGATTCTGTACACCTGTGTATAATTTTGTATCTCTGCCTTTATTCACCCAAGCTAAAAATCCCCAAACTTGCCCTCAGGGAAGCATTTCAGCTACCAGTGCAGGGCAATCAAATATAGAGAAATTAAATGAAAGAGATATCAGTATGAACCAGCACTGGGCATTAATCCTATATATTCACTTACTCTGGGAGCTTTCCCTATAATGAAAGTGTTAATGGTGATATTCTCATTTGCCAGGTTAAATTTGTACCTCCTCCGAAGCTTTCTGCTGCCCCAGTGCTAATTTACTTCTCCAGCGCTTTACTTCTACCAAGACTGTAGTGCTGTACTAATGGGATTGGCCTTTTATGGCTCATTAATCTAAATTGGGAAGTGTAACAAATACTGTGCTTTGATTAGAAGGAGCTTAGTATAATTATTCCTGAGAATTCTGTGTCAGGATCTCAAGTCTGAAGAGTACATAAATTACAATGCACTGAATTACATTGTACTAAATTACAAAAGGCTGAAAGATGTATCTTAGCTGTTTAATCAATTAAAAGTACACCGATCTAATTCTGTAGCCATGCACTTGGGTCAGTAGCGCGAATTAGATGTGGCTGTCTGCAGGATAGCAATGGTATTTGGATCCTGGGGCAGGGGGAACTGTATGAACAGATGCCATCTTTTCCTATATATTTAGTTTCATTTGTGCCTTACTGAGGAAGAATGCTTGTATTTGTTAAGAAATTGGAGCAAGACATACCTTTTATTTTGTTATGTTACTACAGCTGACTTTAGCTTCTGCCTCCAAGTCTGAGAGGGCAGCCAGCTTTTGATTACACTCAGATGTGCTTGTCAAGTCCAGAGCTTAGGCAACAGGTGTCTGTAGCTGGAGCACTAGGACCAGGGAGGATGGAGATCTTGCTGCGAGGCACTAGGCAGGAACAGGCATGGGTCAGATACTGTCCAGGCATAACAGGACCAGAAGCAGAGGCAATATCAGGAGCCAGTGAGAGTCACGTACCAGCAAGGTACGGTGGGCCTAGAAGTGGAGGCCAGCCCAACAGCCGGCGAGGACCAGATACCTGGCGAGGGAGAGCAGGGGCAGAGGCAAGGATCAGGCCCCTGGCAAGGCAGGGTCAGGAACACAACGCAGCCATCATGCAGGGCCAGCTGCTGCGGCAAAGCCATGCAGGGAAGCCTCCCCCGGAGCCTGCCAGTGCTCCCAGCTGCTCTGCATGATAGCACAGCCAGCAAGCCTCACAAGTACCTGCAGCTCTGACACTTGCAGGGTGACTCACATGCCTCTCACACTCGTGTCCCCAGGGGAGGCTGTGTTCCTGCTTTGGATCCTCACAGAGGTTTACATCAGCCCGATTCAGACAACAGGAAGTCACAGCTGTTCCTCCTGTTACAACGAGCCTTAGCTCCCTCTCTTCCTTTTCTTCTTTTTGGCACACTTGCACTTCCTGTTTTAAACCAACCACAGTTCCCAAGTTCATAATGTCATACCCAGGAAATTGTGTGCTTAAGTCATGGTTTGTGAGAAAAGCAGGAGCAATCTATGGATTCCAATTCTGGCTTGTTCTCAAACTCTAGTTCAGCCTTCCCCTTCCTCCAGACATGCCCCAGCCCCAATATGATCCTAGGCCATGAAGGCTGGGGCTGATGGGAGTTGGTTCATATCACCTCGAACCTTATGTATTTATATCCCACCTTTTCTCATTTCAAGGCAGCTTATCTCCTCTCAATCTTACCTTCACAACAACCCTGTGAGGTAGCTGGGGCTGAGGATCTGTGAATGTCCCTAAGTCACTCAGCTGGCTCTGTGGCTGAGTGGGGACTAGAACCCAAATCTTACAGGTCCCAGGGCAGCACTCTTAACCAAATCACAGTTCCCCAGATTTGGTTCTCATAAGGAATTGTTGTTAGTTTAAACAGGAAGCTACAAAAAAGGAACACAAGAGGAAGGGAGAAAGGGGCATGTGAGTCCTTTTCATTCTCATGACAAGCAACTAAAGTGTCCTCTTGCATCTGAACTTCGACATTCTCTTATTGCTGCTGGCCCTTGCTAAAGCGAGTCTTAGCAACTGTAGTTATTCTTTGTTTTGCTTTCATCAAGGTTTGCAATATCTGTCTATTTTAACGTATTGCATTTAGCAAGATGAGAATCCAAGCCAAGGTGCTGGAAGGAGCATTTTCCATTACGACTTCTTTAAGCGTATCTGCACAGAATGTCTGCCTTGTTTGTTACTGTGGCATCTCACTGCTGCAAAGCAACCAAGGCTATGAACTAGCAGGAGGAATGCTAGTTCAAACATGACTGTTGAGACAATATAAAAATCAGCCTCTCCTTTTAAGCACCAGGGCTGCAAGCGAGTTGACCTGACTGGTCAGGCTGACCATGAATGGCTCAGTCACAGACGGAAGTGAGAGCCCTTATCAGACTCAGCTGGCCACATAAATTTCCCACAGCTAGAACCAAGCAAGCTTCTCAGTCACCTATTCCTTCAGTCTCTTCTCTTCCTGCCATCTCTCTTTCTCGATATTGTTCGAGGTACACAAAAGGATAATTGCTGCACTATTGGCTGAGCTCATGTGCTTCCAATCGTGACCTAGTCCCGAGGATTTGGGTAGATATCCTTGTCATGCCACCGTACTAGGGGCAGTGGCTGTCCTTCTGTATGGTTGTCCTTCTGTATGGTTGTCAAGTGTTGTAAGAGTTAATACTACTCACACTTCGACGTTACACATCTCTGCTTGGGTTTTCCGTGCAACAACTGACCGTGCCCACATATGTGATGATCCTATTTTGGCTAGGCAGTGCTGACTACACTATAAAGCACAGTCATTTCCAGATAGGTCAAGTTTTTCAGCAACACATGTCCATGTGTAGCAGCTCTTTAGATCAGTATTCTCAACCTGGTTTCCTTCAGATGTGTTGATCTGCAACTCCCATTATGCTTGCTAGGAATTAGGGGTATTATGGTTAAAGCTGTAACTCAGAGTATGCCTCAGTGTTTACAAGTTGGCCTTCCTTGCTAGTGCATCTGAGCATCATGATATGTGTGCGACAGTGAAGACATCTGAGACGTGTGCTGAAAGGGCACATGTTCCCTGGTTGATGATAAGGGGATCTTATGGAACAAGAGCCATCCAAACCAAAGCAGACTTCCAGAGAAATGGTATTGTACAGCCCTCATGAAACCATAACACTTTGGAATGCACTGGGGCTGTAGAATTGAATGCCCTGTCTATATCCAAAAGTCCTTACCCCATAAAAATGGCATCATCAGCAAGAATGGATTTAAGCTAGTCATCTTCTTATCCTTGAAGACAGAACCTTCTTCAAACATGAGTTCTTCACACAGGATTAGGAAGTTCCCGTGTTCCAATAGTTCTGGACTCCTTGACTTCAGTTGTCACCTTCTCCTTGTGTGTATGTGTGAGGGATGCCGCCCTCTTGTAGTTCATCCCTCAGGCCAACGAGGTGAAGAGATCCATCCATAAGGTAGAACTAAAGGAAAGGGATATTTGCTCATCACAACAATCCACTGCGCCTCCCTGACACATGCCAGCAGCTTTCTGAATAGCCAAACACAGTGCATAAGAAGAGCCATGTTGGGTCAGATCTGGGGTCCACCCAGTGCAACAGTCTGTTCACACAGAGACAGACCAGCTGCCCACAAGATCCCTCAAACAGGGTATGGCAAGCCCCTTCCTGCCCACATTCTTCAAGCCACATACACACCATGGCTTGTCTTGCTCTGCAAACCCAGGAGTCTTTGGTTATGGGAGGGCTGAAAAACCCTTCTATAACCCTTGGGTCATCCACAGCTGCTGGGTTCATGCAACATGGCATGCCCTGGCATAGGTTGCATACCCAAAAATGGCTGCTTGGGTGTGCTGCAAGCCGCAGTAGACTGTGGTGATTGTGTGACCTGGTCTTGATGTCCTCGGTGTGGTCAGGTCTGCCACAAATATCTTCAACTCAGGATGAGTTTTGCTAATGGTTCAACCATATGTGTTGACAGTACTTCGTCTGGTCCCTGACACAAACAGTTGCAGTTTTTAAAATCACAAATTATAGTTTGTTTGCTTTGCAAAATCTGTTCTTTAGTGCCTAACATTTTAACATTTTTAATAATCACATAATCATGTCATTCCAATAAATATGAATTTCTTGCTATGCTGAATAGGTAAAATCATTGTTTTTTTCTTAGGGCTAGCTGCTGTTGAGTAGAGCTCCACCTATTTGGGGATTCTTTGGAGCTGGCATGGCAACAATTCTGCTTTATTTGACCCACTTAGAAGCCACAGAGATTTTTCCAGGAAGACGAAGCTGCAGTTAAATCATGCCAGAATTACGACAAGAAGTCAAACTGAGTGTTTTCTTTTTAAACTGAACTTAACATTTTTAACTATAAAAACATTAAGTAGATTTCTATGTGTCTCATAAAACTTCTATCCCAAAATAGACTGTATATATCTGTGTTTCTTATAAGCCTCTTTATAACCTTATAAACAAACAGCTACACTTTTTTTGATTGTAGAGTTGGCCCTAAGTTGTTTCTTAATCTTTTCAGATAGTTGCTTTGCTTTGTTTGTTTTCCTGTCTGTCCGTGGAATGTAGCAGTACCTTTTAATAGTACATTTGTTGGCCAAAAATGTAGTTCTATATTGGCCTGGGATGTTTCAGATTTGCTGCTTTATTAATAAGATTAGTGATCCTTCAGGATATATCTAAGAATACAGGATGAATTGATTTAAATCAAGGTGTGGAAAAGGTTGTTTTAAACCAATAATTTAAATAATTTTCCCATGCAAAACTTTTCATAAGTCATGTTAATTTAAAACAAGGTAGAATATTATATGCAGTGTTTCATTCCTACATCAGGCTTTGCATCTCTTTGTCTCAGTGTATATATTTTGTATTCTTTCCTTTTTACATATGCAAGAATGTCTTTAAAATATACCTTTATATGTTTTTTAATACCTAGCACCCATGAGAGCTTGAGGTTAACAGCACAATCCTGTATTCCTCTCCTCATAAATAAGTTCCATTGAGTGCAGTGGCATTTACTCACATGTAAACATGTGTAGGTTTGCAGTCTTAGTTTGTGAACACCAGAAGACACACTGAATAATTTTGTCTTCTCTTTTCCATTCTAGTATTGCTCCATTCTGCTTCACTCCCTTGGCCCAGCCAGACTCTCAGAGAAAGCAAAGTAACAAATTAAAACAAAATATCTGTGCATGATGGTCAAAGAAAGGTTTGATAGCTATTAAACTGGGGAAAAATCCAATTTAGTTTCTTTAATGCAATTTTTAAGGATCCATTTTTATCCAACCAGTTACAATTTAAACTCAAGCATCGAATGATGCAAATTTCATATGCATTTCAGAGGCAATTCAACCATGACAAAGAGTTGCTTCCTCCTCCTTCAGAACAATCACATATAGATTGTTAGGTAACATAAAGAAATCTCTCTGCCAACCGCAAGTTGTACACCATTTCCACCTGACCGCAGGCGTTGCAAAGAGTCAGCCACAAGCATGGCACAGTCCAAACCACAGGTGCACCGACAGAAATAGGGAGGTTGCAGGCCCAGTCAAAGTGACCCCATCTTTAGTTGACCCTCCCCCTTTCGAAGGTGGTCGGGGTGGCCAGGAAATGTCCAGTGCTGTGGGCATCTCTGGCCATTTCTGTGATGATTTGGGCCTGCTGGTCTTTGTGAGAGGACTGGGAAAAGGACATCTCACAAGTCATTAGTTTTTGTAGCATTGTGAGGTCTTGGATGAGATTTGGGAAGGGCTTCAACAAAGTTTCTCCCATGTGGCTTGCCTCTCTTTGGTTGGGCAGGCTGCACAACCTAGCTTCCCTCCTTCTCAGGGTTACCCCACCTAATGCTGGATGCTAAAAAGAAATGTGTAGCTTAAAACATCCGGAAGGCCACGTGTTGTCCAGTTTCGGTTTAGAGCACGAGCACCCATCCTAAAGTCTGGTCACCAGAACTGCTAAGGGCTGGATTGTGCAGGGTCTGCCTTATTCATGTAGCATGGATGCTTGAGCTCAGCTTTGCAGGCTAGCTGCAAAGTCATATGACGATGTTGGGGGCCACATGGGCACAGTAACCTGTGCTAGAGTGTCCTACGCTCGGGTTAGGACAGACTTGTCCAAAAGGTTGACCTCTGGTGTGCTGCCTATTATTTGAGGAGCAATGAAAGAACAGGGCATTAGCTTGTTTTTATTAAAGCCAACAGCTAAACTTTTAATGATTTTAAGGGTGCAGGTGATGTGATGTTTAGAGAGAAGGAACAAAACAATCGATCTCAAGGCATGCATTTTTTATGCGGAATTCAGAAATGTGCAGTATTTTGCTTCCACCAAAACAAGTGGGAAGTGCTGTGTCACCTATTTATCCCCAAAAGCCATGATAATGCATCGCTTCAAGCTTTTGCTATTTTAAAATTCAAATATTTATAGAATTCTAAGAGTGAAGGAAGATTTAACAAGACAGATGTTTTCAGGTCTGCTGATTCTTCATGGCTGTTTATATATGCAGAATTATATCCCTGGCATTTGGCATGTAAGATGTAAAAAATGGTTTCATGGTTCTCCAACTTAGCTGCATTTTTGCCGGCCCAAAGCAGTTTCTTTATTTTTCTTCCGGACATTGCTAGGAAGCTGTGTTGAGGCCCTGTTCTGCCATTACATGACATAGCAAGCAGAGCGACCTTTTTCCTTGGGAGGCTTTACCGGTGTGACTACACAGACATGCTAATACATTGAGTCTGCAGGCCTGCTAGAGTGTTACCAGGGAGGGAAGTTAATCCACTGGATGCTGGGTTCTGATTGCTGGCAGTTGGGTGGGCGGTGACCTCAGAGAGGACCCACAGTGGCTCCCCACTGACTGCTGGGACAGCCCCCTGCTGTCTCTTTTGTCGTCTTGTGCACACCGAGCCATTAATTAATAAATCTATCAGTTCTAGGCCTTTTACACTTAATGTTAGCCTTGGTGATTCGTTTTCACCTTATGTTTAAGATCTCTTGCCTTTGTGTTTTATGGCTGCAGTTAGTATTTTGATTAAATGTTTTTAAAAAATCATTCTATGTAAATTGCCCTGGGAATGTCTGTGGTAAATGTTTTTTTCCAGAAATAATAGCAAAAAAATATAATACACTCTGAACAAGAAAGGACAAATAACCATAGGAATGACCAAAGCCAAGTTTAAGAGGAAAGTAGCCACAACTTAGAAGTCCCAAGGACAATGGGATAAAGAGGAGAACAAGAGGAAACAAAGGCTCTTGTCCATTCCTGCTTTGCCAATCTTTTAGCACATTCTTGCATATCTTTCTTTGCCCTTAGTCCTCAGGAACAAAGGCAGATCCACCGAGGCACTTGCAGAGCCCTCAAAGCTTCACAGGTTGTTTACTTGTCCATGTGCATGCATTAACAATCAAATGAGGCATTTGGCCCAAACTTTGCCATTACACTTAAAAGGTAAAGGTTTCCCCTTGACATTAAGTCCAGTCATGCCTGACTCTAGGGGGCTGTGCTCATCTCCTTTTCCTAGCCGAGGGAGCCAGCGTTTGTCTGCAGACAGTCTCCGTGGTCATGTGGCCGGCATGACTAAACACCGAAGTGCATGGAACACTTTACCTTCCCACTGAAGTGGTACCTTTTTATCTCCTTGCATTTGCACGCTTTCGAACTGCAAGGTTGGCAGGAGCTGGGACGAAGCAACAGGAACTCACCCCATTGTGCAGACTCGAACCGGCGACCGTTCGATCAACCAGCCCAGCAGCACAGCAGTTTAAACCACTGCGCCACCTGCAGTCCCTAAGCCATTACACTTAGGAGGCAAAATAATGCCCCCTCCCCCACCTGAAAGACTGAATCAATCTATGGGAGACATCAAATAGCTTTTGGGTAAAGAGTGGGCTTAGCATACAGCTGAAGTGGTCGAGGATTTCTTTCTTTCTAATTACATGCATATTGCATGAGGAAGTATTGCTCCAACAGGCATTCTTGTTTGGATGCTGGATGAGGAGAGACAGCTGTCCCTTTGGCCGGTGGGATTACATTGTGGTTTAATTAGGCTAGTGTCAACCGATGACCTTTTAACTGGAAACATGTCTTTTCACATATTGTTCAAATTATTTCTTTTGTTTTCCTGAAGTGGCATTGGCATGCCCCTTCAAGGCACCATTGTAGTTTTGAATATTGTCAGCATCCCTGTGCCTCCAGTCACCACATTGTTTTGAAGCCATGTTGCAAATATCAGAGCAAATCATAGACTTAGCAGGTGGGGAATTGGGCCTGAGGGTGTGTGCTCTCCTGCAAGGTCATGTGTGCGCATACTCACCTGGATTCAGCAGCTGTGGTGAACTGCATGGATTTGATCCCTGTGCAGTCTGGCCCTGCGCTGACCACAGCCCTCTGTCTTTAAGCACATCTGATGCAACTTCATGGGACGTGGGGAGATGGGAGTGCAGTTTAATGTGCAAAGACAGAGCATAAGCAAAGTTGCTGAATGCCCCAGCTGTCAGTGTTGGGTTTGATCTTAGAAGAATCACTTTAGGGAAGAAAAGGTGGGGAAACAGTTCAGTACTGGCCACCTATTTGCCTCACCTGTTGCACTCCTGCCCAGGTGGGACACAAGAAGCATCTCAGGTCAGACCACCAGCTCATATCTCAAGCTGGATCATTGGCTCATCTAGTTCAGCAGCTTTCCATGGTTTCACACAAGTAACTCATCCTGAATACAATCTCCTTTTCATTCACTAGATTCCTGTGCCCCCCATAGCTCAACCTGGAGCCTTCTGTATGCAGAGTATGTGCTCTAATGCTGAGCTACATAGCCCTTCCCCAAGCCTACGATAGTGGCAGATGAATGACAAAAGACAGAGGTCTGCTGCCATCATGGGACATTTGGCCCTAAATGTTAGATGCCTGGAAGAAGCAAGATTTCTACTTGTCTGATTTTCTGCCCCTTCTCTTTTACAGAGTGGATTTTGAAGACATGTGGAAAATGAGTTCTAAGCCCAAGCCCAAGCCCAAGCCCAAGCCCAAGCCTAAGCCTAAGCCTAAGCCTAGAGTGCCACCTAAACCAGTCATACCTAAGAAGCCAACAGCTACTGATACTAAGCTCCCATTGTCACCAGACCAAAGAACAATGCCAGCAAAAGAGAAGATTCAGAGCATGGCTGAGGTAGACATTCTCAAGTACATTCAGGAAAACGAATCCATCAGCAGTGAAGAACCAAGTCTGTTCTGAAATGGAGAATGTGCAGAACCTTCCTCTGGAAGAATGTCCATACCTTCTGATGGGCATCAAGCCTTAGACCATCCAGATGTCCTTGGTTGTCACTTTGCCTGCTGGTTTATTAAGGGTACAAGCCTATGCATGTTTTGACACAAAAAGTCCTACAAAGTTTAGGATTTTTTTCTGTCCAAACGTATACAGGAATGCACCATAGAAAGAAGGAAGATATTTGGCTCAGATGTCTGTAAGCAGCAATGAACGAGCTTCATATGGTTATATTACAGAGCAGTTATGGTCTAATCAGTAATGCCTTATTTTTCAGAGAGTTTAAAGAGACCACAATCGAATTGAAAATCTAGCCTTTTATATTGCAGTCATCCTATGAAAATTCACCCATATAGCATAGCTTTGAGCAAGCTGATTGTTCAGCTGAAAGGTTCCAAAATTAAGAAAAATGAAAAGTGGCAGATGTAATGCTACTTACTGGGTAAGTAGCATTGCCAAAATGTTATAATAGTTTGCATTTTTTTTCAAGAAAGTACAAACTGAAATAGTTGAACTTTGTCTACTTGCCACTCCTCGAAACAACTGGTAGAAAAACATGGCTTTGGTGATAGTGCAAACTGCAAATATTCGCATGAAGAAGATTGCTGTTGAATTCTATGTTGTCGTGATTTCCAATTCCAGATACACTAACAAACCATGACGTGTTAACCATAAACAATTCAACAAGAGAACTCATGTTTCACTGCTGGGTTGTGAATTCTGGCTTGTTTAAATCATGAGTTACCATTGCATGGGAAATCACAACTGTGGGTTGTTCCTGTGTCATTTCACAAGGTAGAGGGATAGAGGGAAGGACTAGATGGAGGGAAACAAACAACCCAGGAACTTAGAAGACAAATCACAGTTTGTTCAACCATCTGCCAGACAAACTGCAACAAACCACTGGTTAAATAAAACATGGATTAGTATAGGTTGTCATTACATCTAAACCAAGCCTATGAGTAAACCAGGTCAGTGTACCAAAGTGCTTGTACATGAGCTCTGCTTTGTGCCTTCCAATTTTCCTTTCTAATGGCAGGTTTTTGTGGTGTGTTGCAATTTGGAAACACCTCCAGAAGTCTGAGAGCCACTTAATTGTGTAGTAGCAAGAGGAAGGAAGCCTCCTGATCTTGGCTTGTATGTGCACCTGGTTGTAGTCTCTTCATAGCTTGGAGATGTCCCCATCCTCACTATTAAGATGTGTTTCCTCAGTGTCAAGATTAAGCTTTACATTGGCCACTGTTAACTGAAGACCAGCTAAATCAATGTTCTTGAAAGTGTCGAATCATAGAATACTAGAGTTAGAAGGAGCCATGAAGGCCTTCGGGTCCAATCCCCCCTGCCGTTGCAGGACACCAAGTTACACAATCCTTTAAAAGTTGCATGCTTGTCCCTTGATAATAGATGCTTACATCACTTATGAGAGGCTTTCTAAAAGGAACAGAAATCTCACATTTTTATTGTTGGATTAGACACACTGGTTATTTGGCAGTGCATAAATGTTGAAAACCTGATCTTCTCTCAGGTGAGTGAGACTCACAAAATAAATCTCTCTTGGGGAAAACTTAAGCCATATCCAATATTAGTTAAGCCGGTAAACTTGATTGCCTTTGAATACCTACCTGAGTGAATGAGGGGGCAGGAGCTGCAGAGGAAGACACATTTAACGCACTTTACAATAGCTGTGTTTATTGTATGATGTTTATAATTCTATTTTGAATAAAGTGACATTGTTAACCGCTGCTAAAATGAGATATTCCCTCTGGGAAATGAGTAACAAATATTTCTGTGGCTCAAATTACCATGATATGATACGTGCACATCAGTTGTGTAAGTTGTATATGGTATATCTAAATTATTTGGGTCCCAATCCTATGCATGTTTAGACTGAAAAAGAAAAACGCCCCGCAAGTCCAGCATGTCCTGGGCAGCACGCTGGCTTTTGTAGGACGCTTTTGTTGTTAAACATGCATAGGATCGGGCACTTAGTGTCATGTGTCCTCTATAAAGAATACTGTAAATAACTAAAAACTCACATGAATATAGAAATGGTATATTTCATGAAATGCAGTACATGACATTAGGCTTAAATAAATCACTTGGTATAGTAATAATAGTCTTGTAATTGCAGATAGTTAAAATAAGTCTGAGAAACATCTTGATGTCGAACAATTTCTGCTATTTATTAATACCCTGCAGGGATATTGAACCTGCTTCAGCCCATCCGCTGAATTTGGTTTCAGATAAGCATCAGGGGCTGCATTCCAATGGAGGGTGAAGCCAAATGCAAAATGGGGTAGAATGAAAGTTAAAAGGGGTGAAGGCAGCAATTCAAGAAATGCTAGCATGTTTTAACTTAAAGCTCTTACTGCCAAAGAATAACCTTCAGCAGATGCATTTTATTCTTTTAGAATGGGGAAACACACAGTGCAAAACTGGGAATCCCTCAAACCATTGGTGATTAGACAAAGGGGAGGGGCCATCTGTGAAGTCACAAACTGGGACTCCAAGTGGCCGGACTTGGCCTGATACAGCCCATAGGTGAGCAGTTTACAGCATTGCTATCACAGCCATCTGGGGCTCGTGACCGACCTAAACAGGAACATAAAGTCCTGTGAACCTAGCAATGGTATCATAATGCGTCCTTGCCTTCTTGCTTCTCCTGTCCTGCCCTATTGCCTGCACTTCAACTCAGAAAAGCAAAGACAAAACCCGCCCAAGGCCCAGAGAGACTGCACATCTGGATCCCATGAAGACTGTTTGCAATGGGCATTACCACAAGCATGCCAGTCCAAAGTACAAAACATGACATTCTTGTGTGTTTTATAAAAAAATAAATAAAATGCTTTCCTATTGTAATTATTTAAACAGGAATTTAATAGCATCTGTGCCAAAATGCTTAGCATAATTCAGTGGCCCTTCTCTGTCATTTGTTTCATTGCTATTGACAATAATTATACAAGCTAATTCTTAACCTTTTGGTCTTGCTTTGTCACTGTAATTTCTACAATGTATTGTTTTTAGTTGTTCATATGAAATGGTCTCCCTGAAGAAGATCTCAGTTCAAAACTTATCGGACCTAGTAAAGTGCTTCTGCAGATCAAAATGCTTCCTCCCTTCCTTTCCTACTCCTATTGACCCACAAACACCTAATTGGTTCACGGATAGCTTGTTCACTGATCAAGACCTTATTGTTCAATGTAAATGGGAATTTGGGCCTGCCTAATATCTGTGCACACTGAAAGCAAAACGCTCTGGGAAGCATATGCTTGTTCAGCCTTCCCCAAAAAGTTTCCTCCTAGACATTTCAGATTAAAGCTCCTAGCATTCTTGACAGTTGCCATCACTGGCTGGGACTGATGAAAGCTGAGGTTCAAAATGTTAGGAAAGCGTCAATATGGAAAGGCCTGATACTCTGTTTCCTTCATCCTAAAAGCTCCAATCCACAAAATGTGTCTGGATTTAAGTGGCTAAGTGTGACCCTTTTTTAGGCCCTTAAAGGTGGCCTAAAAAATAATGATAAATAAATTATAACCCAAAAAAGGAAACAGCCCCAATTGGAATAGCATTTGTTTGTTTTTGAACTGCATTGTTGTGTCATTGAAAATTCTGTGACCAAACAACAGTAACGCAGCAATGGTCAAACTTGAAAACACAAGCTTAGAGAAGAAGAAATAGGAGTAACCCTAATACAACTGAGGAAGATTCACAGGGGTGATATTAGAGGAAAGTCAGCATCAGACTTCCCAGATGCTTTGCTGCAAGCAGTGTAGAACTGCAGCAAGTCCTTCTGTTCTTTCTACCCCATTTTTCCATCAGGAAAAGATTACAGAAGGGGAAGCACTACAGGCTTGAACACCATTTCCTCAAGTCGGCCCCTCCAGTTCAGCAGGTATTCAAGAGTGCAACCAGAGGATGCCTTCCTCTCCTCTGATGTTCCAGGAGATGTCTTTCCAATTCCCCTTTTCTGTGCAATTACATTCAACTGGAGCATCTCTGGTGGTTTTGTCACATTTTTCATTCCCCTCCCACCCTTTGTGTCTGCAGGAACAAATCGTTCAGATATCCCACAGAAGCCAAGCCCTTCTTTGATGTTTTGGAGAGAATCTCATTTGCTCAAGGTTAAACCAATGCAATTTTTGTTGATGTTGTGGGAAAATCCTTTGAAGTTAATGGGTGTCTCTGTACAGATGCCAAAAGAATCTGGATTATGGTAGTGCAAGTAAAGCTTGTCAAGATGACATAACTGGTGTTTTATGGAGAGACCTAGACTGGTGCCGTGGTTTAAGTGCTGGACGGCAGATCTGGGAGGTCTGGGTGCTAGTCCACCTTTGGCCATGCAGCTCATGGGGTGGCTTGAGGCCAGTCACGCTCATCCCAGCCCACCTCACTCTGTTCTTCCAGGGATAAAATGGAGCTGTGCTAAGTTGCCTTGGGTTCCTCCCAAGGGGAAAAAAAGGAGGGCTATACATGCAATGTAATAGTAAATAGTACAGGAGCCTTCCAGAAGTTCTGCACTACAGCATCTAACATCCCTGACTATTGTTCTTACTGACCAGGGCTGATGGGAGCTGTAGCCCAAACTATCTGAAAGACCCCAGGTTTTCTATCCCCTGTAGTAATATGTTGGTAGGCCACTACAAGCAATTTCTGTGCTAGAAGGGAAATGCTCAGGATCCTGGTCAACAGCTAAGCTTTCACCAAAGACATATTTTGAGCTGGAAAAGTGAAGAACTAGCAAGGACTAGATTATTGCGTCAATGCAATGAACATGCACCACATTCTGGTAAGGTAAAGTCATGTTTTACACAGCATGGCTATCTATAGGATAGGCTAAATATGGACTTAGTGTGGGTTCTCATTGAACTGTGGGTTGTTACAAACCATGGTTTGTTATAATGGTTGAGTTCACCCAATGTAGCAACAACCCCATACTCGCACTCTCCAACTTCTTGTGCAGACTTGGGCTTTCTCTTGCTACACAGTCCCAACTAAAATGGTCTGTTCAAAGCCGCCATTTGCATTTCAAGGGGAGATTCCCTGGCTGCCTGTGTGATCTTTCAAAGTGAAAGGACATGCTCAGGCCCACATGTTCTGGGACTGAACAGTAACACTGAATAACAGAGTCCACAAAAGACTCGAACCAGATGCAACCATCAAACTGCTGTTTATCAGATCACACGCGTGTTCTTCATCTTACATACAGTGGGCCTGTTCACACGATCCCCTGTTCACGTGCTGATTGTGCAGACATGGACAATGAAGTTTTCCAAATGCTCTAGCATTTTGGATATTCTTGTCCATTTAATGCCATTCGGCTATGAGGAAGCTCTTGTGCTTCCAGGTCCTGAGCCCGAGAAGGTTCTTTAAAGGAATATTTGGAAGGACGGGGAAAGCACCATGTGTAGCCCTTTTGTTTCTGTACCACTGCGTGGAAAGGCCACACTTGGTGCAATTTTCTACAAAAAACTTTAATGACATAAATTCCACTCAGCATTTGCCCTTACCAGACCCACATGCAATTAAAAAAATACGTAGGATGCGCATTTGCCTAGATTTGCATTTGTCCCGTCGCTTAAAGAAAGGGCAGAAAACAGTACAGGTATGTAATGCTTTCTAAATCCCTCTGTGAAAATACAGCTTTACTTCTGGCAAATGTGAAAAAGTAACTACATCCATTAAAAGGGGTGGCTTACAGTTTTGCATGTTCCCCCCGGCCCTTTCCCTGTGGTGAGAGAGCAAAGTGCTACCCTATTTTCACAAGCTAAGAATACTTGTACCTTGGGATGGATGTGCTGGACTCGCCTTTGGATATCTGTCAAACAGAACCAAGGGGGCAAAAAACTTTCCTCCGTGAGGCAATGCCTAATGTGGGCACCTATTCAACTTTTCCAGCACCTGCCCCCACCCGCCACATGTGGCCTACTCAAGGCTCCCCCTTCCCACAACTGTGCAACTCCACAATCTGCCATTGTGCAAGTGAGGGTAACAAAATAAATATTGACAAAAATGGGGGCAAGGAAAAAACTATTCGTTTAATAAAATGTGGCAACCACAGAGAACTTTTTTTGTTGGGCTTCTTGTTCCTGTGGGGATGAAATGCAGAGGAGGAAAACCCTCTAAGCTGCCTTGGGTTCCTTGCGAAAGAAGAAGGGCAGAGCATAAAATGGAATGCAAAAATAATGGACAAATTACTTTTCTTTGAGCCCTACCTTTTCCTGGGAAATAAGTGCTTTGTGACTAGCCATGCACATCCTGGTAAGCATTCCTGAACAGACTCACATCACAGGCATTTTGTGAGAGTAACGCTCTTCCCAAATTCCAAACATGCCCACTGTTCCTAAAAGGATTTGGTATGTGTGTGTGTGTGTGTGGGGGGGCGCTCTGAGCTAGCAGACTGTGCTAGAATATAGCATGATTGCTTTGCTAGGTGTGTTAAATTAGCATGGCCCAAAGCAGTAAGGACTGGCATATTGTCGAGGTCTACTAAATTAATAAAGCCATTAACTCATCCCCAACAAGTGGCACAAGCTACAGTGAAATTAATGAAATGAATGCAGCTTAGGGTTAAAGGTGAGCCTTGTATTTTCCAGGCCTCTGCAAATTCATGCTGAAGCATCCTGGATGCACCAACCAAACATGGAGAATTCTAAGACTGCAAGTAGACTAAGACAAAAGTTCAGGGATGACATCTTTACTCACAAGTCTTTATCTCAATGCCAGACGTTCCATAAATAGAGCAGTGCTAACAATGGGAAATAGACTCCTCTAGGTCACAGTGGCAAAACAAATGATCATCCTTGGAATATTTTGGTTTTAAGAAAATGCTACCTTTCTATCTGTCTGCCAACATGTTCTAACATACTCTTCTGTCTCATCCCAGCACAAATCATGCCTTGCTTGCTTTTTTATTCACTTGGGCTTGTTTATCAGCCTGGTCTTGTACAATTTTCATGTTTTCTGTATTCAGGATGAACATAAGGTAAATGTCTCATAGGCGGTGAAATGGTTTCTAACAAAGGCAATGCTTAATTGCTCAGAAGCAATCTCAGAACTGACAGTTTAAGGCACAGCCAGAAATATGTACAGGTGGGGGTGAAACACCTTCCTTTCACAAAAGGCATTTGTGCTAATAAACACTGATCTGCCATGAATTTTGTTAAAACCTCACTGCAGCAGGCTAAAATAGAGCCAATAGCCACAGCAGGGACCTCAACCATCTTGAGCCTGTGGAAACATTTGGAATGCTGAGGACGTGCCAGATAAAAGCAAGAAGACCAAGCCTCGAGCCGTGAAATTCCAGCTGTCCAGCCCTTCTGGAATATCCACAAACTTTGCACAGTTGGGATCCCTTTTGAAATTACTTTTTGACCCATTACTGGGGCACTGTGAGTCCCACAAGCCTGATCCGATGCAGTCTGGATACAGAGCTGCCTCTCCACCACAATTACTATGATTTTATGTCAGTGAGGCAAGTTACGGAATCCGAAAACCGCAGGGGAACCAGTAGTGGAAAGAGCAAGATGCTTTCATTCTCTAACCCAGGGGTCCTCAAACTTTTTGAACAGGGGGCTAGTTGAAAGGTTGTGGTGACTGTCGTGGACTGGGGAGGTGGGGGTGCCTGGGCACGTGGGCCAGTGAGGTGCTGTTGGGCGTGCGCAAGGCGGCATCGGGCACGCACGGCAGTGGCTTGCTCGCTCAGAGATCTCCCTGCAAGTCCAAAACCATTTCTGAGTGAGCAAGCCACCACCTCCCTGCCCGCAGCGGCAGCGGCAAATGTGTGCATACGGGAGGCAGGTGGCAGTGGCTTGCTTGCTTGCTCGGAGACCGTCTCCGAGCGAGCAAGCCACCACCTCCCCGCCCGTACAGCAAGTGCATATGCGGGTGGGGAACGGCCCTAATGGAAGGCCATGGTGGGCCAGATCCATCCTGCGGCCCGTAGTTTGAGGACCCATGCTCTAACCTAATGGCAGAATGGTCTGGCGGCCTCCCTCTCCTTCAATCCTCAGGCTGGGACAGTAATTCCCAACCTGGTGTTCTCCAGATATGTTGGATTTCCATCTTTCCAGCCAGCCATGATGGAAGATGATGGACACACCAGGCTGGGACTGTTGTCCCTGGCAGGTTGAGAAAGGCCACTGCAGAAAGAAATGGGTTTAGGAAAAGAGATCTACCAAACCCTGGAAACACCTTGTTTCCTCCTGTTGGAACACTCTCTTTGAAAGGCCATCTTAGAGACTTTAATTTAGAATTCTTCATAGACCTACAGAAGGCTGCAATTGTTTTAAAAGATGTCTAGTCTGGACACCTGCCACTTTTAATTTGTGCTGACAAATCTGTGTGTGAGCTCATGCAGGCAAGTTGCAAAAGCCCATTCCCCTTGCCAGTGAGGTGGCCCTTTGGCTAGCAGCTGTTGCAGCTGGTCCAGTCACTCTGCTGTTACATATTTATCGTGTGTTACTCTCGTACTGCTCACTGCTTGTAAGGTCTTGCCCTGCGTAACAACACAAAGGAGCTTCAGGGTTCTGCCTGAACGGGTTCTGCTTCCTGGTGGAATCCAGAAGTAGTTGAGGGAAACAACACTGACTGCTTCTGGTCTGTGAAGAAAGAGACCACAGCCGGAGAGAGCTCTGTACAAAAGCCCTTGTTTAAATAAAACAGAAACATTTGTTCAGACTGCATAGAGAGTTTGAATCTATAAGGTGTCATCTGCCAACTCTAAACATCATAGAAGAAGCTACAGGTTACATTACACACTTAGCTTATCCCTCTCTTTGCTTTTGCTTTTTGGTAACTGCATGTTCCCCTGATTTGGATCCGAACTAGCACACACGTTCCCTTTCAGTCATGGGGCCCCTAACATTTCATACTGAGCCTGCACTGGGTGGCCGAAAAGACAGAGGGAAGCCTCCACGGACATAAAGAGGGTTAAGTTCCGGAGTTTTCTACATGGTGTGGGCAAAGTTCCCCTCTTGTCATTTAACTCAAGCAGCTGCATGTCTTGAATCAGCCCTGCTCTTGTATTGAAAGCTCACGCGCTTGTAATTAATTGATTTCCTCATTATACTGATTGACCAAGTTCAGTATGGATTGAGAGGGTTATTGTTGAAACATGGGCTATCATGTTGCTGGGACCCAGCCATGTCAACAGACCATGATTGGTTAACCAAAGCCCATTAATAGAACCCATGATTTGTGAACTGTGGGAAGTTCATGGTTAACCAACTGCAGTTTGTTAGTACAACCCAGTTTAGACCACACCAGAACCTACATTTCAACAACAATCCATAGTTCAATGGCAACCCTGGAGTGTGGGTTATTTTGTCTGAGTCCGGCCATAATCTTGCTTTTCAGCCAATGAAAGTGCAGAAATAACTTGCATTAAAAATAAATTAATAAGAAACATTTTTAAAAATCACCCTACAAACAACAGTACAAAACTGTGAGCAGCTGAGAAGATAAAAATAAATTAAAACTCCAGCATTAAAATAGAGCATGAAGGAGCCAAGCATTGCCTGTATATGTCACTCTCCCTTGGTGCAGGGCAGGGAAGTGTACATGATTCTCCCACTTCCTGTTTTATCTTCAAAATAACCCTGTGTGATGATTAGGCTAGGAAGCTGAGACTGTCCCAAAATGAGCTTTATGGCTAAGAGGGCATCTGGGAAGTGCTAATTCAGGCTGAACACCACACTACAGTAATTTGAGAATTTTTGATGGATTGTGCCCTCAATATGTCTCTCTCACTACAGCAGATCCACCTCTGAACTTTTCCTAAAGAAATCTTGCCAATTCAACAAGGATACCTATATAAAGTATTGAACTATGATATATGTCAATATATTTACAGAAGTACATCCAGATCTGAATTTCTGCATAAAGCATGGGAAGTAATCTGCCAAGGGCCCTCCATTGCCGGCAGCACGCAGGACACAGGATCATCCATTAGAACAATTCTGACAGTTGATGATGCACCTTTGGCTATGTCAACATTAGTGCTAAAGGGTATTTCTAATCAAATGCACAATCTGCAGTGCATTTGTACACTACACAATCTCACTCAAGCTGGGGTAATGGAACCGTATGGTCTGTAGCGCAAACTCCACCATTTTCTTACCTGCTCAGACATTCATCTGGAGCCATTTCTGACTTAAGGAGCACAACGTACTTCCTTCCTATAACAGTCTTGCAGAACTCCAACAACCAGATGCTATTCAATCATCATGGTAGGGAAGGAGGATGTTCAACCTACCAGAAGTGCTTTGACTGCAGCTTCCATCAGCCCTCACTATTGGCTATGGCGGCAATAGCTGATGGAGGCTGAAGTCCAACAACATCTGGAAAGCCACACATTCTCCAGTGCTCTATTGTAGAAAACAGTACAAGTTGGACCCAAACTGTTCAGAGATATTATCTGAGGAATTCTGCCAATGGCACCACACCTTACTGGCATTCAGAGAGATTGCCCGGAAAGCTTTTAATACCTTCATATGCTTTCTGACCTCCCTAATAAACAAATATAGGCAGCAGGAAGCTGAGGACAGGTTTGCCTGTCCCTGTGGACAGACGATGGAATGGCATGACGCAAGATTTGAGAAAGGGAGCTCCATTAGGTGTCAGATATCAAGGGAGGTTACCATCACCTCCTGTGTGAGAACTTTCATGAGCCAAACAATCTCTCTCGGCATCTCAGACACGTCAACACCAGGACTGTTAATATGTGTCTGCTGACTTCATAAACTCTTCCTGTTCTCAGTACTGTCACCATAAATGGCCAAGAGCAGACACTTCAGATAAAAGCGCCCAAGAAACTGCAGGAGCAGCTGTACTGCACCATAATCTTGTGATGTCCCTGAGTGATCTCAGGACTTTCTGAGACTTTCTAGGAAGTTTTACCTCCCTCCCTCTTCCACGCAATGTAGTATTAGTGATGTATTTACTGCTAACCAGTTGTTCATTTCATGCAGCATTACTTCTAGATAAATGACTATGTGTTCACACATAGCGCTGCCTCTTACTCTGCTCAGACATCAGTGCTGGTGTGCAGGAGGAGGAGGAGGAGGAGGAGGAGGAGGAGGAGGAGGAGCAAGAGATGCCACTGCATATTTGTTCTCAGCCTATCAAACAAGCAAGCGGTGGCAGTGGTGAAGGAGGCGATGGGCAGCAAGAGCACCTGGTGAAAATGGTGGGGAGGAGGAGGGCGTGTTGTCCAGGTGACCTGAGAAACCTTGGTCCGGCACTGCTGTGCACCAATTCATACCAGTGATGAAGCTCTTGGAAGCCTCACAGGCCAAAGGCATGTCTAAATAACAATCCCTCTGCTGGCTGGTAAAGGATCACCAAAACTGGGCTTGGCAGGGAGGCAGAGTCTGGGGGCAGCCACAGACTGGCGCTCTGAATATAACTCAGAGCTTTCCAAGGTTTTGGTTTAACCTGATGTTTGAAGCTGGAAAGGAGCAGGTCTGACTGTGAAAACAGTGCAGGCTTGGATCCGAATTGAGACCTGATTAATTTGCTCTAGGTGAGCCCATTTCAAACCGATTCCAAAAAGACACCGATCCAGTAATGAATAAGCACATATTGCAGGTGCACGCTTGAGATGGGAGGATGGTGAATTACATTTGCTGGTCAGTTCCTGACTGAGCTGAGATTGGAACTGGGACTCCAGGATGCTATGTGGGCATTCATGGCCCAAATGCAGTGAGATCTCAGATCTGTAAACCTCCATACCCTACATGGATTACCTGCCCTTAAAGGGACAGAGACAGGAGCACCTAGATGTGATGACCTCTGTTCTTGCCTTAAACCTAAATTGGTTGCCAGCTGCTTCTTTGCTGCTTCTCTTCCTGTTTCAGCTGGGGTGGAAAATCATTTTCATCATGGGGGCTAACCTGGCTGCAGGTCAGGATGTCAGGGCTGCATGCCAGTCAAGGATCAGAGAAGACTTACCTGTTCAGGTGGGAGGGAAGCTGGTCGCCTAAACAGGGAATTCCTGTGCATCATCATGGACAGACTGAAGGTTCCCATGGCTGGTGCAAGCTGATAATGTATTGCTTTGGGCCCCTTGGGAAAAGAGCATAACTTCACAGTAAGGCAGAGCTTTGTAGGCAAGCAGCTGCAAGTTCAACACCAGGGTCTTGACTTAGCTGCATGTGTGAAAGACCTCTTCCAGAAATCCTGGAAATGTATTCACTGCCAGTGAATAGAAGCAACACTGAGCTACACAGACGAATTGTCTGACCTGGTCTAACCCGCCTGTGTTCCTAACAGCAGTCTCCATTCATGAGCTTTGGAAGAGACGCATGCCATCCCGGGAGGAATGCATGCTTTTGTCCTTTTGTGCATCCTCAAGCAGTCCCTGACACCAAGCCCAGGTGGAGCTCTTGCAACACCAATGACTCTTTGAAAAAGAAGGGATAAAGCTGCTGGAATAGCCATGATTCTTGGTGCCTTTCGAGCTGCTAAAAATGCTTACATAACTAGGTTTGACGTTGGATTTGTGCAGTTAATTTCGCTCTGAGGACTTAAGTCCTGGGCCGTTTCTGTAGGTAGCACCACCTCCAGAGGAGCAAACATCAGATGGGGCAAGTCCAGAATTCCCCTTTCACAAACCACTTAATCTATGGTGCTTGTAGGGAGAACAGAGGCTTTTCCTATGATCACTTCATCTGTTGTATTTTGCAGGCATGGAAATGCTCTTCCTGTGCTTCCATACAAGCAGATGCAGCCTCTTTTAGGCAGATCTTGACTCTGGCACTTTCTGTGAAGCCCAGAAACTGGGGTCAGTGCCAGGGGTAGGCATGGTTGGGAACGTGCTGATAGACCATGTTCCAGCATGGACCCACTGACTGGAGCTCTCTGGAGTTGCTTTTCCCTTTCTCTCTGCAATCTGTTGTATTCCTTATCTCTGGAAGTCACCTTGGGAGCCTTTATACAATGCTATAAAGTACTATAGATGGAGCGATATAATGGCAGGAGGAGGAGGAGGAGATACTGCTGTGCCTTTGCTGACCATCTCTCCACTGGTCTAGCAAGCAGGAGGCAGTGATGATGATGAGGAGGATACAGAGCAAGAGCAGCTGGTGACCATGGCAGTGGGAAGGTGGACTCATTGAGGAGGGGGAGGTTGAAGGATCTTGAAGAAGGATGCTCAAAACCCAGGACCAAGCCTGGCTAGAAGCAACCTCCTGGTCTGAGGAGAAGCTGGACTGATTTGTAGGAAAGATGAAAGTTACCCATCAGGACAAATGAGGCCCCTCATTCCTATAAAATCTGCACCTGTAATCTGTCTGCTTATATAAATGTTCCACACAATATCTCCTCTAGCAGAACATCGCGTTGTGACCAGGTGAGTGGTGTGCCTACTGTTTCGTATGTCCAAGTGTTGACTTTTGAGGAACATCTTCCAGGCCCCTCTCTTCCCCCTTCTGAGGGTTCTTAGTTCTTATCCTATGGTCACAGACCAGGAAAATTTAAAAAGCAAATAAAATCGCAGTAGAAACATTAAAATGCAATTTAAACAGGTACAATTTATGTAACATTTTCACTTAAAAGATAACTGCATTTTTCCTCATCTGTAAAGCTGACTTAAAAAATTTGGCAACATATCCAGTAACATAAGAGGATACATCCCTTAAACACACAGATACCAGACTGGGACAATCATTTCTAGGGTTATTCCCGTGATTTAATCAATGTCTCTTGGCATTCCCTATAACTTCTGAGGGTTCTTTGAGTTTAAATCAGCCTTGGTCCCCACAGCCCACCAGAGAATGCCACTGAACAGAGGACTCTCTTCTGTCAAGCAGGACATGTTTCTATGCTAGCATAACCTTGCTAAGACTTGCTAAGTCTTGATGAACTGACCACAAGGAAAGAGATGGGATGTAATAGGGCTGCATATCTCCTAAATGCATCTTATTAACATAAACAAATGCTGAACAACTTCAAGCCAGGCTCATGATTTCTGATCTAGATCATTGTCTCTCCGTGGCTTTCATGTCTCCCAATGTCCACTAATGGGGATGCTTGCAACTCCTAAAAACTGGATTTATTTATTAGCTAACAGCAATGTAGTTGCATCACAAGAGAGCTGGCGAATGCAAATGCAAGCAATTACAAAAACAGGCAGAGGTGGTGGAATGGGGATGGTTTATGGCCTGATTAACAACAGCCATATTGCAGTATGAAATTATAGTGGAAAGATCTCCCCCACCTTTCTTGTGGGTTTGGAGGAGTGGGCTTTTTATTTATTTTTGCAAGATATCCATAAAATTCAGCCTGGGAAATCAACACTAAACAATTTCTGTCTTCATTAGAATGAAAAAAAAATCCCCTAATAATTTGCTCGGCATTCATCTAACAAGGTGATACATTAGCTGATAGTCATTGCTAATGTATTTTTCACTGGCCAGGTAGCTACAGGCAAAAGCTGGGCTTAGGGAAAGCAGTAGAAAGTGCTAGGCTATTTTCACATAGTTAAGGAGGCAGGTAAGGCTAATCATGAAACTCAGTCCAGATGAGAGAAGATTGCTACTGGATGGAGCTTCTCACCACTGCCAGGTGCTCAGCCAGTTCTGGAGGAGGTTGCACTCCCTTGACATAGCTTGGAGGCCACTTTTGGCACTGGAGCCTCAGTGGCCCAGAGTGCCTTCTACCAGCTTTAACTGGTGGCCCACCGATGTCCCTATCTAGATGGGCTTCCGTTCTCTATGCCCTGGTAACCTCCAAGCTAGATCACTCCAATATGCTCTACATGGTTCCATTGAAAGAAGGTTCAGAAGTTGCAGCTTTAACAAAATTTCGTGGCCAGATTGATAACAGACTAGAAGGTCTGGACACATCATACAATTCTAGCCAGCTGGCACATTTCCAAGCCTGATTCAAGCTGTTGCATTAGGCCTAATACAACTCACTGCAATGGAGCACCTGTTGCGGCGTGAGCCCACTTATACACAACACTTATCCTCTAAGGTCCTCCTGCAAGTGTCTTCTCTGAGGAAGGCCCCAAAAGCAGCAGTGAGGGAGCAGTCCTTCTCAAAAGCATCCACCCCCCCCCCACATTGCAGAATGAGCTCACTAATGAGGCCCACCTGGTACCCACATGGTTATTTTTTCAGCACCAGGTTAAGATCTTTCCTTTGGCAAGCTATGATGAAGTTCCAATCAGCTGTTGAATTTTTCATCATGATCGTTATATTGCATTTAGACCCATCTGTGACTCTCCGTGTATTTTACATGTTTGTTTGTATGCGTGTGTGCATGCATGCATGGAAATAGATGGTTTTTATAATGTATTTTAAAAGTCACAATGTTTGTAAACTGTCCAGAATGCTTTAGCTGTTGGGCAGTATTGAAATATAATAAAGGAAAAGGAGGGGAAATGCCATGAAATGAAAGGCTTAACTTTTACAAGGATGCTCAAATACTTGTGAACCGCTGAGCCAAGCACATCTGCCGACCATGAGGATAACACTGTGCTTCTAAGGAAGCACACCCCTGGATCACCAGCTACGCTGGCTGGGGCTTCTGAAAGTTGGAGCCCAGTAGGTGCCAGCTAGAGAAGACAGGTTTATAATCTAATAAGTATGTTAGTCTTTAGATTCTGCTCTCTTTGTTGCCACAGACTAAGACTGCTCCTAAGGGAAATCACCTCTTTCCCTTTTCACACTTCAGGACCTGGTATATTTCCCGCCCCCACACCTGCTCCTCTGTTCATTTTCTCCTGCAGCAGATTTCTTTTCCGACAGAAGTGGTGACCACCTGGGGATAAGGGAAGTTTGCACTGCATTTTTAAACTTTTCTTCAGAGAGCTTCTCTGCAGTGTTGGGACATTTGACACCTCAGAACAAGACTAAGCAACCTGGTTCCTGCTAGACATGTTGGGCTACACCTCCCATCAGCCCCAGCCAATGTGGTCAAAGGTAAGGGATTATGGAAACTGTAGGCCAAAACACCTGAAGGGCACCAGGTAGCCTACCCCTGGTGGGGTCAAATAAATATAACCCATTATTTATCCCAATAGCTGCCATGGGTGATACATAGCTGGTCTTGCCCACTGAGATGTTTTGGACTCCAACTCCCATAAGCCCCAGCCAACACGGCCAATGGTCAGAGATCATACTCTGACAAAGGTGTGACATATGTGTGAAGTCCATGGCCTGGGGTTGGAGAGTATAGCTATGAGAGCCAGTGTGGGCCTAGGACAGTGGTGGCAAACCTACGGCACATGTGCCACAGCGGGCACGTAGAAGCATCTCTGTCGGCACGCGAGCCAAGTCACCCCAGCGTCACCCCAGCAGCCGAGCGTTGGATAACAGTGCACATAGCGGCCACGCGCACGCTCAGAAAGGAGTAGCGGCGCCAGGCGATGATGTCACGAGCCGCGACTCATTATCCACGACTTGTCCGGCCTTTCGCATGGCCGGTCAGTGCGCTGCCAAGGAGATATATATATATATTTGCTTGGACTGGCTGTGAGTTGTTTTTTCTAAACCAAAACCTCAGTTTTCAGGTTTTTTGTAGTGTTGGCACTTTGTGATCGATACGTGGGTTTTGGGTTGCAGTTTGGGCACTTGGTCTCTGAAAGGTTCGCCATCATAGACCTAGGAGATCCAAGTTCTTAGTCCCCACTCAGCCATAAACCTCAGAGTGACTTTTGATCAATCACTCACTGTCAGACCAACCTACCTTACAGGGTCGTTGTTGCGAGGATAGAATGGAACTATGTCAGCAACTTGAGATACTCATAAAAGGAGAAAAGGTGGGATAGAAATGCAACAGAACAATAGGCTGTTCTAATCCATTCACTTTGAACGCAACTCATAGGCAGCTGGGCTGAGAAAGGCCTACCCAGGCCCTTGAAACATGCTGCCTGTCAAAGCATAGCACCGCTTTAGACCCGTCTTCCCCATCCGGCGGCCACCCAGATGCAATGTACAACATTCCTGCCGGCCATGTGAGCTTGGGCTGATGGGAGTTGAAACCCAGAATATCAGGCTGGGAAAAGCAGCTTCGAGCTTCCCAATGGGGTCTACACCTGAGCCACGCCTTGCACAAGGCTCCGCCGTGCAGTTATTTTTTCTAAATCTCCGAGTTATTTTCACTCTCTGAGTGCCACACACGAATGTGGGGAAAATGGGAGGAGCTGGAAAGTTCATGTGTTTCTAGCACAAATGCATGACACAAGCCTCCCTTTGTGGTTACAGTTGTGGAACCGACGGCAATTTCCCCTTCCGCCTGGAGTTTGTTTTGGTCTTTCTTATTCCCTTGACAGCAAGCACACCTTCAATCCTGCGTAACAACGGAGGTTTAAAAATAAATGGCGTGGCAATTCATGGTTTCACTCCTTTATAGCTGTGCAGTGAAAGTAGTGGCAAAAAATAAAATGAAAGCGAAGTGCCAGGAGAGGAGGAGGAAGGTGTGGAAGGAGACTCAGTGGTTTCGTGGCCACTGCCCTGGCTGCCATCTCCCTTTGCGGGCAGATGCTGGCAGGCCCGGGGAGCTGCACACCCTCGTTGCCTTCCTCTCCCTCCTTGGGCTGCCGCTGAGTTCCCTCAGTCTCCCCGCTTTGCTTGTGCCCTCAGCATGCCCCCCGACAACGGACCACCCCATGGCATCGTCCACCTGCCGAGAGCTCCTTGTAGGGATAGGTGGAGAAGGTGGCCCCAGCCTGAAGAGGGGTCATTGCTGCTCCAGAAGCAGCTCCCGAGAGGTGGCAGTTCGGGGTGCTTGCTTGTCGGTCGCTTTCCGGCCTACAAACCCCATGCAAATCCACATGAGGGGAGACGGAGGGGGAGAAGCTTGATGGCAGCAACCACGTGGCAGAGGAAGGCTGGGAAAGAAGGTGAGGAGAAGCGGTACGCCATGCCTCCCGGTAGATGTGAAAGTACCGCTAGGCCGGGGCACACGTGTCTTTGCAGTGCAAGGAGCAATGAAAGCATCCTCGAAACGGTCTAGGAAATGCAGAATTCGACAGAGGAAGAATGTCAGCAAAATGGGTTGGGGCGGGCGTCATGGGACCCGTGGATGAGGTAGCTGTCGGAGCACCCGGACAAAATGCTTGTGGTCCGTGTTCTAATTCAGCCTTCCTCAACCTGGTGCCCTCTAGATGTGCTAGGATGGCTGGGGTTGATGGGAGCTGCAGTCCAGCACATCTCAAGGACATCGGGTTTGGGAAATTTGCTCTAAACAAATGTAAGTTATACGTGACTGGCCAACATGATTATATTGTTCCAATATTTTACCACCGGCGCATGTCTGTGCCCAAGTCAGACTGATGATATGTGCCCATTCGAAGTCCTAAATGGGGTCAGGTTATCTGAAGGATTTTCTCCTCTGATATAAACCTGCCCAGATTGCAAGATCACCCTTGTGACCTTTCTGGTGCCAGGTGATGACCTTCTCATTTTCCCAGGCATTTTAGTCTTTCACTTCTGTTCTAAATCTGTAATTGTATTTTAATCTTGGCATTGCTGATTGATTTTACTTTGGCTTTAACTTTTGTCTTAAGCTGTAGTTTTAAACTTTTATAGTGTAGCATTTTATGGCTTTAATTGTCATGAGCTCCCAGAAAGCTTTGGCTATAGGGCTGGACAGAAATGAAATGGATAAATAAATATAGTTTGGCTGATTCAAGCATTATTGGAGATTCATTAACTGTTCTGAGACAGATGCCAACAAAGCAATCCATTGACTGGGCAAAACAATTTATTATTACATTCTTGTTTAAGAGCCTGTGTGCCATTTTTAGTCACCAGTAACAGATACTTGTAGGTGCAAATCGTAGGTCAGTATAAGCTATTGTGTCTCAATCAATACTTTGGTGAGAAAGGGGACGTTGGAGCTGCAAAAGCAGCAGGGCTGCTTCTATATTCGAGCAGGTTTTTCAGCGGCCTGTATTGCCATTTAGCTGTAACTGGCAAATCATATTTAGCATGCAAAGCAGAGAACAGCAGAAAGTTATTACTAGGACCTTCAAGCATATTTGAGGTAAGAATCAGTCGGTCCATTCAAGTCTGCCAAACAAGCAGTTTCTTGCCAATCTCGTTTCATTGAAAAGTAAACATAATCCCACCACTTCTTGGAAGATGTCAGTCTTTGGGGATAGCATTTTCATTAGCACTCACAAAGAGACTTCGATCGGGTGCCTGTCCAGATTCTCCTGGTCATGGTGGGTGCTTTTTTAGTGTTTGGTGTCTGGTCATGGTGAACAAATTGTCTGGCTTGTTTGCTGTACATAAAAACCAAAATAGCAAATTGTTCAGCTGGCATCAGTGAACCAGGAAAAAGAGCTTGGGGTCATGGTGAAGAGCTCAATGAAAGCACCAGCCCGGGAAGCAATAGCCACGGGGAGGAAAAAAAGCTGAATTCCATGCTAGGGATCATTAGGAAAGGGATCAAACATATTGTAACTCCTTTCTGTAAATGTATTCGGTAATCACACTTGGAACGCTCAGTTTCCCCGGCTCAAATACAGTCCTGAGAAGGGGTTTGGGTAGCTTTGCTTTTAAGGGGAAATGGACACAATGTGATTGGATTCCTTGACTGTGCAGACTGCTGCTCCCACTTTTAAAACATAATAATGTGAAAGAGAGGGGGAAATGCACAATCAGTACCAGAGAAAACAGGCTGGCTGAAATGGCCTGGTAGCATTTCGGGGGGAAAGCAGCTTGCCCTGTTGAAATTACTGTGCAGAGCTCTTGGGTGCATTTGTTGTTAGTCACAAAGTTGTGTCCGACCCATTGCGACCCCATGCTCAACATTCCTCCAGGCCTTCCTGTCCTCCACCATCCCCTGGATTCCACCTAAGCTCACACTGACTACTTCAGCGACTCCATCTAGCCACCCCATCCTCTGCCCTCCCCTTCTTCTTTTGCCATTGATTATTCCCAGCAATAGGCTCTTCTCCAGGGAGTCCTTCCTTCTCATTAGGTGGCCAAAGTATTTGAGTTTCATCTTCAGGATCTGGCCTTCTAAAGAGCAGTCAGGGTTGATCCCGAGTCCACTCAAGCTCACACCAACTGCTTCAGTGACTCCATCTAGCCACCTCCTCCTGTGCCGTCCCCTCCTTCTTTTGCCATCTATTGTTCCCAGCATCAGGGTCTTCTCCAGGGAGCCCTTCCTTCTCATTAGGTGGCCAAATACTTGGGTGCATAAATGAGCACTAACATTGCTTCCACATAAGGCATTTCTAGGTTGTCACCCTGTGTTATTCACAGAATGTGTCAGGATGGCGTCTGGATAACACGCTCATAGACTCCTTCCTCTCCTGCATTTTCTCACCATTGCTGTCTTTTCTCGTACTGCTTATCATCTGCCAGGAAAAAAAAGCCACAACAGCTGCACGATGCCTTCTGACTGGGAGAATGAGGCGTTCACTGTCTGGAAGCACCCTACAACGATAAGGGGACAAGCAGGCGAGACGATTCGGTGCAGGAGGTGTCCCGAGGTGCCCTGCAGCAGGGTCACTGATCCTGGTGACGGCACAAGCACTGGCCCATAGAGCTTTGTGGCGCTCTGACAAGCTAGTGCTGCCAATCACAATGGAAGCCCTTCTTTGGGGGAAAGGGGCTTTCCCCCCCATAGCAGCAGATAAGGGTTTCAGTGCTGGCGAAATGCGAATGTCCCACTGTGTACCAGTGTGCACGTGTGTGCGTGCATGCAGGGAGGGCAGGGAGAGATCTGGTTGCATGGTTAAGTGGCCTACTTTAGCAAAGACAGTCCTCTATTTGAGTGACTTTCAGAAGTCAGTTCTCTATTTGAAGGACTGTCTAGCTCCCTGTCTAATGATTAAAAAACCCATCAAGAGTGAGCGCTTGGCATACTGGGCTGCCGCATAGGGCAACTGGTCAAGATCTTCCCTCCTATAGGGACATACATTTTATTTCTATTTAAAAATAACAATTCATTCTAAATGTGCATGTATGCTTATATATCAACATGTGCAAAGTTTATGTAAATTTGCCTCTTTTTTGTTGTTTTTTTCTAGTGGTGTATTTCCCGTTGGATCCACCACAAAGAGGAAAGCCATATATTCCTTGCATTGAGTCCCTCACTCAAAAGACCACAAATGTCATTTTTCTTTCCTCAATCCTCAACCATTTCAGTCCAAGGCAAGTGGAGAGTTTCTGGCCATACACACAAATGCTCCATTGTATTGCAATGTTGCATTGCCACTATATTTTCTGCCATTTAAGCCAGAGGGAAAAGACAGGCCCCATACTTCCTAGCAAGCTTTAGATTTTGTGTGTTCATATGGCTGCGTTTTGCAGCTTTCTGCTCTTCCTGGGATTTTGGTTTTTGGGGACTAGTTTTGCCATTTCACAAGTAGCTCTAAACTCACAGATATCTGAAAAGCTGCGCTTATGTGCATCATCCGCGCCCCACAAAACTGGAGTACATTCACTTAATATCTGAAGTCCTATATATTGAGGGAGGGAACATGTCCTGGGTCCTGGTTAACAATTTGCTACCTCCTCTAAATACAACTGAAGCACGGCTGGAACTTTTCCTGCCAGCATGAAGTGTACCACTCTGACAACACGCTTATCCTGGCTTGTTTCACATTAAAAGAAAAAAAAGGGGGGGAAAAAGCAGCATCACAATGTTCCAGCCTCAGTTGTTATTATAACTAATCCAGATGGAGCTTTAAGGCTCCCCAAACTTTCTTTTGCTTTCTGGCATGGCCTTGCTCCCACAGGCTCATCTTGCTTTTAGAAAAACTCCCCAAAGCAATTCCCCCTGGAATTACTGACTAGTGCAGGGGCAGGTGACTTTCTGGGGTCTGTAGGCATGTTGAAATTGCTGTGGGAGGGGCATGGCCCATGACAAAACATTAGGAGCGCTCGCTCCCCGGATGCAGATGCTTCTTGCCTCCTGCCCCACGGATTCTGTTGCTCCTTTTCCTCCCCTCCAGCCATTCTTCTTTTCTGGGGGCAAATGATTCCACCCACCCCTCTTAAAGTCCGTGGAGTGTGCGCTGCCAAAGAAAAGATAAATGGCAAGAGAGGGGTGTGTGCCCCCCCCCCCCAGGGCCCCCTGCTCCAAGCATTTTTGCTGAGAGGTTGGCTTCCTCCTTGCTCAGATTGTTTCCTGGCAGAGATCATTTTTCAACAGTTGTTAAATACTTATTTGTTTATTGTTTATTTCGTGTTTATACCATCCAGTAGTCGAAGGCTCTCCAGGCAGTTACCAAAAATTAAAAATGAAGGACATAGAACAAGGGAGACAAGGACAACTTACGAACAATAGTACAATACAACCACAGCAATTGCAATCAAGTTGCTAGAGAAGTAAACACCTCTTTCAAGTCCCCCTTTGCTTGCCTTTTTCCTAATGTAAACAGCCCGAGTTGTTGTAGCCTCTCCTCACAGGAGGAGCCCTTGATCATTTCTGTTGCCCTTCTCTGTACTTTCTCTAACTTAAAAATGTCCTTTTCCAGATATAGTGACCAGAACACAATATTCTAAGTGTGGGTGTACCAAACATTTGTGTAAGATGTTGAGAGTAAGAAGGATGGTGCTTTGGGCTCTTGTTCAAAGGACTGCTGGCTGGGAGTCATCAGAATCAAAATCAGAATGTGAAGCAGAACAGGAGGGAGTCAGGGAATATGGGCTGTGCCAAGACTCTGGGAGGAAAGAAGTGGAGGTGCTTAACTCAAGGCCAGACTCCCCAGTGGACAGGCATTTCCTGGGAAGAAATGACGGAGCGTAATTTTCCCGATGTGAATTGCAATGCTGGTTTTCCACAGTAATGATAATAACAACATCTAAGGGCTAGCTTAACAAGCCAGGCGTTTTCATGCTTGCACCTCCACCATTCCTGCCACCTCCAAGCGTGGGCTCAGTCCAGAAACCCTAAAACAAGCCATGGGTTTGGGTGGCTTGCCCACTAAGCCTTGCCAAGCCTAGATGTCACGAGAAGCTGCGCCAGTGGGGAAAATTAGGCCAATCCAGCTGGCATATAACCAACACACACGGGATAGTTAACAACCAGCGGCAGCTTTTTAATATCCCTGCAATCATGGAAACCAACCTTATTTTTAAAGTATTTTTGAAACCTCCTCCAGTCCCTTGAACAAGGTAAAGTTGTGATGCCAGCAAATTGCAAAGTGTGTTGGATAAGAAGACAATAAACTGGGGTGGTGCAATTGTTAAAGCGTAACTGCAGACACCTGGATTAATATAACAGATGGCTGGTGTGGTGAAAATGGAGAGGAGAGCTCATGAAGAGCACTGGCCTGTGGATGATGTGATCCCTCAAACGGCTCAAGTCATGTGCACAAGATGAGAATGCTGGGGAAAGGCTTGGGCTGCGCAGCCAACACCAGGAGGCTGCAGGAATTACTTGTTTTTTAATGGATGCATTTGTTTCTTGTAGGTTTAATCCACCCAGGAACAAATGCTCTCTGGGCAGTTTGCACAAGATAAAAGAGTAAACTAAAACACTAGTAAAATAAGATACATCAAACAGCACAGGGCCCCCAATACCAGTCGTGCATCGGCGCTACTGCAGGACCCCTGAAAGGAGTGTCTGGGGAAGGCAAGAAAAATCTGCCCAAAATGCCCAAAATCAAGCTGCGCCATTGACCCATGGGTCACTGCCCTGAAAGGAGCCGAAATGGGCAGGTTTCCAGAATGCTTCCAAATTCACAGTGTTTGCTCGGAGATGGCCCCAGATACCCGTGGAGCGTTGGTGCTTCGGCCGGACTCCAGGAAGGGGTGTCTGGGGAAGGCAAGCAAAATCTGTCCAAAATGCCGAAAATTAGCCCGCAATGCTGACTTGTGGGTCAGGGCCCCGAAAGTGGCCGAAAAGGGCAGGTTGGCAGAATGCTTCCAAACTATGCTTTCAAAATCACAGTGTTTGCCCGGAGAGGGCCCGATACCCGTGGTGTGTCGGCGCTTTGGCCAGACTCCTAGAAGGGGTGTATGGGGGAGGCAAGCAAAACCTATGCAAAATGCCCAAAATCGGGCCGTGACACTGACCTGTGGGTCAGGGACCTGAAAGTGTCCGAGAAGGGCAGCTTGGCAAAATGCTTCCAAACTCACTGGGTTTACTCGGAGAAGGCCCCTAATTTCTGTGGTGCGTCGGCGCTTTGGCCAGACCCCTGGAAGGGGTGTCACGGAAATGCAAGGAAAATCTGTCCAAAATGTCCACAATCTGCCTGCAATGCTAATTTTTGCAGGTCAGGTCCCCGAAATGTAAAAGCCATTACATTTTTTTAAAAAGAAGTGCCTGGGAGAAAAGAGGGCTCTTTGCTTGCTGTCTCAAAGATGACAATTTAGGAGACTGCTTTTCATCAGTGGGATGCTGAAGAAGAGAAAGCATTCCTTCCAGTTTAGCAGTGAAGACACTTTCTCAGCCCAACGACTGGGTTCTGGTTATAGTGACAAGTATGTCTGCACAGAAATCATTGCATGAAGCACATCTGCTCACAAACAAGAAGAATGGCCACTACTGAAAAGGAAGCAGGAAGGGAATAACTCAGCAGCATCTTCAAATGGCTCCCCACACACCAAGCCGCTGGATGGTGCCTTACAGATGGGCTTACTCACAAGTAAGCAGTGCAAGCTACTTCTGGACGAGGCTGCCAGTGAAGCAGCAGGGGACCAGGAGCACATTTGGAAAGCATGTCTGCTGAGAAGTCGGTGCAACAAGCCTCTGTGTGTCTACTCAGAGTGAGCCATTGGTGGGCAAAGCTCAGGAGGAACCAGGACTGACTCATTCAGCCCCACAGAGTAAATACTCTTTTCCTTGACTAGCAGCTGATTGGAGATAGATGTTAGGTGCCGCTTGATTCTGTAATTATTTTTATTTCATAGTAACATGTTTTACTGTTTTATCTATTTTAAATTATTTTGGGGAGCCTCCCTGAGTGACATTTTTGGAATAAATGCAGGGTGCAATACATGAATGCATGAATGCACAAAAAGAGGCTTCCTCTACCTCTAAAGCGGAGTGGACGGGGCCAGGATATGAAGCTGGTAGGCAGGATGCAGGGTGGGAACCAAGTCTGATTGATCTGTTTGTATTAGATACATTTCTACTTTCTCTTTGATATACTTCGGCTTCCTAATCTCTGCTTGGTGGACTAAAAATTGAAAATTCGCCTTGATCAAATGCTTCTTAATTGGTTTTGGTTTATCTGTTCATAATCAACCAGCCTCATTGACATTGCTGGAAAAAAGTTCCCAACCATTTTTCTTTCAATGCCATTTCAAGAAAGATCTTTAACAAGAGTTCTGTCTTATTTAGATGAACTCTGCTCAGGTTAAGTTGTTCAACTTTTCACATTTCAGCAAGAGAATCTCCTTGTAGGGATAAAATGAAAAAAGTCTCTTGAAAGAGAAATGAGGAAGAAAGCAGATGGGAAAAGGGTAAGCACTGCTCCTGTGAATACATGCCAAGAAAAAAAAAGTGTCATTTACCCTTCAGCAGTTCTTCCTTTCTTCTGGCAAGGATGATGGCGATTGCTCAGAGGGGGTGGGGTTTGGGTAGGGAGGCCTAAATCCAAAAGAAACCCACTGCAATCTACCAAGTGGGATCAAAATGTTAAAAATGTTTTAATAAATAAAAATAAATAAAAGCAGAGCCCCCACTTGCAAGCCTCATTGTAGGTAAAAGATGCCCGTGTGGCTGCAGAAAAAGCTGACTCTTGACCTGAAAATGAACACAGCTGGGTACAAGAAGCAGAAGGAAGAGTACCGGCCAGTAAGATGGGGTGGATGGGACGGCATCAGGGAGGCTAAAACCGAGAATGCACTGAGGTTAAGGAGGGATTGCTACAATAATAAAAAAGCCGAAAGCAATAATTACAGAAGCTTTCTTCAGATACGTGCAAAGTAAAAATCAGAGGAAAGACATCATGGTTCAACTACTCAATGAGGGTAACTGATGCCAAAGAAAAGGCTGACGTGCTCAATTCCTACTTTGGCTCAGCTTTTTCCCAAAAGAGGGTCTATGACCTCCCGGGCAAAGGTGATATACAAGCTGACGAGGCAGATTGCAGCTTGTGACTGATAGGCAAATGGTCAGGGAACACCTTGAACGTGTTCAGATCACGAGGCCCCATTGAACTGAAGCCCGGAGTCATAATGGAACCGGCAAAAGGACTCTCCGAACCAGTGTGTATTGCCTGATGTTTCGTGCCCCTGCCACCCCCACCCACATTTCCTGTAATATTCTACAGCTCTAAGTATTCTCAAACAATTCCTAATTAACGCTGATCACAACAGGCAGGTCTGTCCCAGCAAATGGTTAACAGGAAATTGTTAGCCCATGGAGATGCTGAGATGATGACACTAATGCATGGTTTATTTAACCCATGATTTGTACAATTCTGCTTTGTTGTGATGTTGGAATCAAGTCACAATTACAAATCACAACAACCCAGTAAGAGAGCTTATTGTTACATTGTGAACTCTGGGTTGTTTAAACCAAGGTTTGTTGCTGTGTGTTAACTGCAAAGTGTGGGTTGTTTACAGGTTGTTTCACCAGGCTACAGAGGCAAAGCAACAGCAAGAACAGGAAATTATGAAGGATATGGAACATGACATCTCCATTAATTAAAAAAAAAAGTGCTGGTGTTTCATCCCTGTGAGTCCTAGCTCTGCTCCACCACTGCTAAGAATGTTTTTCTTTTTCTTTTAAATCCCCAGTACTGTATGGACTGCCAAAACTTTATCTGGGCCAAAGTTAGCATTGTTGAGCTTAGCATCCATTAAGTGTAGCCCATAATGGAGCCTTGGAGTTCTTAACGGCATTCCTATTACTTTTTTCTTCCAAAGAACTTCTTGAATTATATAGGAAAACACACCAATTTCATATATGAAAACAGAACAATCTATTTCGTTCTAGATTCATAGATATATAGCTATATATCTATATCTAGTTTGTGATTGAAAAATAAGTCACTAATTTATTTTTATTAATGCAACATGAGTTTGATGAACTCCAGATTATACATCCCATGTCCTTGAGATCAGTTGCTAAGTATCTTGACAGGCACCGTTTCTTGTTTCTCTTAAACTGGGTAGAACCTGATACATTACAGGGGGTATGATTATAATAACCCAGATGAAATACAGAAGATAGAAAATAGAGAAACGTAAGTATTCTGCAGAGCATGATTAACAGAGACAAGTATGCATATTCTTGGCTGGAAGCAGAAATACATTTTGTTGAATAATTGTGGAAATAAACAGCCTGTGCAAGAAAATAACAAGATTATTTGGCAATTGTTTGTGTGTCCATATCCCTGAAGATATCTATACTTTTGCCTAAATGGATTGTGTTATTTTGCAGTGACAAATGCAGGAAGTATTTGGAGATAATTCCTAAAATAGAATTTTCAAAGGTCAAACCTTCTTGCTATATAGAGAAGGCATTGCATGTAGGCGATGCAGGCTAGAAGCTGCTAAAGGATGTGGGGGTGGAAGATGGAGACACTCTGGTGGGTGTATCTTTCCGCAGGCCGTGCAGTTCATCAATGAAATGGAAAGGAAGAGCATTAGCGCTGAAACGGAAATAACGTTACACCCCTGGAACATCTCGAAAGAGATGGAACCTGCAGTGTGGAATGCTCTCATTCAGGATGCTCCATCCCATGCCCACTCCAGCAGGCAGCTTCAGGGATAACAATCTCACTAGCTTCTTTCTGTTGTGATCGGAAGCCTTAACATGGGAGAGCGTGCAAAAACTGTGATCCCCCCACAGTCGGACTTGGTAGTCTCCGTTGGGCCATTCTGCTGCTCTGTGTGCACCCATCCCAAGTCTGCACCACTGGCTGATTCCAGGGGTTTGCCAGGCAGCTACAAAGTACTCAGGCACCCTCTTTGGCTGAAGAACAGCAGGCAGAGAGGGGTGCTTGTCATTGCATCTGAATTATGGCAGCCCCACACAGGTGCCTGGTTGTGCCCTGTCGGATTGGGGTGGGCAGACTTCAGGGTCACATAATCTACTTTGTTTGGATTGGGGCCCAGCAGCGCCAAGTCCCAGCTGAGAAACGTTAAGGCAAAAGGGCAGTTCTGAAGCACTGGGAAGAAAGCCTATGTGTGATCCTGGAGGAAGTACAGCCCCACCGAAATCAAATATAATTTAAGCACAGATGATACCTGGAGCAATGCAGCATTATAGCTTAGTGGGCAATTTTGCTGGTACAGCATCTTGCCGTAAATTAAACCAGATAACCTGACACTTGCAGTACATTGGGAGTTATTTGCGCTACCTTTATTCATGCCTCATCATTCCCATTTGATGGAAAATGAGCAAGGAAGCATTTTTCACACTGCTGAATGGAAATGGTAGCAGGAAGGATGAGCGACCCCGTAATGTCAGTTTGCAGCTTGCTTTCAGATCATTAGCTGAGCATTTAGAGCTGCTCTCCTTTTCTTAATCCAAGAGTAGTTAATTTTGAAATGGTAATTTCCAGTAGATAAATGACAAAAATAACAGCCTCTGCACACTTCCAGAATCCATATTAGGGAATTACTTTTATTAGGCTAACTCAACAGCAATGAAATAGTGTGGAAGCATTTGATTCTTCAAAACTCTTCAATGGGAAAGACAGTAAGCAAAACAAATAAACTAACAAGTGTGTGTCTGTGTGTAAATAGCTGAGGCCTGTGCCATAAATTTTGCATTTAATTTTATGATGGAATGTGTTTGCTAACAGATATTCATATGCTGTTGTTTTACAGGGCAAGTTGAAACTTCGGGGAGCAGTTTTCACCAGTGAATTAGCATAAGGAAAGAAGGTTCTCATCCCCCAGCTCTACAGTGCCAGTTTGGGTTCTTTCTGGACTCAAGTGTCTCCCATAAAATTCTACTAAAACATTCACACAATCCACCAAAACACCAGCAGGCAATTCAGCCACAGAACTCTAGGTGTCAAATCCAGTTGCAACCTGAGTGCAGCGTTATTTGAACAGTGATGAGTGGGAGGAAAAGGAACATCTTTAGCTGGAGTTATTCAGACTGGCTAGGGAGGGTACTACAGATACTGCAGAAGTAACTTCTTGTAGTTCAGCTTCTTAATCGGCCAAGTGGTGAAGTATTAGTTGCATTTGGAAGTGAGAGCTCAGAGATTCTTTGCAATTTTGGCTTGGATTGTTATGAAATGTGTATGCAGGGTTACCCTTGAAGATAATTCAGAAACTGACTAAGAAACAAAACACAGCTGCTAGATTACTAAGGGCCAAAACAGATATTACTTAAAAATCTGTGCCTGGCAGCACTATCTTTTATTCCTTCTTAAACTCCGGAAAAGGTGCAAGGGGCCCAATCTGGATCTTAAAAGCCCCTCTGCTCCTCATGTGATGATCCCAAGCTAAATAGGATCCCTCTGCCTATTCTAGATTAGAAATGAAAAAGGATGTAGCGGCTAGACACTGACTCAAGGTAATGCCTGTCGCGGCTTCAGAGAAAGCAGGCACAGTTCTCCCCATTTTGAATAAAACCATACCAGCTCCCAGTCCACATAAGATCAGTTCAAGTTTAAACTTTTCAAACTGAAACTTCTTAAAAGTTTGCACTTTTAAACCCCTAAATGGATTTTGGCCAGACTATTTTGATTTCTATACAGCCCTCCCTGATTGCTTATATCAGATGGTATCCATCCTAGAGCTCTTAAAGAGCTCAGTTGCTGAACTTATAAAAAAATCTATCATGATCAGCCCCTGAACCAGAGGGGAATGGCCAGTATAGAACCAGTTATTACAAAAGGGGGTTGTATAAAATTATATGCCCATAGACTTAACAGAAAATTGTTGAACGTGCTCTTAAAGCTAAATTAAGAAATATGTAGAAGGATAAGCTATGGAAGAAGAAGCATGGCTTCTGCAAAGGCAAGTCCTGTCTCACTGAGGTTTTAGAGTTGCTTTAGAGTGCCAGATAACATCTGCACAGGTGTGACACTGTTTACTTGGACTTCCTAAAGGGTTTTGACAAAGTCCCTCGACAAATAATCCTGAGCAAATTTAGCAGCCCTGGAACATGAGAGAAAGTCCTTTTATGGATCAGTGACTGATTAAAAAACAGAAACCAGAGAATAGGTACCAACCATAAATTTGCCCAGTGGAAGGATGTAAAAAGTAGGGTCCCAAAGGAACCTTTTCAATATATTCATAAATTATCTGGAATTAGCAGTGGGCAGTGAACTGGCCAGGTTTGCTGATGGCACCAAATTATTTAGGGATGTTAAAACAAAAAGGGTTCTAAGGAGCTCCAAAAGTATCACTTCAGACTTGGAGAAGGAGCATCAAAATGGCAAATGAGGTTCGATGTGAGCAAGTGTACAGTAATGCATGTCAGGGGGGAAAAACGCTAACTTCAAGTACGAGCTGATAGGATCTGTGCTAGTTGTGTTAGTGGCTGGCCAGGGAGGACATCTTGGGCTGTGGTAGACAGCCTGACGAAAACACCATCCGCGTGAGTGGCTATTGTGAAAAATGCAAGTCCCATGTTGGGCAGAACGAGCAAATGAAATGAAAATAAAGCTGCTCGCAACACACTGCCCTATACGAACCAGTGGTGTGCCTGCAGTTAGAATGTTACATAAGGGTCTGGTCACTGTCCCTCAGAAAGAAGCAGAAAGGTGCAATTAAAGTGATCCATGGGGTAGAACAACTCCCCTAAAAGGAAAGGTTTTAAAAATCTAGGATTGGGTTTTTGTTTTGTTTGTTTTTAGATAAAAGGTGAGTAATGGGTAATAGGATAGAAATCTACAAAATTATACATGGTGTGGAGATTGTGGATAGGGAGAGATCTTTCTTCTGCTTTCCTAGTACTGGATCATCGTGGGGTCATCCCAGGAAGCCGACAGGTGTGCAATTCAGGACCGATAAAAGAAGGTATTTCTTCACACTGCACATAAACTATGGAACAAATTTTCATAAAAATTTAGTGACGGCCACCAATTAAATGGTTTTAAATGGGGATTGGACAAATTCATGGAGAAGGCAATCAAGGGCTGCTAGTCCTGATGGCCATAGGCCACCTCCAGTATCAGAGGAAACAGTTCTGTGTACGCCAGTTGCTGGGGAACATGGGCAGCAGGGTACCGTTGCACTAAAGACTGCTTGTGGGTTTGCCACAGTCAACCAGTTGCCCACTTGTGAACGGAATGTCTAGACGGAACGTGGTGCGACCCCGCATGGCATAATAGTCTTGCTTATGTACTTGCTCACAACACTTTTATATTGTTCAAAGAGCCAAATATTTTGAATTTAAAATGATAAAAGATTTATTTATTTATTTATTTATTTAAAACTTTTATATGCCATCCCCTCATGCCTCGGCCTCTCGGGATGGCTTACAACGTAGAATTAAAACAATAAAACAGTAACAAATACAGTAAAAATATATAAAAACCAAAACCAAAACAAAAAAGCGACTGTGAATGATAAAATTAATTTTTAAAATAGCCATTAAATAATACGATTTTAACCTGGCGCCAAAAAGAATATGGACTCAGCGCCAGGCGCACCTCTCCAGGGAGTGCATTCCATAACCTGGGTGCCACCGCAGAGAAGGCCCTGCTCCGGGTAGTTGTTCTTTTTATCTCTTTTAAAGAGGGCTCCGAGAGCAAAGCCTCTCTCGCAGATCTTAAGGGGCGTGAGGGCATGTAAGGGAAGAGGTGCTCCTTCAGGTATCCTGGTCCCAAGCCATTCAGGGCTTTATGGGTTAAAATCAGCACCTTGAATTGGGCCCAGATGCAAATGCAAAAGCGAAACATAATACAACATCTACTTTGAATAAAATCAAAGTAAAACAAACAGCATAGGCTAACAGCAGTGAAAGGGACTAAAAATCCCTCATTATTTAAAACAAAACCAAAAAGGAAGTACTAAATAAATTATGTATATAAAATTAGGAAAGATTAGCAAAAGGGTCTACTAGTTAGCTATAATCTCTATTGAGCAGGCTTTTAAATTCTATCCACAGCATGGCTTCTTTCTTCTAAGTCTGCTTTTCTTACAAGGGCATAGCAGAAAGCCCCCTTGTGATTCTTAAAACAAATGTCACAAATGGTTTCCTTCAACAGTGACATCCTTTCAGTTGCTTCATGGGAGAAAACAACTGAGTGGCAAAACAATTGTTCAGTCTCATTACTTTTTAAAAAATCGTCACCCCATTAACAGAGTAATGGACAGAAATCTGTACTGCCCATAGTATGATATGTCATCCTTCAAAATCTTTGCTCTTAGTTTGGGCAAACTGTAATCTAAAGGGCACTGGATGATTTGCCCACGGTGCTTTCCAGGACCTGTTATTTCAGAAGTCAGCAGTGATCTGTTGGTGCTAATTTTTGGATGACCAGGGGTCCTACTTAACAGAGGACATTGAAGGGCATCCATAGGACCATTTTCCATTTGAAGGTCTGTCCAGCCCCACTATGGTTAGGGCACCATGGGAAGTGCGAGTCCAGAGGCTCTGAAGATGCCCACCGACAGCTGTCACCTGAGAACAGACTGACCAGCAGGCACACAGCTCACCTGGTTATTCTTTCCCACTGTGGAAAGATATATTCTGCAGCTATGTTTATGTTGCAGAAATTATGTCTAAAGACGCATTTGTCCATTTCATGCAAATCTCTGTCTTTTTTGTCCGCTTTTTTGATTTGCACAAATGGCTACCCCATTGGTAAACTTTCTTGCAGAAACACTGGCTGTGTTCTTCATATACCTGAGCTTTTGCCCATGAATTTGAGCTTTCCTTCCTCTCTGTTCGTGCAGCAGCCACCTGCAGCTCCATAAAACACCCCGGGAAAGCAATGGTGGTGGTGTCACTCCAGTACATTTGTTGTGTGAAAGCAGAGCCAAAGAGCTTCTCTACACGAAGCATTTATTATGTACTTGTGATCACGGTGGCTGGGCCTTTTCATGACATTGTTATTCTCCAGAACCTTGATTTTCCAGGCTTTTAAGCATTTTTCTTCTTTTTTTCCCACAGAGCAAGGAAATCTGGAATTAAATTGTAAACAGTGGAGTACCAGAGCAAAAGTCTTGTGTCTTGCAGAAAAATCATGTCACTGTGGTTGGTTAATGGATATCTAGAAAAGCACATGAGTTAATGGAGAAGAAGCCAGAGTAAAGGAGCAGGTTAAATCCCTCAAGTTCAGAATGGAGAAGTTCCTCCAACCAATACTTTAAAGATTGCAGTTTCAAGACACCAGTTTCTGCCATTGTCAATCTTTCCTTCTCTCTGCCTATCCTTGGTGCCCCTTGTACAAATGGAAGATCCACTGCAATGCAATGGCACCGTTTTGTCCAAAGTCCTAATGTTAGATGTGAACAAGAAAATAGAGTTAACTGGTTAGTATCTTTTGGGTTAACTACAGCTAGTACTTGAAAAGAATGTGTTCAGACCCTTTTCCCCTAGTTGACTTAATCATATCCACTTCAATTTTATTCTACTTTTACTTCCAGGCAGTAGGAAGCAATTTGAACAAGCATCCTGCCATTAGATGACAATAGCTATTGACCCTGGTTTAATTAGGGCTGTGTGTGTTTATTTCCTGAATTTTGCTTATTGCATAGCTGGGGATTGACAACAATCACACAGAACGTAAAGGCTTGCGGCAGCTTGTGAAGAAATGCCACAAATACAACTTGTTCTGTAAATACTCTGTGTGGCCTTGAGAACCAGGTGGCATGGCGCTTAGAGGGGCTGGACTGGGACCCGGGGATATCCGGGTTGTAGTCCCTGCTCAGTCGTGAAGCCCACGGAGAGACTGGACTGGTCAGTCACCTCAGACTAACCTGCCCTATGGGGTTATTGTGAGACTGAAAACAGAGTGGAGAACAACTCTCTAGGCTGCCGCAGGTTTCTTGCAAGAGGAAACAAGACAGAATATGAATGCAATGTACTAATAAGATTATTAATAACATAATTAGGCCCAGTGTCATGGCTGTCTTGAAGGTCTGTTTCTATTGTAGTGACTTGGTGATGTTCTAAAGGAGTGGGAAGAGAAAGAGGATCGCTTATCCTATTTTTATGCAGGCCTGTGTAAAATTCAGGTAAATTCTGGGAATTCTAGCTAGGACGAGAGCAGCTGTGAAATGACAGTCAGCTGTTAAGGTGTGGCAGGCCCTTAGGGGACAATGAAACGCCTTGCCAGGATGTTCATTTGGGGGCTTTTCAAATGGAGGACCTTTGGGTAGGTCTCTGTGAGCACGTGTGTGCTCCCCCCCTGTGAGCCCCCCCCCAGTATAAGAACACGGGAACAGCACCCCGGGCCCCCCCCCCCCCCCCCCCCCCACATCCCTGAATCAACTATAACTGGCTGGGACCTGCTAGGGGCTGTCAGGTGTTCTGTGTATGTCTCAGCAGACTCCCCAACTGCTGAATCATGGCCAGTCATATTTTAGTTCATGTACTCCTATAAATGTTGAAATCAATGGGGCTTACTGCCAGATAAGTGCATATAAGACTCCAGCCTGAATCTTCCACATTGAAAAAAAATCCATTTATTCAGCATCTTTGCATTGTGTAAAAGAGACATGCATCACTTATTTAGTAGCCTGAATAAATAGTCTGTTTCAGAAACTGCAGCAGTATGTGTGAGCCATCTGAATGTTTGCTGTACCTTGGTGACTGTGTGAGGCAGATGTGACAAACTTTAAATTTCATCGTCACCTTTTTGGGAAAGCAGGTGGGACCTGCAAAACAAAACAAAGCTCTTGAAGGTAATGAGTGCATCCCTGAGGCAGTGAGAACAAGCCAGGGGGCCTCTCTTTTACCAGGGAGGTTCACAGTGGCAGCCACTTGTGGGAGAAAACCATTTCCTACCAATTCCCCAGGTCCCGGGTCTATAAGAAGGGGAATAGCTGTCTGAACAAATCGGGAAGATCAGCTTGATGCTGTGCTGCAGCACTGAGGCTGCCCAGCTCCGGGGACACAGTGCTGTGCTTTACATGCCTTTAATGGAACGGTACTTCACGTGTGCATCACACCCGATCTGCTTTTAAGAGGGCCTGCTTTCTGTGGCAAATTCTGCAGCTGAGCTGCTTGTTATTGATACTGTACTGGAACCTGAAAGGAAAGTGGATTGTCAGTACCACTGGAGCACACGCGGACATGTGGCGGTTGCCTGGGCGGTCATTTGATGCAGGAGTGGGCTGTATGTGCCCCCCTGTTCTGCCACCCCCATCGCACAATGTATGGCTGCATTGCCGCTGAAACTTAGCAGTGCAACTGCAGCAAAACTTGGGGTGGGGGTGCCAAAGTTGCAGGGTGGGGGTGGGGGTGGGCTCCCAAGGAGGCAGCATAGCTCCTAAGCTTCTGGACGTTGCCCAGCCCTGGTGTAAGGGCTTATGGCAGTATTGTTTCTCCATCCTTTTCTAGGTGGTCCTGCAAATCGGGTAAGGGTACAGCAGGTACCCTCCCCAGCAGCTGCTACTCAAAAGGGCTGCACATTCCTCAAGTCTTTTCCTCTCGGGCTTTAGCTCACTTTGCTGGGCTACCGCTATGAGTTTGAAGGATGTCCTGAGTGAATTGAAATAACGAATCAAAGGGTAATGCCAACCTCCTCCTCCCGACACCTGGCAAACTGACTTTCTCATTCTAAATAAGATTGCTGAAACAAAGAAAAGGGGGAACAGAAATGGATATTTGTGTGATAGCACTATGAGCTCAGTTTTAATACTGAAAACAAATCCAGTATTGGTTTGAGCTTTGTGCTTAGTACTAGTCAATGTCAGTCTTCTCTGAGCCGCTATTTTTCATCAGACTCCAGTTGGTAGGCCTTGGGGGTCTAGTGAAAAAGAGAACTACCCTTTCCAAACCTTTGTTCCCCAGGAATCGGCTCAACTGCACAGCTCCTTTCTCAGTGGCCAAAGTTTCCCCCGTTTCAAAGTTCGCATCCACTTCTTGTATTGTGGCTTTTAAAAGTCTGCCTTCTGCTTGACTAGAACATTCTGTTCCGCTGCATCCACACAGCAGTGTTCCAATCTGCTCGCCACCCATCTGGGCTTTTGTTTACACTGACAGGTTGAGTGTAGCAGCGGATCCTGAATGTGAAATACAAAGCAGCTTCAAAAGAGGATTTCTTCCTTTACCCTGGAGTTGCCAGTTCCATTTTCCCCTAAGGAGGAGCCGTAGGTGGAATGTTGGGAAGCTTGAGCGTGGCCTTCCCCAAGCTGGTGACCGCTAAATGCTTCAGGCTGCAATTCCCATCAGTCCCAGCCAGCATATGGCTAGGAGTTCTGTGAGTCACACCACCTGTTAAAAAGGCTACATTAACCCCTTCTTTTACAGAAAAAGTTGAAACTACAAACATGCTGAAGGGTTTTTTTTTTTTTAAAAAAAAATCTCAGGCTCCCTCCATCAACTCGATGCTCTCAAGATAACCTGGACTACAATTCCATCATCCACAGCCACCACAGCTAAGGATGATGGAGGTTTTAGTCCAAGAAATCTGGGTGGGGTCACCACTTTGGGGGAGGCTTTTCTAAATCCTGTGATCCATCTTAGTTAATTTGGCCTGTGTGACTGGCTCAAATGATCCAAACACAGGCAGTGACAATACAGACATTGTAGGCCAGTGCTCAGTTCAACATTAGATTTGGTGCACGATGATCCCAATTTGTGCCTGAAACAAAATACCCAAATGATACTGCTTTCTTTGGCATTATATAGCTGAACAGCTGAGCAATTGCTGCTAACTTCATTCCTTAATTTCCCGCAAGATAGACTAATCTCTGGAGCTTTTCATTTATTTTACATGTGAAGGAACAAGAAGGGCTGGTAGGTTTAGCACAGCAGTGTCTGCTTTGTCTCATCGTCCTTAGTTCCTCTTACATAAGCGTCGGTGCGCAGACCCAAGTGCTATCCGAGATGTCAACACAGAGGCAGCCTTTAGAAAAGAATGTCTGGATCCCCTGCCCGCCCCCCACGCCCCAACCACCTTTGGCTACATCGCTTCAGAAATTCACCGGGACAGACATCCGATCAAAGGTATTATGATGCATCTGAATAAAATGTGCCCTGGGGCTGTGTTGTCTGAAATTGAAAAAGGGGAAATGCATTAAAAATGAAAGTGGTGCAGGCATTTGCTTCAAGTGCTTTGCTGCCAGATAAATTGTGTCTCCAGAGATCCCACCGTTGACTTTTCAATTTTGCATGCCTTTCAGCATTCAGAAAGTTATTAATCATTGACCTGCACTACAGGGGAAGCCTTGAATGTTCAAGGTGACCATTTTCACATTCTTTAAAAGATTAGTTTTCCTTTGGGTCTATAACAGCCTAAGGGAAGCAAAAGGTTGTATCTAGTATTTGTCTTACTTAGAGTAAATCCCATCAAAATAAATGGGACTTATGTTGTCCATGCCTAAGTCAATGGGTCTACTCACAGTAGGACTAACATTGGGTACAAGCAGAAGTCTATTTCAAAAGGAAGAACAAAATCAGAAACAAATGCCCATCATAGTTTTTGAAAACAACCCACATTTCCTGCCAGAAGGTGTGAGCAGAGCGAGGAGCCAGACTTCCCATTTTCCTTGAGGCAAGAGGCTGATAGAGAGATGCAATGCCTGTTTTGCTTCCACTCCTGCTGTTCTGTCAAGGCTTGCTCCCCCCAAACAATCTGAAGCAAATCTTCAAGTCCTCTGTGTAGGCCATTCTGTAGGCGTTTACATAGTAAAATATCACATGTTTATGGAGGGGAAGAGAGATACTGAAAACCCTTCCAGCAGGAAATACCATTATAGTTCCATTATAATTCTCCAGAATTATGATAAGGATGATATTACTGGTTTACATTATGCCTCCCACTTATCAAAATACTCATTCTCAATTTTTTGGTCCTTAAAAAAAGAATCCATGGATTAAAGTTTTTATGCACAGTTAAAGGTTTAGTTTTGATAAACATCCTTCTTTAGTTAACTAATTACCCAGAGCTTATGGTGGAACTGGTGTCACCTGCTTGCTGTTAATGAGTCAGCTGTGTGTGTATAAAGTCAGCACTTGTTTTTTTTCCTGTGTATGATTTAATCATCTTCCCCAGTTCCTTTATGCAACTTTCAGTGATGTCAATTCAAGAACTCATTTTAGGCAGAATTTCTTTAGACAAGCCTCTTTCAGAAAGCAAGTCCAAAAACACTTGACTAGAAACAAGTCTCAACTGAATGCACTCCATGTAGACATGCATACAGCAACTCATGTAAAACCTTTCATTCTAATCCTTTTCATTCTTTCATTCTAATTGCACTTAATCTTACTTTCTAAGTCCTGCATTTGTGTTTTTAATGATTTTATTAAGTGATAGATGTCATTTAAAAAATAGGTGGCATTGCAGATCTTTTGCCTCTGTTGAACTGCTATAGGAGAACAGGAACAAGAAGAATTACTTAAAAAGTTAAGGGAATATACACCTCCCCTTAGCTTGCCCTTTATGCTGAGTTTGGTTTTCTTGAGAGCTTTTGCTTAATATTAGAATTAGAAATATAGATATTATATATTAATATAATATTAGAAACAGAGAAATATATCTCTGTTTGGGCATATGCAAACCTATGTGAATGTGTGTGCATTTAGAAACAGAAGGAGAAAGTACTATAGCACTTCTATCTTAAAGAGCATTTGGGGATTGGAAGAAAGAATCCTTGTTTGTGTTGTCTTCTTGTACTGAAAACGTCCCAGTGCTATTCAGTATCTAGGGATCTATCTGCATCCTGGCCCAAATGCACTATAGTAACCACAGTCGAATGTCAACAAGTTACTTTCCCCGAGCTTTGCTGGAAAATGGAGTGCAGCTTTTTGCATGTGGCCCCCAGGAAGACACAAGAGAAATCCAGCTGCAAAGCCAGTCGGGTGCAAAGGGGTCCAGTGGCACAATTCAAAACAAACGGCTCCCCTTTGCCTTCTCTTTGACCCTTTTATCTCAGCACCCACCTGTCCACCCATTAAGCAGGGTGGATTTTCATTAACGAAGGGTGAACGTACTTCTGTATGATGTCCATACTTACAGAAACTAATGAAGTTTGGCGGACAATTCCCCTTTTAACACAAAATAATATTCGGTGTGTATGGTTTTTTGTGCATCTTGGGAGGTGTCGCCTGGAATCACGTAGTTGGTGTGATGTGATGTATTATGCACCGCCCCTTTCACTGGTTGTTTCCATGTGAACTGCTTCCATTACAGTGTCCAGGATTGTTTCCTTGCCATTGCCTGTTGCACGAACAGGGAACTGGTGTGGCTGTGGCAAGAGGGAAGCCACCAATGAGACTGCCTCAAGTAAGATTAGGGGAGGGAGCAGGGAGTATAGTTGGTCTTATGACTGACAATGTAGTGTCAGATTTCTTTACTTCTTTGCTGAATACATTCTGACTCTCACAATCCCAGTGATCACAGAACACTGTAAAGATGAATGGAATGAATGAAGGAGTTTCAGCCAACAAGCCAACCAATTATGAATTTGGAAGAATTGGTAGTTTTCAGTAGTCCCCCCGCCACCCCGCTGCATCTTTTTTTTTTAGTCATGTGGGATTATAGCAATTTACCCTGCTAGTTTGGTTTGCTGGAGTGGCCCCTTCTTTGTTTAGTTTTGGTTTCCTGCTCACCTGTCATTGGGATTGCTTGGAGCATACAGGAGAGATGTGTGGATTTAAGGGAAGGAAAAAACACTAGCATGGGTACCCAGAGGGGAGGCTGCCTTGGATCTCCCCGAGACTTAGAGGAGTCAGAGAGTTCCACCTGCTGGTTCATTTTTCTTCAATCTATTTGGCCTGATTCATGCAAGATCTGACTGAGGTGAGGCAGCCCTTCCCAATTGAGGTTTGGGCCACAAGGGACCTTGGGGAAGTTTAAGGTCAGTCGATGGCTTTGAGCCTGGCTTTGAGCTCACTCAAATGCTCTGCTGAAAAGAAATTGTGGAATATACATATTAATAAAACGTAAAGGTAAAGGTTTCCCCATGACATTAAAGTCCAGTCATGTCTGCCTCCTGGGGGCAGTGCTCATCTCCGTTTCCTGGCCGAGGGAGCCAGCCTTTGTCCGCAGACAGTCTCCGTGGTCATGTGGCCGGCATGACTAAACACTGAGGTAACACTGTGTTACCTTCCCTCTGAAGTGGGGAAGGTAACATTTATTTATCTATTTATCTTCTTGCATTTATATGCTTTTGAACTGCAAGTTTGGCAGTAGCTGGGACAAAGCACGGGAGCTCACCCCGTCTTGCGGATTCAAACAATTGCCCTTTCAATCAACCAGCCCAGCAGCTCAGCAGTTTAAACCACTGCAGCACCTACAGTCCCATGCAGATTAATAGCATCTATTAAATTTGCTTATAACAACCAATGGGAAAGGAAACAGCCCCCTAGCATCACAGAATGGAATAGAAAATAATAGAATATAGGCCTTCTTCAGAACTGACCTTCCGTAAAAATATAAATAATCCTCAGAACTAAACAAATATGGTCACTGTTCATTACTGTTTGGAATCATGCATTTTACTCGGACAGCTTTGTGTAACTACACATATGTATAAAAGGTGATATCATTGCTTTCTTTTTCTCTGTCTCTTATAAATGATGAAGGGCAGAATCCAATGCATGTCCAGGCAGAAAAAACGCCTACAAGTCCTAGCATGGCTGGCTGGGAAAGAGCCACTGTCTAAATGTACACAGGATTGCATCATAAGCTATTGCATATTTTAGTGTTTTTTTAAAATGGAATAGTATTAATAACGAAGCAGAATCCTTATTTGCTGATGTTTCTGGCCAGGCTTTAAAACAACTTTCAGCGGCTGCCCAGTCCATATTTTTCCTGCCCTTTGAAACCTATCAGAGACTCAGGGCTTCAGAGCTTCTGTACAGTTGTTTTCCGTGCAGTGTTAAAGTGTCAAGGAACACATACAACTCCTGTATAGGCCAATGCCCAGAGGCAATCAATACTCTGGTCTTGTCATTTGGGGTCACAACTGGAAATCCTGCTCTTTTTCTCCTCCACAATGCTGTGGGTACTTTGGTCACACGGTTTGCGTATCAGCAAGGCATGAGTAAGAAGACTGCCGTGGGAATGTGCATGTGAGTTCCCACTTGCCTGCCAGCCCCTGCTCAGTAAATATCCCAGCGATGCTTCATCCTATGGAAGTTCACGGTGATGTTCTGCACCCCTGGATAGCTGTGATGTGCCAGCCAAGTCATGGTGACTTTAATGCCAGTGCCCCTTCTTTAACCCCTCCCCCCTGCAATGTGCTACAGCTCCAGAGATCCTGCTTTTGCATTCATAGAAAATCAATGCCCTTTACGCAAGGAAAGGTTCACGTAATTCATGTTTGGTATGAGAACTCCAAGGTCCACCAGCTGAAACCAGTTGTATAAAGGTATCCCAAGGGATGGAGGCACTAGTGAATTCCATGAGTCATTCATTGAGCTGATCCACATACACGAATCAACAACAGAATTACTACAGGGATCCTAACAGTCTAATTTGGACCTTGAGAACAGCTATGGTTAAACAATGGGGACCCTTGCCAAGCTACTGCACCTCATCCAGAAATCAGCTAGTAGATCCTGATCTGCTTTACACCATCCTGAGACAATCAACGTAGATGCTGGTGTTGAAGTTAAAAGTAGCCAGGAGTCCCTGTAAGAAATGAAACCTGCGGTGTGACCAGGACTGACCAATTGCCCCACAAGCAGGACCAGACTAAAGACTTCATGGCCCTAGGCATTCTCACAGACACCCACGACAGAGCTATAGAAAAATGTTTACATTGTATAACCCCTTCAATCACAGCCACCTACACAGGGATAGGGTATGTGTGTTACCTTGGGACAGTGGGCACAGCCCCCAAAAGTTTCTAGCCTACACAATATGCACAGGAAGCCACAAAACTATGGCCCAAAGCCTTCAAATACTCGCCCACATTCACGTCCTTGTGTTTAAACTTCTCAATCTTTTCCCTCTCCTTGATCTGTACTGCTGCATAGCAGAAATGTTGCATTGGTACCCCAAAGAGGTCCTATTCCTTTCCTCTAGGAGGAGAAAAATACTAGCTAGTTAGTTTTTTTTTCTTTAATACACCCCCCTTCAATTTTTAAAAGGTTTGGAACAGTGACCAATTAGGACATGGCATATGGCTACACCCACCTTTAATAACATTTGGCAAAGCTAACCGTTGAAAGGCTTGCCTAGTTATTGGCTGGTGGGAATGTACAGAGATTCTGAGAACCTGCTTTCTGTTTGTTTATGATGCTGGTATAGGCAGTACTGACTTTTGAGTGCCAGTGGCAAATTCCACCCACAGTTCTTCTGTAACACGAAATGTGTCATTGAGATGGGGACTTGGAAAGCGGCATTTGTGGACAGGTCCTTGTCTCGCTGCCTGCAGAGCAAGGGTATTAACTGACATCTATACATACGTTCTCCAACATGCATTCAAAGATTATTTTCTGTTGTTCTCATATATGTCTGCAGAGGAGACATTTCCAGCAGAAATGACTGTGAATGGGATGAGGATGTTTGGGTCTATGGAAAGCAAAGGAAGGTTGAAGGAAAGGGGCCTGCTGAGCCCAGAGGAGAACAGAGCTGGTGGTCTGGAGAGCTGTTGCACAGAGGAAGTTACTCTCTGCGACACTGGAGGACTGCACAACCAGGTGGAATGGGCTGAAGTTACAGGAGGGCAGAAGTGGAGCGAAAGGACACATATCTCGACAACAGGAGCAGCTGGCATTGGGACCAGTTGCTACAGCTGAGCTGCCCCCGACTGAAGCTCTTCAGGAGGATTCTGGGCAGACCTCAGGGATGCTCTAGTGTGGGACCAGGGAGCTGGATCCAAGGGGAAGAAGGGTGCAGGGGAAGAAGAGTGTTGGAAGACAGAGCAGGAGGGCTATTACACAACTTGTTCCTGAAATGGGATGGGGAGCGCTGTCCTGTAATTCCCCCCAGAACCTCTTGGGCCAGCCCTGACGACCAGCCCCCCGCCCCCAGCTTTGTCATGCTGCAGATCTGTCATCCCGCCCCTTCGTTCCCCAGCCCTTATTCCAGACCTCATGAAAGGGTCTACATTCCAGGAGCCCTGAAAGAGAACATTCTGTTAGCAGGATTTCTCAAACACAGCTGTTCTTTCTTCCTAAGTGGGTCTGCTTAGGGGTCAACCCCAAATTTCCTGGCTGGTGGGCAGAACACAGAGTGGGTGATGGTTTGTGAAAAGGAAAAAGTCCGGCAGATGCCTGCCATGGCCAGCAGCGTGAAATAGCAATTAGAGGGCTGCCAGACAGTACGGAGCCTCTGTTTTTAACACAATTAATTGTGTCATGGCTTAATAAATTCATTATAATGTAGAATAGAGTTGAAATAAGAATTCACAATCAGAGCACTAGGGGAGATTGAAAAATAATACGCATCATAAACAGAGAAATCTTACCTAATTCTAAGGCTGTGTTCCTGATTAACTGCAAATGAAATTCAATTTTTGTGTTCATAGCACTGAGTTTTGTGTGTTCTCTTACAACAGCAGCCAGTTTGTAAGGCACATTCCCAAAGAGGTTCCTGTAAATGTCACAAATATCATTTGTTCGCTTGGGGGTGGGGTGGCCGCTTAAGAATGGACAAAAAGGAGGGATGTGTGATAACGATTCCAGATTTGCGTATGTGCCCCCACTCCCAGGGTCCCCCGGCCATCCGTGGACTTTCCCTCCATCTAAACACTCACAAGATTGCACCTCAAATGATTTGACAGGGCAGGGCTGAATATAATTCCAGAGAAAACCTCCCATTTACAATAAGGATGTTGAGGCCGGTCATAGATATGGGCATATATTTGTAGGGGTGAGGGGTGGTACAGCCCTCCCCTCCCCTGATTCCGGTCAGGACAGCTGCTCCTCTTGTAGTAGAAGAAATAGAAAGGGAGAGTAGAAATAGTAGTCTATTTCTACTCTCCCTTTCCAGACTTGTGGGCAAAGCTCAGGAGAAGACGGAAGGTGTGCCAGAGGTGAAGGTGAAGAAGTGAGAGCGAGCGGCAGCACACCTGAGCTCTCCCACGCTCAGAGAAACCCTGTTCTGAGGGCAGCACGAGAGTCCTGTGCTGTGCACACCCACCTGGCTCTCCTCTCCAGTTCCCCACCACATGGACAGGGGATGCCCAGCCTGGAGAGATGCGCAAACTAAACAGGGGAATGGATGCCATTGAGCTCAGCTGAGAGGTGCAGGGTAGAACTGTGGACCTGCAGTGAGGCTGGCTTTCCACCAGACCCAGCCGGGAAGCAGCACAGCCTTGCCAGGTTTTCACTTTGGTCCCTGTGGGAGCATCTGCCTTGGGGAGCATCCCGTGTTGACTGTGACTGCGTCGATCCCTGACTTCCCGTCCTGTTCCAGCTGGCGTGGGTCCCCGGCTGTGCTCCCCTTCATTTCAAGTGATCCACTGAGTTTTTTCCCAGCCCACAGATGAGGCGGGGCAGGTGGAGAACGCAGGAGTGCTGCCCATCTGAGAAGGGCAGCTGGGGTTGGGAGGGCTGGCGACGCCTGTTGCCAGCCTGTGGGCTCATCCTCCTTCGTAGCGCCCTCAAAGCTCTATGGAGCGATCCATGGTGCTGAACTCCACCCCAAAATGGGTTTGTCACCATGGATATCCCCTCTAAAGCTGAAAAGAAGAGACGGAGCCCACTGACATGGGAGTCGCCAACCTTCCTGGACCAAGAACAATCCCTGCCGATGATCCCATTATCACAAGGGAAGGGGCGTTGTCCGTCTACACTGGCTTCTTGTGACTTACCCAGCCCTCTGCTCCAAAAACATGCATAGGGTTGGGCTGCCAGTATTGATATTAACACAAAGTCTGCGGAAGTGCAGAAAGAGGATGCGAGAGAAAGGGAGAGGTGGCTGGCTGTCACATTATGAAGTCAGCCAGTCCAAATTTCATCTGTACTCTTGGGCATCCACAAGAAGGGGTGAGGATGAGTCATAACTTCCCGAAGTTTCTTGCCATTGCACATACATGGAAACAGGTACAGCTCCTCTGCCTATTCATTTTGTGAAAAGCTACCCTGCTCCCACCTTGTAGCATTTTAACCAATAAATGAAACCACAACAATACTTAACACACACACACACACACAGTCCTTATCTGTGTGGGTTAAATGTGCTGGGGGTGTTACGCCTCTTTTTGGACCTTCCCTGTTCGAATGTAACTGCAGCCTCATTTTAAAAAAGAAAGCTGTGTGGAAACGCAGGAGTTTCCTGCAGCTGGCCTTGAGCAGTGCTATGCATACCAAAAAACAAAAGGTAACAGCAAAGACAGGAGTTCATGCTCCTTCTAAGTCTTGTTAATATTTGCTTTCTGAGTTTATAAACATTTAAATAAAATACGCTGACAATGTGTGCAGATTAAGTTGCGTGTGATCGGAGCCATATTGCAGGAGGCGGGGCCGTGGCTCAGAAAGTGCACTTTGCCTTATCCCTACGTTGTGTGAGTGTGCGGGGGGGGGGGGTGTCAGAGTCATGCAGCACTGTTGGTGTTTTAGGGCAAACCAGAGACACCTGCAAAAGGATTAGAACAGGTTGCATGTAGCTTTAAGAGAAGCTGCTGGGTTTAACTCTGCTGGGAGCCCACACAGAACCTCTCCCCTTCACTCCTGGTGCCGGCCTTGGAGCTGAGGCTGGGCTGGTGTTTTCTTATGCATCACAGAATAAAGAAACCCTTGGCACAGATGCCTGGATCTTCTGTGTGCTTCTGCATGTTGAGCAGAGCCCGGCAGTGGGCTATATGCTGGGCACTTCCACCCCTGGTATTGGCCATGCCCTTTGACCCTCGAATGGCCCATGGCCCACTGCAGGTGCGAAGGAGTCACGGAAAGGATTCGGGGCTTCCACTGTGGGTGGAAAGACATTGTCAGGGGCAGCGGGTGACTTCAAGGTGAGGAGGGCTCCTGATCCGTAGCAGCTGTTCTTTTCAGCTGTATAGAAGCTATTCATTATGGTGAATCTGTTTTAGGGATGGAGCTCAGCCTCATGGATAATTCCTTTGCAACTGAAAAGGAAAGCTGCCCCAATGACATGGGTCTTGGCATCCACTAATGAAGAAAAGAGATCTGCCCTTCTCGGTAAGCCTGGCGCCCAGGCCTTACTGATGCTCATTCACCTGATCTACTAGATATGGTAGACCTATTTACCATTTCTCGGGTTCTCTGTTGCCATGACAGCTTTTTTAAAATGTGGAACCAAGCACAACATGTGCAAGTTCAAGGAAAATGCATCGTACCAAAAGAACATTGCTGCAGTTCACGATTTAACCCATGTAAAAGTTTTGTTGTGAGCTGGTGCCAAAAGTGGCTGATATCAATGGGAAAGTAAAGGGAGTAGTCTAAGCTCCTCTGCTTAGGACACTTCCCATGGACTCCACCAGTAATCTGCACAGCTCCTTGGTGCCCT